>NC_138370.1:146032479-146073101 GCF_054177405.1 Leptonychotes weddellii
CACTTAACCAACTGAGCCACCCGGGCACCTTTTTCAGGTCCTTGACAAAGACATTCCCTGGGTTGTAAAAATGGCAAGAGGCTGAGAATTTATATCTCAAAGGCGCAAAGAAAGAAATTACAATTGCAAGTTTTCTAAAGTAAATGCTCTAGGAAAAGGGAGGTCAAGGCCTAGCGTGAGGAAGACGTTTGTCAGTGGTTTAATCAAGCTAAGGGAGTCACAAGCTGTCTGGGTCAGCATCCAATTATTGTACCACAAGTGTGTTAATGAGCTTTAAAATGTAGCATTGTTTTCTGTATTCACAGGATGTGAGTATGAAGTAAATAACCCAGATTTTCCTTACGGATTCTAACACTAACTGTGTAAGTAATTTACAAAGAGAAATTCTTAACCTATAGCAACATGATTAAAATAAGTGAATAGTCTCATAGATGAGGTCTCTGAAGGACAACACTCATTTGAATATGTTAGTTATTGCAAGCTAGTTTAAAAAGTCTCTTTACATAGTGTTATAGGAGATTCTATCCTTTGTCATTGGGTACTTTTTCTTTTCTAAAATTGCAGAAACTCGATTTTCTTTCTCTATTAAAAAATCCACTCTGAAATTACATTAGTTAGCTATTACCATAAACTCATTGCTCTAAAATCACTGCCATAAAATCATTGCGAATAATCATGACACTTCAATGTCATACAACAGTAATTGTTTATTTCTCGTGCTTTTGCAGGTTCCAATGATCCATGCTGGGCGTGGCTAGAGTGACACAAAGATTTTCCACATCCTTTTTCTGGGATGTTAGCAAACAAGCCCAAGCATATCCTTCTCAGGAGGATGGTGGAAACACCAGAGCAGGCAGAAACATTCGAGGTCTCTTGAGGTCTAGGCATACCATTACTTCTGCCTAACGTTGGCCAAAGAAAGTCACATAGATGAGGCCAGTGTCAGAGTGGAAAAACACTGCAGAATTACATGGCAAAAGGCACCGATACAGGGAGGAGGGAAGAATTAAGGATATGAATGCAATCTACCACAGACTTATTCATTAAATATTCATTGAAAACTTGCCATGTTCATAGAATAATGTGGAAGAAGACTTGCCTTTTCTCTCAGAGAATGCACAATCTAAGAGAAATCTGAGCAAGTTCAAAGGCTAAAGCAAATATTTACAATGGGCATTAAGGAACAGACACCATTTAATTGAGTGGAAATGGAGGAAAAGCATCCCTGGAAAAGGAAACTCTATGATAAACAGGAAAATGCCAGTGAGAGAAAATACAGAGCATATTCAGAAAGGTTCAATTTGAATGAAATAATGAGTACATGAAAAGGAATAATTTGAAATGTTGTTGAGAGAAAACATTGATTCAGTGTCCTTTACTACATCATCGCCCTCATCCCACCCCTCAAATATTAACAGCCCCAAGACTTACCACGTTTTCTTCCTCCCTCCTCTATACTCCCCTTGGTTGGCCTAATGTCAGCATCCAAATTTAAGCAAATGACTCATGAAGTTGAACCTCCAGTTATAGCCATTCTCTTTATATTCAGAGCCTCTATTTTCAACCGGTTTCTAAATATCTTTAACTGAATGTTCTAGAAATATTTCAAAGATGTCGTTTATAATGGAATCTTCCCCACCCCCACGTGTCTTGTCTTTTGTATTCCTTATCTCAGTAATCAGCACTGATGTTAGAAGGCCAGTTCCAGAGACCCGAGGGGGTCCTGCCAGACCAGCCAAGAGGGTCCTCGGCTTCTTGTAGGATGGAAATCAAACACGAGACAGCAGGAGATGAGAGCAGAGTTTGTAGGAGATTTAGAGAGAGATACAGACAGGGCATCTGGGAGACTCAGAAAGGAAAAGAGCATGAGTTTTGTCTTTGTTCGGGGTCTGGGGGTTTTTATTGAGGATGGTGGTCTGGTGTGTGTGTCCTCTCAGGCATCTAGAAACTGGTTAGAACAAAGAAGCGGGCACAGGTGTTCTTCTTGGAGCCAGGGGGCCTTGGCGTGGAGATGTCTAACGCCAATGGTCTGGAATATGCTACACATATGATGACTTTGGCCGGTCCTTCTCACCTGGTCCTTCCTTAGATGTCTTCTATTCTAGAGAAATCATTAACTCCTTGTCCCTTATAAGGAGGGCATATGCTATTTGCATTATAGGGCATGTAAACTCGGAGGGGGGGGCGGGGAGGGGTGCAGGTCCTAGCAACAATAGAAGCAAGAAAAGGAGCAAAAAGCAGATTTTTAGGGAATCCTTCAGTTTCCCTGTCTCAGCACTACCAGGTCCCCTAGAGGAAAACCTAGCCCGCTCCCCAACCTCATCCCTTTCCCTAATTTGACCCCATCTAACCATTTAAGTCCCATCAGTTCTGTCTCATAAGCATTCCACAAGTGTACCTCCTTCTTTCTATTTTTACACCATTACCTTAGTTAAGACCACCAGCATGTCTTACCTGTGATATTACAATATTCTCCATATTCACCTCCCATCTCCAAATCTTCCCAATGCTAGAATGACCTAACAAAATTGGATTATTTGATCCTACGATTCCTCTGTTCAAAAAAAATTTAAGGTATTCCCTTCTTGTCAGGATTCTCTTATTTGGTCATTTATTCATTCTGCAACTATACCCTGAGTCTCAGGCATCAGGACCTGCTCTAGGCAATAGAGACACAGCAGCGAACAATACAGGCAAGGTCTCTGCTCTCATGGAGCTGACATGATAGTAGGACAAAAATAATAAGACACAGAGAAAAAAATACATAGCATGACATATTTTAAGAGAATGACAAGTACCATAAGGACTGCAATGAAGGGTATTGGATAATGGACAGAGTAACCAGGTGTGAAGTGCTTATGTTAGAGTCCAGTTAGGAAAACAATACTGTGAAGAAAAGATGGTGACTGAGATCTAGCCTGGAAGCAGTCAAGATATGATTAAAGATAGATTGAGATCCAAGGTACATTTTTGAAGTTTCGGGGTGAAACGGACAGGTCTGAATTATGGGTTGGGTGTGAGAGATGAAGGAAAGAAAAATCAAGAATGGTTTCTGTGTGTTTGGACAGAACAACTGGGTAAATGGTGGTGCCATTGACCAAGATGGGGAAAGCCAAGGAAAGAGCAGTTGAGAATGGAAGAGCAAGATTTCTAGTTCTGCCATTTGAGTTTGAGATGCCAAAAATAACTGCTCCATAGTACAGAAATTAAATTAATTGATAAATTAACTATGAAAATTCCATATAGTTTAAATAAATTAAATAGTAGATAAATTTTAATGGGAGCTTTAAAAATATATGAATGTGCTTGCCTCTTTTGCATTTCCATGAGGATAACCTCTGGCTAATCACCAAAAGCTTTCCTTCTGGATGATGAGATAGGATGGTGGAATGGATGAGAGGTAGTATGGGAATCACTGGTTTGGCCTGTTAGTAATGAAATGTGCTTCACATTTTCACTAACAGTGTAGGGTTTTGGAATTGAAGAAATAGTCTTGAGAGCTATTATAATAGCTACCTACAACCAAGCATGAAGAATCAGATTTTACCAATTACTTCTGCATATAATCATCTTTTCACTGATTCAAGCAATCATTCAACAAGTATGCTTTAAGTCTCTCCTATGCCCCAGCCTCTGTTTAGTTCTATAAAAACTAGGCTATGAGTCTTGCTGCCCAAAGCTAGAAGGGAGGTCATGCAGAGAAATGCAGAAACACTAAGTCCACTTTTTCCATCCCAGAAATTGTGAAAGAAAAGCGATAGAATTGATCAGACCCCAGTGTCTTTTTCTTCCCAACCCTTTATTCCACATTTCAGACTATACCTTGAATAGACTGTTTTAAATACCCAGATATGTATGGGGACACCAAGAAAGTCAGAGCTTGAGCCCTGTTTTCCTGGGCACAGTAACAGGAGAAATGTACAGGCTGTTAGAAGAACCTTAACCAGGACTCAGCACCGTATTCCAATATGGCATGACGGTGAATTATGGAAGTGACAACAAGAGGCAGGTAGATAAGTGAGTCCAGCCTGGTAGCTAACCTAGCCTGGAGTGCCTGATGGGAGACCTCTGATAATTAAGATGACTCTTGAACCAGGAGCATCCTTGTTTAGAACAAAGTTTGCCTCAATAAGGACCTTAAACTTGGGCCCAAATGCCAGAACCACATATTGCAGAGGTGGGTCTAATACATCAGTGCTCTTCAAACTAAGACCTATGCAACCTTCCAGAGGTTATACAAAGATGGTTTTAAGTACCCAGATTCCTAACTTTTGTAATATTCTTTTATAAAAACTGATCTGACTAGGAACATGCCTGCATTTAAAATACCCATTTTCCAATTTTCCAAGAAAGGAACGACCATCACTCATCCCAAATCTTGTTAAGGTACATTACTCTTCAGGGTAAAATGTCAAATAGACAGTTCAACACACAGGGTTTCAATCTTATCCAACCCCAAGTCTAATCCATACCTGAACTGTTCACAAAGACCAGTGCTCTTGAGGAGGAACAATTGGAATTTCTGCCTTGGGCATATAGAATGAGAATTAAGAACACAGACTTTGGGGCCAGACCATCCGGGTTCAGACCTTAGCAGATATGGTAAATTTATGTAAATTATAGGTACTGTCTGTGACTATGTTTGTCAGAAAGACCTTAACTCCTGTTGGGCTTGTTTTGAAGCTTAAATTAGAATCTATATGTAAAACACTAAAACACCACCTAGTATATTTTAAATACCATTTATGCATTAACAATTATCAGTCAATAGTATCATTATCTGTAGCTCTAACTTGGCATGAACCAATAGGTACCTTTCATGTGATACTGCCTTGTTTCTCTAGTACCTTGTGAAGACAATACTTTTCCAAATCAAAAGTTGTTAGCTTATTCAGTCGGGACATTTTTAATACTGCATGAAATACTACTGTAATTCATTAAATAGTTTCTAATGTATACAATAGATTTTTAATAAGTGAAATGTTTTATTAAATCCAGTATTAAATTGAATAACCCTTTTTATATGAAAATTCTAACACAGCACATTTGTTTATCTATAATTTAAAACTCAGCAATCTATAGCTGTGCAACTGGCATTAACCTTTTAACTCGTCTCAGAGTTGCAGTATTGCTCCACAAATCCTGTTTAAAATAATTTACTTCTAACCCTACTTATAATAGTCACAGTTTTCTGCATCCATCCAACTGCCTTCTGCATCCTGGCAAGGAAGGATGACTTACAACCACTCAACACTAAAAACATGCTAAAATATGCAACCCAAGAAACATAATTATTAATGGCTTCCCTCCTCACTTGAAAAAATTTATGGAGATTCTCTTCCATGAGTCATGGTCTTATGATTTATGAATGTCTCTGTTTACTTGCCAATAAACCATTTCCAGGAAAAATTGATGAGGCATCAATAATTAAGAAATTCTAAATTATTGACAATTGCTTCAAGAAGTACTAATTCTATGGTTGTCTGAGGTTTGGAGGAAAGTGAAGGCAAATGGATTTGTGGTCATGGTTCTTGGCCCAAATCAAGTAAAAGAAGTACTGAGATACATTGAGATGAAATAAAAAATCAAGAGTAAGACTATGGAAAAAGAGGATTTGGGAGATTCCAACAAATGGCTGACAGAAATATGATCCAGGGACACCTGGCATAAACTTTGCTGCTTTCTCCTCCTGGAAAAGAAGTGCTCTTGCCGGTGCAAACTTTGATTCAAGAATGAAGAGACTTAGGGGCTCCCAGATGGCTCAGTTGGTTGAGCATCCAACTCTTGGTTTCGGCTCAAGTCATGATCTCAGGGTTGTAAGACTGAGCCCCGCTCAGGCTCCATGTTCAGCAGGGAGTTGGCTTGGGATTGTCTCCCTCTGCCCCTCCCCCTGCGCGTGCTCTCTCTCCCTCAAATAAATAAATAAATAAATCTTTTTAAAAAATGAAGAGACAAATTGGCAAATATTTTATTTTTTATTTTTTTTTTTTTAAAGATTTTATTTATTTATTTGACAGAGAGAGACACAGCGAGAGAGGGAACAAAAGCAGGGGGAGTGGGAGAGGGAGAAGCAAGCTCCCCACTGAGCAAGGAGCCCGATGTGGGGCTCGATCCCAGGACTCCGGGATCATGACCTGAGCCGAAGGCAGTCGCTTAACCAACTGAGCCACCCAGGCGCCCCAAATATTTTATTTTTTAAAGCACTAAATATTGATTATATTTTATATTAATAGCATATGTAATAGTATAAATAATACAGCATACATGAATGGTGTATATAACATACTACATATGTAAAAGTCAGTTATCTGGAGTGTGTAGGTATGGCCGTTGGTGGTGTGCTGGTAAATGTTCGACAACCATCTTTCCAGCAGAGGAGATGTGTGTGTGTATGTGTGTGTGTGTGTGTATTTGTCTGTGTATAAATATACATATATATATTTGCTTATTATGAATTTTACTGATATTAAGGGTGTTTAGCACGCAATTTACAAATGATAGTAAAATACACATTACTCTTTATTAGTATATTACAAATGATAGTAAAATATATATTACTCTTGGTTCTGTATAACCAAGAACTATCATAGATTTTTTTCAGTGATCTTTGCCAAACTCATATCTGTAGCCAATTTATGGTTGCAACTGATGAACAAGTACACTTCTAACATGAATGTTGGCTGATATTTTGGGCTTTGTAACAAGGAGGATAAATGAAAATGAATATTGGAATTACTAATCTGTAAGTAATGTGACACCTTTCCTGACTCAGACAATAGTTTTGAATACTGAAAGGATGCTTCCTCAAAAATTTTTGTGTGCCTTTCATAATATAACACATAACAGAATGCCACAATTTTAAGGTTATTTTATTTTATCGGCATTTTCTTCATTACTTTCTGACGACAAGACAACCAACAAAACAGTAGACCAAATCCTCAACTGTGGAGTTTCCCAATTTCTGTGGTGTAAATTGTCCCACACCATAGATGCTTTCAGGTTATAAACCCAGTGGCACACCATTATATAGTATTCCCACCATAGAGATACAATAGATATAATGTCACTTAAGAGTACAGATAATGCAAATATGTAGTAGTAAAAAGGAAGTGATGACTGTTGAGTACAATTTATTTAATGCAACTAAGTTTGTAAGTGTTCGATGTGACTATTAGAGTAAACCTAACAAAGTTTTGAATATAATTTATTTTTGTAATTTTGTATATAATTTATTTATTAATAATGGTGGTGTTTACTAGCTCGCAAACGGTCCTCCTCTCTCACAAGCGGGCATGAGCCAGCTGCAGTACGCCACTTGGAAAGCCTCAAACAGCAATGGCTTTTGACATAGGAAGAATTTAGCTGTTATTTCAACTCTAAAGAGACCCTACATTTGTAGAGGGGCTCAGCAGAATGTGTATACAAGATTAGTGAGCTGACGTGCCAGGAAAAAGCTGATTCAAGAAATATTCATCTATTGCTCGGTACCTCCAATTCACTCATGTTAATTTTCTGTACCCTTGGTCAAATAAATCAATAACTTGTAGAAACTGTATATAAGTGCGATCACTTTCCACCAATTCATCATCCATAAAATGTTGCAGGGTGAACAAAGTCAGAGTAAAAATGCATAAACTGAAGAATTAAAGTCAGATATATTTATGGATATCCTGATACTAATGTCACTAAAACTATGATTGAGTTAAACTGTGAATACTGCTCCAAAAGACAGGAGTGCTGCTAATTTATCTCGTACGTTCAGTTTTTGACTCAGTATACGAAACAAACTGGGTCCTCAAAGAGTAGTTCCTCATGAATGACCAAAATGTATTAAATACTAACTGTGCATGTCATTGTGCCAATTTTGTGAGAAACACAAAAGTGTTATGAGGTAAAGACGGAAGATCTAACTTTACCAGTCCTGCCATCTCACATGAGTCAGATATACTTCAGGGACCCAAGGTGCCTCGAGTACAAAGTAAACTGACATCACAATTTCTAACTCTTTCTAGAACTCTAATACAACGTATAATGAAAAAATAAATATGGTTCCAACCCTAAAATGTTTAAGATATAGTTAAAGAGAAAAAAAAAAAAGCAACATATAACCCATTACAAAAACTGAAATATACAATAAAGTATAGCTAAATCAGAACAACAGACTATGTCTTAAATGATACATCAGATGTTCCTAAAAGCCTGTGGAATTTACCTACGCAAACTACTTCAGTAGCTATAGTATCCTGGTCATTTCCACCTGTGAATGATTCAAACCTTTGATTATTGAATTTTGGCCATCGCTATTTCAAAAAATAGAGCTTTCAAATTATATAGACCATATGTATGGATGCATAATTGTGTATTTCTATAAGCACATGTGTTTTATTTGCTTTGATATGTTGCATTGTCACTTCTGAAAGAAAATCTACTTCCTGTAGTATACACAAGGAAACATTAACTTTGAAAGTAAGCATGGGGCATTAGTCTGCTAGAGTGGCCATAACAAAATACCACAAACCAGGGTGGCTGAAATTACAGAAATTTATTTCCTCAAAGTCCTGGATCCTAAAAATCCAGCAAATAGAGTTTCTGGTAAGAGCTCTCTTCCTGGCTTGTGGATAGTCTCTTCACTGTGTCCTCACATGGTCTCTTCTCTGTGCTTGGAAGGATTAAGAGAGAAAGAGAGATTTCTGGCATCTCTTCCTCTTATAAAGATAGCAGTACTACTGGATTAGGGTCACACCCTTACAACCTCATTTAACCTTAATCTCCAAATACGGTCACATTGCGGGTTAAGGCTTCAGTGAATCTGTGGGGACACAATTCAGTCTTTAACACACTGAATATTAAGAATGAGTAAAAACAACTGCAAACAATTACACAACATTTACAATATGCCAAATACTATTCTAAGAGCTTAATGTCTACCAGTATACGTAATCCTCCTGACAACTCTTTGGGCTAGACACTATTATTACCACTATTCTACAGATGAGATAACTTAGTTACAAAAATGTTAACTTGCCCAAGTTTATCCTGCTCATAAGACAGAGTCCTGCTAATAGAGCCAAGATTCAAACGTATACAGGCTCCAGAGACAAAATTGAATAAAATCCACTGAAATCATCAGTCAGGTTAAGGATGGAGCACTGAATTCCCAACTTCTTTCTCAGCTTTACGAAGACGACTATCAATGCAAACTACTGTTTCACACTGAGGCTCATTGGCTTTTATGCAGAGGCATTTTTATTCATCTGTTTGAATTGTAAGAAGAACATTAAGTCTTCTGGGGAAAACCATCAGTTGTACCAGTGCTTTGTGGAGCCGACACTGGTTTTGCTAATGTACATGGAGTGATGTATTTGTCCGTTTGAACAACTTACAGTTATTCTCACAAGAGAGGCTTACATCAGCATTCTGTGTGTAAGAACAAGTAAATGAAAGAACTGAGAAACTGAGCCATGGAGTACATCGTTTTATTGAGCTGGCTTGGATCTTTGGTGTCTAAAAGGCTTGTTAATGAACTCATCTGAATAATTCACTAAATGTATTATGAACATTATGCAGAGGCATTTGAAAGATAATATAAGTGGTCTATATTAATATTTTCCAAACCAGATCACAATAATTCATGAATAAGGAGAAATTTGCCATTACTCTCCTTTATTTTCCAAAGCTTGACCTATTCAGAAATTAAGCCGGTGAAAGAGTACATCAGATGACTTCATCAAACAAAAATCTATTTTGAAGTCACTTGCATCATTTTCTTTGGAAAAATAACTATGGGTGTTAAATCTTAACAGAGAGGGTGGTTAAATGGCTTTAGTTCTTTCCAATGATCTGTACCATTGTGTTGGGATTCTATTAAAACTAACACTAGGGGCGCCTGGGTGGCTCAGCCGGTTAAGCGTCTGCCTTCGGCTCGGGTCATGATCCCAGGGTCCTGGGATCGAGCCCTGCATCGGGCTCCCTGCTTGGCGGGGAGCTTGCTTCTCCCTCTCTTTCTGCCTGCCACTCTGCCTACTTGTGTTCTCTCTCTCTGTCAAATAAATAAATAAAATCTTTAAAAAAAAAAACAACTAACACTAAAAAATTATTTTTTGCCTTAAAAGCTTATCTTCATCTCAACCTAATCAACCTGAATATTTCTTTATTATAAACTAAACATAAAGAGCTCTAACTGAGCGATATTTTCAGGGGAAATTTTTTGTAAAATTTATTAGAATCAGTATTACTTATAGTTCAGTTATTTTAATTTTAAAAACATTGGTTTTTATTTTATATTTTTACAGCTATAGTCTACCTTTTATATTGTTTTATGTTGTTTCCCTCAACAGTAGTAACATTTCTTTTTAAAACAAATTTATTTACATAAAAAATAAATTGATTTTTAAAATTAGTATTTAATGATAACAGGAGGGCAGGGTGCCTGGGTGGCTCAGTGAGTTAAGTGTCCAACTCTTGATTTCAGCTCGGGTCATGAGGGTTGAGAGGGTTGTGAGGGTTGTGAGACTGGGTTCCACGCTGGGTGTGGAGCCTGCTTAGGATTCTCTCTTTCCCTCTTCCTCTGCCCCTCCCCCAACTCTCCCACTCTCCCTCTCTAAAAAAAAATAAATAATAACAGGATTGCACGCACTCAACAGGAACCATGGCATTAGTTTGTGAATGACTGAGAATTATGAAACAACACTCTAGTATATGCTCTAGAAGTCTAATACCATCTTTATTACTCAACCACATCAAAAAGTTATTTGCAGCTTTTAAAAATGAAAACCGCATGCAATAAACCTGGAAAGTATACAGACAAGGTTAAAAGGTTAAGAGTCAAAAGAACATACATGTTTACCACTTATTGCTATCAGCAGGAAAGGAGATCCAAATTCATTGTCATGCCGTTTAGATAATCTTAGAGATTTCGCTTACCTACCCTCCTTCTGATCACCTGTAAATTATTTTCAATATTGGTTCACATTGTATATTGACTTATCTGCTTCATATCTATTTCCCTCTACTAGACTGTAGGGTATTAGAAGTAAAAATTATCTGTTGCAGATATTTTGCACCTAGAATTGTGCTATGCATTTAGATTGGTTCAATAGATACTCACCAAATAAATTATTATTATTACTTCTACCCCACCTTAATTAACATATCTTAAATACCTCCACAAATTATATAAATAAAACAGTAAAATGTAAATAAATGTATATACTTTTAAATCAGAGCAAAGAAAAATACAAATTAGACAAGAAAAAACAGGAAAGGAAAATAATAAATATAAATAATGGTATATATTTAATATATTAAAATGTAGTTTTTATATCACATGTATAAAATATATATTATGTGTATATATCTATAGCATAAGGATCTACACAGTAAAAATTAGGGCTAGCAATAGAGTTCTAAGCTTCCTGATCACTAAAGGACAACAGGAGAAATAATTCTAGACATATGGCACATGGCTTTCATGTTTCATGGGAAAATATCCTGTTTTTTAGGGAAAACAAAGCTCTTCCCAAAAGTCTTTTCTAAAAAAATTTTTCATAATAGAACCCTGAGAGATGATAAACAATATAGTCAACAACCCTCTAGAATGTGGGATTCTTTCAGAGATCCTCAGTTAAAGCTAAGGTCATACATTTTAAATGTAACTCAGTGTGCTTCCAGTTTTAGATATTGTTGCTTGCAAGACTGAATAGATTGAAAAATGTAACTCTACATTACCACATCTAATGATCTGTTCTGTGCAGCTACCAGGACACATATCAAATTAATAAGCTTAATTTGTTAGTATTTATAATGTCATTCTTTCTGATGTTAGTTGGATATTAGTATCAATAATTTGCCAAATCAATAATTTGTTAAAACTAACCTATACCTTAAGCATTTTTCTGCATTCTCTCTGTTTCAGAAGAAATGCATCCAAACATCCAAATCATCCAAAGATGTAAGCATTTCCAAAGGAAAAGAGCTGGGACTTCAGAAGACTACAACTTAATGTCCTTCAATATTATGATATAATCTGTCAGAAGAACACCCTTGCCCAGCTTTCTCCTCACAGGGGTGTCGAAATGTATGCACTAAGAACCAAGAGCCAATTTTTAGCTCATGCAGATTAACTCACATGATTCCAGTCCATAGTTTAAAGACAGAAAAATTCAACAAAAGGTACAAATGATCATATTATTCTTAATATCTCAATACATCGATAGAGTGGCCATCAATAGAACAGCCAAACCTAAAAAAAAAAAAAAAAAAAAAGAGCCACTGTTTCCTAATTTAAAGCATTTGCCTGAAAACTCAGACCTGGAGATGGTGGCAGAGGAGACAGGCATGAGGATCAGTGAGGCTGTTTCACCAATTGGCTGCTATAGACTGACTGAATGCTCCCATTCTCTTCAAAATCCTTAGCTTGAAACCTAATCCCAGTGTGATGGCTTTTGGAGGTGAGGCCTTTGGGAGGGAATGCAGCCCTCAGGAATGGGATTAGTGGAGACCCCAGAGGGTTCTCTCTCCCCTTCCACCATGTGAGGACACAGGGAGAAGATGTCCATCTCTGAGTCAGAAAGCTGATTCTCACCTGATACTGAATCTGCCAGTTCCTTGATCTTGGACTTCCCAGGGTCCAGAACTGTGAGCAAGAAATCTGTTATTCATAAACCACCCAGTCTACGGTATTCCACCCCAATGGATTAGAACACTGACTGACCACAACCCTGAGGAGAAAGAAAGTTTGCTCCTCTGGAAAAGAGAGCACATCCAGCAGGGAATCCTACACGTGGAGTCCATTAAAGGAAACAGCTGGTGGGAAGTGGAGCCCACTTTTTAAAAGATTTTATTTATTTATTTGTCAGAAAGAGAGAGAGCGAGCACAAGCAGGGGGAGCTGCAGGCAGAGGGAGAAGCAGGCTCCCCACTGAGCAGGGAGCCTAATGCAGGACTCGATCCCAGGACCCTGGGATCATGACCTCAGCCGAAGGCAGACGCTTAACTGACTGAGCCACCCACGTGCCCTAGTTCGGGGGTTTTAAACATCTTTGACCACAACCTATTTCTACAAACACACCTTACATGTGACCCAGTACACCAAATATGAATGTGTCCATTAGTTTGCTAGAGCTGCTGTAATAAAATACAATACAGTGTGTAGATTAAATGTCAGAGATTTATTTTCTCATGGTTCTGAAGGCTGGAAGTCTAAGATCAGTGTGTCAGCAGGTTCGGTTTCTCCGGAGGCCTCTTTTTCCTCGGCTTGCAGGTGGCTACCATCTCATTGTGTCCTTAATGAGCCTTCCCCAATGCACACACATCCCTGGTATCTCTTCCTCTTCTTATAAAGATATCAGTCTTATTGTATTACATTCTTACCCTTAAGACCTAATTTAACCTGATTATCTCCTTAAAGGCTCCTTAAAGACTGTGCGAATACAGTCACATTCTAAGATACTGGTGGTTAGGACCTCAACATATGAATTTGAAGGGGACACAATTCAGTCCATAAGAATGTGTCTGTGTGGGTTACATGACTAAAATAAAGTTTCACAAGACAGTATCTATTCTCACTACATGCTAGGTGATGTCGGATTTTCTTCTCTGTTCTGTCACTTTACATTCTTCAAATAAACAAACCTTGCTTGTGAGCCACTAAACTGATTTCATGACCCACAAACTACGGTTTGAAAACCATTGGCCAAGCATATCTGGCCATATGGTCCACCAAATTCTTGGAATAAGAGAAACTGTAGGCACATAATCTAGGTCATCTACATGGGGCAGTAACCACTCGAGGGTCTGTCAATTACAAAAAAAATGCTAGCAGTATGTTAAACATTATGTCAAAGTAGACTAAGATATTGGTAAGAATAAAACCTGGAGCTCTGAATTACCAGTTGACTCACGGAGAAGTAGGTGATTGCATTTGGGGAATTTTTAAGCCCCATCTCTGCTGACAGATAGAGATCACCAGTTTAACTTGGCAAACACATACTGAAGACATAAGAGACTCATTCGATCTGGGGAAAAGATCTTCAGCATGAGTCCTAGATGTAGAGGAAGAAAGGGCTTATGGAAGAAAAATATGCTTTGGAGAGATGTTTCACCATAATCTAGGTCATAATATTTTATTAAATTTTCCTTCAGAACAACTTGCCTTTCTAAATATTAGAAAATATTCTCGAGGCACAATAACTAAAATAATATACTGCTGTTGTGTGGAGAAGGGCAGCATCAGGTTTGTGTGTTTGTGTGTGTGTGTGTGTGTGTGTGTGTGTGTGTAGAAATCCTTACAGCTGTGTGTAATGGTCCACATGGCCATCTAGACGCCCTCCTCTTTGTTTTGTCCAAGTGCATGGGAATGATACTTGGCAGGTGCAGGAGGCTTTTATCCTTTGTACCAATTCCACAGGCATCTTTTTCAGGATTCCTACAGGGGATGTGCACCATTAAGAATCATCGCATTCAGAAAAGCCCAAAATATGGCCTTGCCATCAGGTATTTGTAGTTCATTTATAATTTATCCTATTCCTAAGGAAATTTGCCAATAAAAGGGTGTCTAAACCATAAGCAATATTGTCTAGTAACATAGTTGACTTTTCATCTTTATCAGGTTTTCAGAGAAAGAACTAGAAAGTTAACAGAAGTTAAAGAACTAAAAGTTAATTTGACTGAAGATCAAATTCTCATATTGAAGGAATGAAAGGTTTTCTAAACTCTACTCACAGCCACTTTCTGTTCAAAGTTTATACAGTTACCCAGGTCTGATAAACAGAAGACTTTCCTAAGATGAGAAATTGTCAAAAGACTGGTGACTAAAATCGAGGGCAGCTCCTCTGTGAGTCCATCCCATTTGGTTTTGGAATGGAAATTATTTCCCTTTCTCACTTGGAGGATTCTGCTACCTACACAACTTTTTCTCCAGTCCCAGCTGTCCTTCTGCTACATTCCTCCTCCAACCCAAACCCCACCTTCCCCTCTTTGACCCTATTTTATTTACTCTCTGAAAGTGGAATTTCTGACTGTTCAAGCCTGGGGCCAAATATTTCTGCATTGCACTCTGAGTCCTAGTTTCTGCCTTGACATGGGCTGGGAATGCATTTGTTGAACCAACAAGATATCATAGGATAATGTTTACTATGCACTAAGCACTCTTCTGTGAAGTGGGGATGTAATAGTAGATAGGACCAACAAAGTCCATGCTCTGAGGGCTTGCATTCTAGTGGAGTAGGCCCATAACAAAATGGTAAATACAGAAGCAAGAAAAATGCCAAATGTGTTGATGACATGCCGTGAATTAAAATTGGGTGAAACCATAGAATGTCTGTATAAACTGTAACTAATCTTTCCTTTGTGCATCTTATACCATGCTCCACAGAAGAGCAACAAGATACCCGGCCCTTAAACTGTTAAATACCTATTAAGAATGTGTTCAGTTGCATGTAAAAGAAAAACCTAACACACGGTGGACTTAATTAGGAGTTTACTTCTCTCAAATCACAGTTTTAATTAATTAATTTATTTATTTATCTATCTATTCATATATCCATTTATTTAACTAATCTATACAACTCAGTGCCCTTGTAATTCACTCAGTCTTTCCCCCATAGTCACAAATTGCTTCTATAAGTTTCAGATGTAACATGGGCAACTCAGGAGCAAAAGGGAAGGAACCAAGGCATGTATTTTTCAAAACTGCCCAGAAGAATTATGCATAGATCTCAATCTCATGAGGGAGTGACATGGCCACCCCAAACTACAAAGGAAACAGAAAACTGAGAAACTAACTGTCACGGTTGGTTTACATCCACTAAGACCTATCACCTAGGGCCTGCTGTGTTGTTACCTCAAACAAAGTTGGAGTACTTTCAGCAAAGAACTAGTAGGAGATATTGGTGGGCAACTGACTGTTACTCCAGTCACTAATTTGATTAGTCAGAACTTCCAATCTATAAGAGGAAGAAATATTCTATTCATTCCTCTATAAATTCTAAAGAAACTATAATCACGAATATAATTTTAGTTTTTATTCAAGGCCTTCTATACCTAATACTATAATAATATTAAACCCCAAGTGAGATTATGATCAGATTCCCCTAATTCGTCCAAAGGCTAATCAACTTGTATCTATTTTATGTTTGTTTGGACAAACCTCTGGTCTTCATTTTCCAAAACTCATAATGACACAGGGAACACTCAAACTTAGCGATACTGAGAAGAAACAATGACTCAGAAAGAAGACCAGCAGGCCTCCAGAATGCCTCCATAGTGGAGAAAGTTTTGACTTTTCTCCATGTACTGAAGGGTATTTCACAGTGGGAAAACAGGTAGAAAAATAATAATAAAAAAAAAAGTTCAAAGGGTAAGACTGATAAATCTGTGGTATTAAAATAAAAATTATCATGGCCTTTTGAAATTGCGAGACATAAGATAATTAGAATATTTCCTGACCCAGAGGACACTATTTCATAATTTTGTAGGAAAAAGTAAAACAAAAAGGAACTTAAAATAATCTTTTATTCCACCAGAAATATGAGGGTACATAAATGGAAAACTGTAGCGTATGCTTTTAGTACCCTGCCCTGGTCCCCTTCTACATGTTAGCTACTTATAGTCCACAGCTGCACCCTTCTCTGGAGAGTTTTGTTCAGCCAGCGGGAGCCACCCTGCTGGGGAGATGGTGCCTCTTTCTCTGTGCTTTCTCCTGTACCCCCAGCCAGAGCAGCCTGCAGCCAATGACGCAAAGATACAAAAGACTCCTCCTTGCTAAAAAGCTGGTCCACCTCGGTAATTCAGGCTCCAGCACTCTCCTTGGAATCAGGCAGAAGCTAGATTCCTGATGAGACCACATCCTTCCTAAACTGCTTTCCTTGGCCTGTTGTGGAGCTCTCATTCCTTCCTCAATAAAACACATGCACCTGAATCCTTGACTCAAGCTCTGTGGGTTGGAAACCCCACAAAGACCAAAGATGAAACACCCCTTTTCACCTGTGGGAATATTATATTCCTGTAGGCATAGTGAGGACCATGGAGGCCTTCTTCCATAGACGGACATCCTACTAGGATTTACTCATAGCGTCTTGACTCTAGCACAATTTGGTAATAGCAACTTCTGATGGTCTAGATATGTTGTTCCTCCCTTGGGTCTCATAGCTTTGTTGCTATTCTTATAAGTCATTGACAAGCAAGAATGCTCTCATTCCAAGATGTTCCTCAACTACTCTGTGTTCTCTTTTAGTCCAAATAGTGCCTCAACTACTCTTCTAGCTCTCTAATGCACACATTGAGCTCTTTCTGGGAGCAACTCATTAGAGAAAAAAGTTGAAGATTCTGAAACAGGCAGCAAGAAGGATAGTCTTACTTCTGGGTATCCATATCTGAATAGAAGAGTCATGGCACAAATTTCCGAAGTCCAGCTTGACCAGTTCCCTCCCACCCAATCGTGATACATGGAACTAAATGTTGGCATAAGTCCTAGACTCTTCTTACCATGTCCCAGCAGCAGTTCTGGCAACTGGTTTTTCCTCTCAGATGAACACACAAATGTGAGTGTGTGTTTGTATGTATGTGTATTCTCTTATATACATATGCATGTATATATAAACATATACATATACTATAGGTTGTGTGTATATATATGTATGGATATATATACATGCAAACATATATGTTTAGTCTATAAAGGTTTTTTATATAGCAATAGCAAAATTCTATTCCACTGTTAATTTACTTAAATCCACTCTCTAGGGAAGGATCTATTTCTTTCAGTTTTGTTGGCAAACAACCTATAAAATATAACTTCAATATTTTCTACATTATTTTAGAAGGCTAAAAATAAATAAGAACAAATCTAGTCCCTTTTATTCTCTTCCTATATCAATAATCTCATGACTTAGTTAACTCTGAAGATCCACTAGACTTCAGTTTCTTAAAGCTGCAAAAGCAACACAAGAAAAGCTGCTTAGGGGCATTACTACAGTTTCTGGTGGTTAAAATCACTCAGTTTCTCTGTCTACTTCATCCTGGGGTTGCTCAAGAAGCTAAAATGTTTCTTATGACACAAGAGCCAAGTTCTATAATGTCTCCTTTCACAGCAGAGTTGACTAAAAGCTTCTGTTTTCCCACATGGAGGTGTCAAGGCAAAAGCTTTGCATAGTAAGGAAAGTTGCCATAATGTCATTTTCAGGAAAGTCAAACACATACACTGATGAAGTTGTTGACAGAAATATAAGTGAATTATGGCTTGGCAAAGCATGAAGCCATTAAAGGAAAAATGTCCTCCAAGTCATCACTAAGGATCAGCAGATTTTATACATGACAGCTTTTCTTTCCTTAATGGAGTTTCAATGGGAATTATAGTGGCAGAGTTTGCATTAGACTATTCTTTATTTAATGTGTTGAAATACGGCTCCCCGTCGGAGTAAGTTCTAGAGAGAGGCGGGAATAAAGACCATGGAGGCTTGCCTAGAAAGGGGAATGAAATTCCACTTAAAATCCAACAGTCCCACTTGTTGCAAGCAATTATTTAGGGAGAAATTCTTCCCTAAATGCATGACAGATTGGATGGTGCAGTGATGTCCTCTCATTCTAAATTTTCTGAGTTTTTTATGGTTTTACAATAGACTATGTTAAATCTCTAAACAGAGTTTTAGGGATTCTCTGAACCTAATATTGACTTGCCTCAATTTGTTGTCATCATTGGGACAAATTGTTGTTTGCTTTATCTCCAAGACACTTATCTATAGAATCTAAATAATACCACTGGTTTCAAAAGGATGAGAATTTCGAAAGGCAAAATAATAAAAGGAAACAATAACATTTACTGTATACCTTGTTTTGGCCACATTCTGTATTAAAGATTCTATTTCACAGTTAATCCTTTCAAGACCATAAGTGGCAGCTGATATTCTTTCTTTCTTGGCACCAGAAGCAAACTATCTTTAAAAAAAATTATGAGAAGATGAAACAAGCTGTTATTTTGTGTCCTAGAGTGAATGTGGTGGGTATTTATTATACTGTTCTAGTTTTATTGAGAAATGCATAACCGAGTTTATTCCAATACCTTTCTTTCCAGTAAGGTAGTTCAGAAAATCTTTGTGATCCTGGCTGAATTTATCAAACGAACAAAGAGGAGAAAATGGTATCTAAGTAGTGGCATTGATTGAGCATACATAAAACCTTTAGGTGTGATAGGTCAGCTGTGATTATTCTGCCATGAGCTCCATGTTTATCATGATGCCTTAGGTGCCCAGTATCATGTAAAATACACAGGTTAAATTGTATAGAGCATCATTGTCTTTCTATAGCTATAAGTTATCAAGGAGTAAGCATGGAGTCCTGGATAGGAGATATTAAAACAGTTTGGCTGAATTGACATGGATGAGACCCCTATTTGAAATATAGAAAAAAATAAAATCGATCTCTGGAATATTAAAATTGAACATTTTGGAGAATTTAGAAAGATTCACTATTGATGTGGAAAATTAATTAAAATGTAAATTAGGGGATCTGGTTGTTAGGGGACTAGATCCCCGATCCTGGTCCTCTCCCTCCCTGGCTTTGTGTCACTGGGCACTTTCTGAGTCTCAGATTTACCTCTAAAATGGAATTGCTGAACTAGACATTTTTTAAAGCTTCAGTTACCCTTTTTTCTCTAACTTTCAATCTTTTTTGATGCTCAAAAAATGTACTAAATTGAACTTTTGGATATGTGTACATTTCTGCTGTTTATTTATTTGACCCAGTTCTTCAACTAAAGCTGATCATGAAGAAAGTGATTCCATTATAGAGATCACTGGGGAGGTAACAAAGACACCTGGAGTCAATTTAACTTATTAGCATAGTTAATGCATGGGCATTCTTGGCCATTTGTGAATTGCCTTATTCCTTCTTCTGAGTACCTGCCATACTTAATATATGCATCAATTACACAGCATTTAACAATTACACTGAATTGTCCTATTTTGTTCCGATGGATCCTATAATTTTCCCTGCCTGGATAAACTCTTTAGTGTCCTGGATTGTAATTTGGCTATACTTATTCATAACTTTGTGGATAACAGGTATTGAAATAAAGTTTGCTGAATAAATGTTAAGCATTGCCTCATTTTTACTGATAAATGTGTTTAATCATATGTGCTAGTTCAAGTAAATACACTCCCCTAAAGCTAAATATCTATGAAACAGTGAAAGCTGGAATTGATAAGATCAGCAAATACAAATACAGCTCTTTCTATGTGCCAGGCGTTATTGTTAGATGTGTAAGTGTTTTACACATATGATCTCATGATTTCTACCATAACCCTGTGAGGTCAGTGCCTTGTTGAACCTAATTTCTTAGAGAGATTCAGCAAAGTCCACATAGGCGGTAAGTGGCAGAGTTGGAATTCAAACCAAAGCAGGCTGAAACTAGAGCTCACTATGTGAGCCTGAATATGAGAAGTATTTCTGTTTAAGTTAACCATTGAAAATTAGTAGAAATGATATTTTTTATAATAAAAATCTTTCTAGAGCAGAGTTGGCAAATTATAGTCCATGAGCCAATTTCAGCCATCCACTATTTTTTGAAATAACTTTACTGGAGTACAGCCGTACTCATTTATGTCTTCTCAATAAGCTGACTTTGCATTACAATGGCAGACCTGAGTAGTTGCCACCAGAGACTGTATGATCCTTCAAAGCCTGATATACTTACTCTCTGATCCTTTGCAGAAAAGGTTTGCAGATCCCTGGTCTAGAGGAATCCTACTCAAGGTTCCTCTTTTTGAATAATCAATCTTCTTCTAGTAATTCCATAATCAGAAGATGTCAAATAATGTGTACCCAAATTCATTCTATCCATCCTAGAATTCAAAACATACATACAAGTTTGCCCTTTTGTTGCCTTATTTTTACTATCCAAACCATTTTATTATTTCTTTTTTTCTTATTTTTTTAAAAAAAATTATTTACTCAGCTTTACTTTCATATGTACAATTAATATTACAGTCTCAATTTTGACTTTTATGTTTATTAAAATGTTTTGTATCTTACCTTTATTAACATATATCAATAGATAAGTGATTTTCCTCATATCTTTTTGTGCTGATCCTGGATCAATTTGCTCCCAAATCCAATCCCCCAATTCCTCCTTTGCTCCTATTACAGGGCCCCTGGTCCCTACAGGTTGTATTTTACAGATTCCTCCAACAGCAGGTTCAGCCAATGGAAAGTTATTGGGAGATGGGGAGGTAGGGAGAAGCCAGGGTACTTCACTCCCTCCCTGCAACTCCTCCGTAGTCTATCGTGGTTCCAGCTTCCTGGTTGGTAAGGAGGATGGAGAGAATGGGACTACAGCACGTGGGTTCCAATAACACCTTCTCTTCCCTAATTAGATGGTCCAGGCTTCCTTTCATGGCTAATTTCTGGACTGTTTCTCCACTCCATTTGTCTTTGTCACCATCCCATTTCTTGTGTGACCATTTCCCTGTATTTAAGTCCTCTGCATATAAGTTCTTGCTGTGATTTCTTCTTTTTTTTTTTGACATTATACAATTCTATTTAGTATGATCTTTAGAAAGAGACTGCATTCTTAACACTTTGTTAACTATCACACATGATTTTACCAAAAAAGGCCTGCAGCAGTTCATTATTCAAGTCCTTCACATGTGACTTATATTTAAAAAAAATATACTATCGCTGGAGCAATCCGGCAAAATGAGCTTTCAAGAAATAACAACAAAAAGATGACTCTCTCCTTGCTTTGAATTCTGTTCGTGTACAACAGGTTGCCAAATGCCAAAGAAAAATAGAAACCTAACCTCACATTGTAGGCATGATGCCTTTCAATTTAACAGAAAATATTTCGAAATTTTAGTCTTAAGATGTAAATGATCACTGGAAAGTTTCAAATGAAATACAGTGTATGGGAATTATTTTTAGGTCTCTCTTTGCCATTTCCTCAGGCTTGAGTTAAATGCTCAATAAGAATTCGGCATGAAGACAATATGAATGCCTTAAGATTCCTGCCTTTCCCCAGGATAGAAACCAAGCATGGCTTGTAATGTGACACCGAAGTGAAAACAAATGACGGTCAATAGACATTTCCAGGTTTAGGGCCCAGAATACATTGTTTGGTCTAAAAAAGTTTTAATATTTATAATATATTTTATTCATTTTGTATAAAATGTGATGTTTTTGTATTTATTTTAATTTCAAAAAATTTGAGATAAAATACATTTCAGGACAGGGGCACCTAGGTGGCTCAGTCAGTTAAGCATCTGACTCTTGGTCACAGCTCAGGTCTTGATCTCAGGGTCGTGAGTTCAAGCCCCGCTTTGGGCTCCATGCTGGCCATGGAGCCTACTTAAAAAAAAAATACGTTACAGGACATGGAAGCCTCCCCCTACATGAATATATGACACCTTTCTAATATTAGAAATAGCAACTAAGGTTGAAAATACTTCTTAATTTCTCTTCATGCTGAAAGCAGAATGGCATTAAGGATGTGTTTGGTTTGCTGAAGATTGACTGAATTTCTTCTTCTTTCCTTCTCTTACTCTCATTTTTCCAACTTCTCTTTATTCTCAGTCCAAGTATGTTCTGCAATGATATGACAAGAGTATGAGTTTTGGAGTCAGAGACATCCAGGTACAAATCCCAGGTTCCCCACTTCTGACCTGGGAACACTACTTCCTTATCTGAGCCTCCCTTTCCTCACATGCAAAATGTGTGTAATACTATTTCTTCCACAGGATTTTGTTAGGACAAAATCACTTAAAAAGTATGTTAAGCTCAATAAATTTGTAAGCGTTTACTGTATCTTAGCTCCCTTCACTTTCCTCCTACCCTCTCCTCCCTGCTAACTTCACTACTTTACATCAAAACCAACAAATGCCATGTATACCATTTTCTGTGTTAACTTGTCTTCTTTTTCTCTTGAATTGTCTCATTCTTAATATATCCATGTGAAGAACTGGAGGAAAATACAAAGCAATATTTAAATTTGCGTTTCTTTCTGATTTGAATTTATTACTGGAATAACTGTGGGTCTACCCATAGCTTATTTTACTTTAAACACATATTTGGATGGGCTACGAAGCTCTCCCCTCCTTTACTCCTCCAATCCATGCTAATCTCTCTTATCCCCACTATCACTAGTGCACAACAGAAATACATGGCCAGACCTGGGGAGAGAAAGAGACACATGTAGGTAAGGGAACAAGTTTCAAACATGGCTCCAGAGCATTCTGGTGGCTTCTGCTCTTGAGGACCTGTAGGATGGGCCACTGGCTGGGAAGGCCATGTACCCAGAGCAAATACCAGGTTGTCATAGGTGATACTCCAGGGATTCTATTAGAATAAGGTGTGTGTTGTCAATTATAGACAGCTAACTCCTGGAGCTACTGAAGCCTACAAATAAAAGATAACTTGTGAGTGTTCAGGAGTGAAGAGAAGGTATATTGATTCCTTCGGAGTGAAAGCCAATATTTAAAACACATATTTTTATTTTACTGACTTTTTTCAGTTGTGATAGAAAAATCCTACTTTAGACTGATTGTTCATGGCTGAACACTGAAGTGTGCCTGCCAGGACACACTCTTAGAGCTGTAACTGTGAAAACTAAAGCCAGAAAATCCAGAAAGAACATTGTCATTTGTGATGTCTCCCTCCTTGGACATGGAATCCAGGAAGGAGATTTTGCTATATCCTGGATTCCCCCTCCCGCCCCATTTTGGACAGACTGGGAGTATCTGATTAGCTAGTTGTGGGGGAGCTAGAACTGAGGATACCAATGGCAGTGATGGACTGAAGAATGTGAGGGCTTTTTCTTGCTGGAAAGAGAAATCATATGGAACTTCTTTTGGGATTACATAGACCCTTTGAGTCCTTAATCATTCATAAATAGGAACACCTGAGAATGTGATACCAGCTTCTTGTCAAGCAAACAGATAAGGATATAGAGTTCTTTCTCGCTGAGTGTGAAAATAAATTGGACCATAACTAGTACCCTGGCTACTGCAGAATATTTATACCTGTTAATGTTAGTCAGTCTCAATAGTCACTGGTAAGTTTTGTCCCGCTTTCACCAGAACAGTAGATTAAAACCTCTGTTATCTATAATATCACTTGTGTTTTCAAATCACATAGTTACTAGGGAGGTATGGTGAATTTGAATTCCCACCCAAGAGGCTCTTTCCAAGTTACCTCATTTTCTTCTCTGTATTAAGTACCTCAGCTCTTTTACCACGCCATTTATAAAATGCATAACTGTTTCCAGTTTCTGACTGAACTGTCACATCGTATACAGAAATATCATTGTTTTCACCGTGGCTATACAATTCACAGTTATGCTTAATTTGGCTTGATTCTTTCCAAGCTGATGGATGTGTTACCATGTTGTCCAACTGGCTTGGTAGTTCTTCTTGGCAGAACCAGCAGAGGTAAAAGGCAAAAGAGTGTATAAACCATTAAATTCTTGTTGTTGTTGTTGTTTGTTGTTTGTTTTACTTTTCTGTTGAGTCTCACCTAGATTTCCCATTTTAAAATTATGTAACCAATATAGTGAATAAAGAAAATACTTGGAATCCATTCAGAAAACAATTCTATTCTTTATCCTTAATTGTTCATTCAAACTTGGCAGATTGATGGGATGCCTGGGTGGCTCAGTCGGTGAAGTGTCTGCCTTCAGCTCGGGTCATGATCTCAGGGTCCTGGGATTGAGTCCTGCATCAGGCTCCTTGCTCAGCAGGGAGCCTGCTTCTCCCTCTCCCTCTGCCTGCCACTCCCCCTGCCTGTGCTCTCTCTCTCACACACAAATAAATAAAATCTTTAAAATAAATTAATTAATTAATTAATTAAAAAGACAAACTTGGCAGATTCTTTCTGTGAGTCTGGGAGAAATCTCAGTCAGATCCCACACAATTTTTTAACAACTTTATTAAGGAATAACTGAAATACAGTAAATTGCATGTATTCAAAGTATACAATTTGATTAGTTGTGATACCTGAAAGTATAAATATGTACTTTCAGACCCATTATCACAATCAAGATAGTGAATCACTTCCGAAGTTTCATTATGCTCCATTTTAGTCTCTCCCATCTTCTCTTTCTACCCTCTACTTCCATCTCCAAGCAAGTACTGATCTACTTCTGTCACCATACATTACTTTGAATTTTCTAGAATTTTATATAAATGAAATCATATAGCATGTAATCTTTTATTACTTTAATTCAGCATAATCATTTTGAGATTACCGATGTTATGGTGTGTATTGATAGTTCATCCTTTTTTTTTATTGCTGATTAATATTCCATTATATGGATATACCACAATTTGCAAATCTAAGCACTCACTGATGGAGATTTCTATTGTTTCCAGTTTTTTGTTATTATGAGTAAAGCTACTGTGAACATTCATGTACAAGACTTTGAACGCACATATCTTTTATAACTTTGGGTTAGGCAAAGATTTCTTATATATAAAATTAAAAGCACAATCTGTAAAAAAATGAATTAAAAACTGCTCTTTGGAAAAACACTGCTTAGAGAACATAAAGCTAATGGTGAAAAGAAAATATTTGCAAATCATATATATGTTGAAAAACTTATATACAAAATATATACTTTTAAATATCAAAATTCAATAGCAAGAAAACAATCATATTAAAAATTGGGAGTGATTTAAACAGATACCACCAAAGATGATATATAGATGGCAAATAAGTACATGAAAAGATGCTCACCAAAATTCCATTACTAGGGAATTTCAAATTAAAAACACAAAGAGATACCACAACACATTTATTAGAATGGCTAAAATTAAAAAGACTGACCTTACCAAGTATTGCAGAGATCACAGAACAACAGAGACTTTAATACACTGCTGGAGGAAATTTAACATCGTTTTAATGATTTTGGAAAACAGTTTGGCAGTTTCTTAAAATACTAAACATAAACCTCCCAAATGGTACCACAATCCTACTCCTGATATTTACTCATAAGCAATGAAAGTATATCCAGGGGCGCCTGGGTGGCTCAGTGGGTCAAGCATCTGCCTTCAGCCCAGGTCATGATCCTAGGGTCCTGGGATTAAGCCCTGCATTGGGCTCTCTGCTCAGCAGGAAGCCTACTTCTCCCTCTCCCTCTGCCTCTCCCCCACTCATGCTCTCTCTCTCTCAAATGAATAAATAAAATCTTTTTTAAAAAAGAGAAAGTATATCCATAATATTTTTTATCACTCTCAGATAATTAAAATTCCTCTAGTCATATTTTAGTCAACCAAAAATTGTTTTTTTAATGAGTGAAATTTTCATTTTCAGGTAGTAATCAAAACTGTAAACTACCAAGTTCAAACTTCTCTCCCCACGCTCAGGCTTCCTTAAGGTTAACACCTGAAGAAGCAAAGGGTTGTGTGACTGCCTTCCTCTTATTCCCTCTCCTACCATTGAATCATCCTTCATCTTTGCACCACTAAGCTGAGAATTCTGTCTGCTCTAGTGTCCGGCCCCAGAGAAGGAGAACAGATTAGGATTTTATATGATAATATCAGGATATTTCAGGATATTTGGTTTCTCTGGATGTGTTAAATGTTCAAAACTGACTTTTTTCCCTTTTAAGGGTCTCTGTAGGTTTTCTCAGGACATACTTTTCATATTGCTTCCAGTTGCTGAAATGTCTCACTGCAGATCCCTGACATGGGTGCTGTACTCTTTGGCAGGAGACTTGGGATTCCCAACAGTTTGGGGAACCTAGGTAAGATGCCACTGTAAGCAGGCTTCTTGGGCAGGATATTAGCTGGCTGCAGACCAACGCTCTCTGTGCATGGCTCATGTCTCATCCACAAAGAATGCTTATACATGGTTTGGCTTATGTGACACTGGAAGTCCAGGTTATGGCCAAATGGCTACCTTTCCTCAGAACTAACCTCAGTCTCTCAAAGGGATGGATCAAACATAAGTTATCTGTAGCCCTTGAACTCCAGGAAAAAGTTCAAGTTCTCTCCAAGGGCTTGAGATGAAAATAATGTACAACCAATCTTTCCTCCATGGGGATTGAGGCCAGGAGCCTCCATGGCCTTCTCAAATTTACTGATACTGGAATATAAAGAAATACTTTTTCCTACTTTCCAAACAGTTATAGTCTTAGCAACTCCAACTTTTAAACCTTAAAAGTACAAGAGGAGTGATGCATCACAAAACTAATTGGACATGTCTTTTCAGCTCTACTTCATTTGGCTCACATCTTGCTTGGAATATGGTAGTGTTAACCTTTTTTTTTTTTTCTTTTCCCTTATAAAAGAGAAATTCTCTCTTTCTTATAGAGAAGAAATGGAGATTCTATCCTAAAAGAAAACTAGAGGTTCAGTACTAAACAACAGTTACTTCCACAGATCTGGAGCTGACCTTGTTCTAAAGCAGTGGGGGAATTTTCTTTAAAAAGAAAACGAAAAAAGAGAGTAATTAATAATCTCAAAATATTTAAGAAAATCTAACACCATAGACCATATATGAAAAACTCAATAACATAATGTACAAACAAGAAACAGAATCTCAAATAATTTGAAAAGAACTTTTAAATAAATAATCTGATACCTTCAGAGAAACCAGAGACAAATAACAAGAATGTGCATTTATTAAAGAGGAATCAAAAAAAAAGGACAATGCAGTTATTAAAACATTTAATTAAATATGTTAAAAAATAATAGTTTGGATACAAATAAAGAACAAATTAGTGAGTTAAAAAATAGTAAGAGTGATTTTCCCAGATTATAGACTAGAAGGATAGATAGGAAAATTGAAAAAAATAGATAAAAGATGAATAGAACAGAATGAGAATATTTGATACCCATATAAGAAAAAATAAGGAGTAATTAGAAACATGGATGAAAAGTAAAAGAATGTAAAAAAATATCAAAATCAAAAACCTGGAATTGCCGTATTAGTATCAAGATAGATTTCAGAGCAAAGAACATTACCAGGAATAAAGGGTACCATTTCATTTTAACAAAGTGATCAATTCATCAAATGGAGATAAAAATCCTACATGTTTCTGTACCTAATAATAGTGTTTCAAAATACATTAAACAAAAATGTATAGATCTGCAAAGAAAAAAAAATCCACAACTGTAGTTGGAAATTTTAGCATCCATACAATAGATGAGTTTTAAAAATGCAAAATTCAGAAATCAAAGAGAAAACATGAATAACATTATCAACAAATTTAACCCAACTGACATTTACAGAACTTCCATCCAATCATAGCAGAATGAAATTCTTTTCAAATAAATGCAGAAAATTTGACAAAGAGACCATATTCTGGCCCATAAAACAAGAATCAATAAATTTACAAATAATTCAATAACACAAAATACATTCTCCCATAAAAATGGAATACTAAAATCAAAAACAGAAAGAACTTGGGGCACCTGGGTGGCTTACTTGGCAAATGTCTGCCTTTGGCTTAGGTCATGATCTTGGGGTTCAAGTCAGTCTCCCTGCTCAGTGGGGAGTCTGCTTCTCCCTCTCCCTCTGCCCCTTCCCCCCCACTTGTGTGCTCTCTCTCTCTCTCTCAAATAAATAAAATCTTTTTTTTTTTTTAAAGAAAGAACTCTGGATAGTCCTCAAATATTTTGAAACTCAGTAACACACTTCTAAACAGCTCATGAATCAAAGATAGAAAGAGAGAAATTAAAAAGAATTTTGAAATGGATGAAAATGAACACACAATGTATAAAAATTTATGGAATCTAATTAAAGCAGTATTTGAGGAAAATTTTTATCACTAAATACATATCAGAAAAAGGAAAGTCTCAGATCAATGACCTCAGCTTCTTCCTTAAGAAACTTAAGAAAGAAGAGTGATTGAAACCCAAAGTATCCAAAAAATAAAATAAAACATATTAGAGTGGAAAACAATTGTATTTGTAACCCTCAAATCAATACTCAGAGCACTTTCTTAATCATTTACGGACTTGCTCAAAGCAGCAAACAAGTGAGCTGGTTGATGTGCATATTCCCACCTGCGATGGAACAAGGCAACACTCTGCTTTTTTGTGTGCCTCTTATACTATAAACAAGGGTCCTTTTCACCATCTATTGAGTGCCACGTTTTTCACATTTCTGCACTCTTTGTTGATGATTTCATTGCTTAAAATAGTCTCCAAGCATAGCCTGAAGTGCTATCTAGTGTTCCTCAGTGCAAGCAGGCTGTGATGAGTTTTACCAAAAAAAAAAATGTTCTAGACAAGTTGCTTTCAGGTATCAGTTATAGTGTTGTTAACCGTGAGGTTGATGTTCATAAATCAAAAATATACATTAAGTAAAGTGTATTTAAACAGAAACACATATAAAACAAGGTTATGTATTGATCAGTTGACAAAAATGTAACCAGAGGCTCTTAGGAACTTAACCCTGTATTTCTCCTAGGAGCAAACAGTTCAGTAATTGATAATTCAGTGTTCGTAGAAACTTTATAGAACATAATGACTGTGAAAAACTGAAACTGAAACTTTCATACATCATGGGTGGAAATATAAATGGTAGAATCTCTTTTGAAAATTCCTTGGGAGTTTCTTAAAAAATTAAATATGCGCCTACTTTATGACCCAGCCATTCGACTTCCAGATGTTTGCTCAAAAGAACTCAAAGCTTCAGTCCACATAGAAACTTGTATATGAACATCCATAGCAGTTTAATTTGCAATAGGCAAAACTGGAAACAAGCCAAATGCCCGTCAACAAGTGAGTGCATACACAGATTGTGTTTTATCCATGCATCAAAATTCTACTCATTAACAAAAAGAAATGAAGTATAAATACATGCAACAACATGGATATTATCTCAAAATCATTATGCTAGCACGGAGGGAAAGATAGAGTATATATTATATGATTTCATTTACATAAGATTCTAAAAACTGAAAACTATAGTGACAGAAAGTAGATCAGTGGGTGCCTGCAGGTAGGGGAAGTGGTGTAAGTTTCTTGAAACCAAAGTCAACATAATGAAAATATTCCTCATTCCCAAAGTGTCCTTCTGTCCTTTGATGATTCCTTCCATTCTTCCCTCATATACTGCTCCCTCTACTTATATACAATTACAGTATTGCAGCTTGTTGCATGTCATTTGTACATCAGGAAAACTGCTCAAAATATTTTTAGGGCATATTACAGAAATGATTAAAAGCCACTCATTCCCGGGCTTGGCAACCTGCAGCCTGTATGTCAGAAGCAGCCCTTCAGGTGTTAGATCAGCCCACCTGGGCTGACCGTGACTTGATTCATACCTCCGGGAACACAGTGAATGCCCTTTCCTGCACTCGCCACTGAGAGCTCAATACAGTCAAGTTGTTGAGCAAAACCACCTGCCGGGAGTAAAAATGCCAGTCAGAGGTAGCTGCCCCCCTACGCAGCACAGCACAGCTCATCTCCCTCGCCCTTCTCTTCTGGGAGGCAGGGTGTGTGTGGCCAGTGGCTCTCTGCCATTGGATTTGTGACGGAGTCCTGTCACTGAGTCACCACTTCCAAACTGTGTAACACTGTGCTAAACACCTTGGTTCTCAGAACTTCATTTTGCTTACCTGTAGAGTGGAGAATATCATACCCACCTCATGAGGGTTGTTAGATAAGGATGTAGTGAGCGACATACCCAGAATCAACTTTTCACAAAAAGCATCATTCATCTATCATTATGGTTAAAACAGTAACAAGATGCAATGGTCCGAAGAGGCTGCTGGGGCTTGTGCTGTACGACATCCTTCACGTGTCAGAGGATGGTCCTAAAACCTGCATGTACTCACCTTGTTTCCATTTCTAACAAAATAATTAAATACCTTTAAAAAAAATTAGGTCATTTTTACCTGAGAGAGTTCTGTGAGTAGTAAAGCACATTGTGATGTGTAAACTTCAGAGCCATTTTAAGTACAACCAGCAGAATAGACACAAGGAAGAAACACAGTTGCTACACTATGTGGAAGAAAATGTTCCTGAACAATATGTCTATTGCTCCGTTACAGAGAGGCAGAGTCTCACTAATTAGAATGAATTAGCAGTAGTAGGGCTCCCATGAAATGGATTGAAGACTGGCTGACACGTTAATCAACACAGAGTAATGATAAATGACGGTGTGCTGAGTTGGGGTGATGTGATTAATAGAATCTATAGAGGTCCAGGCTGCTTCTTACTTGGCTTATTATTTTCCTGAATGGATTAAAGAAGCAGATATTTTAAAAGCACATCAATTTAAATGAATAGGAAATAGTGGTGCTGACAGATGTTTTAAACCCTTGAGAAGTCAAGCAGAAGATAATATTGCTTCCTTTGGCTCTGACGGAACTAACTTGTTTACAAAGGGCTTTCACATTCTTTTGTTTTTCCTTCTTACTGACATAATGACTTAGGCAAAGCTGGTATTAACCCCCATTATATAGTCGAAAACCCAAAATTCAGAAAGCTTGGGTCACTTGGTCATAGTCAAATAGTTAGTACATTTCAGAGGTGGGTCTATGTTTAGAGCCTCTGCTGTATTTTTGTCTGCTTGGCATCTATTACCTATTCTAAAAATAATATCCTAATTTTTTAAATCCCACGTTTTTAAAAAATGATTTTATTTATTTATTTGACAGAGAGAGAGAGAGAGACAGAGCACAAGCAGGGGGAAGGGCAGAAGGAGAAGGAGAAGCAGGGTCCGGCCTGAGCAGGGAGCCTGACATGGGGCTGAATCCCAGGACCCCAGGAACACAACCTGAGCCTAAGGCAGATGCTTAACCAACTGAGCCACCCAGGCATCCCAACAAGAACCACCACTCCTCCTCCCTTCAATCGTGTAGCTTTAATGTGACTAACACCACCCATAGGTTCAGAGTGTGTTTTGGAACTCCTACTAGATTTGTCAAGGAAAGGGGAATCTCTTTCTTTTTTCTGGGGCTATATAAGTTGCTTAGTGGAAACAGGTTTATCAAAGGTATGTCATATGGAAAATGTCAGCCTAGCAACTCCAAATTAAAGGAAAGTAATGCCAACAAAAAGAGAGGGTAGAGGAGGAAATAGGGGAGGGGAGGAGAGAAAGGAGATCATTTGGGGTCATTGTTTGAATCTCTTGATTGTAGCATCCAGCTGTGCCCAAAACCAGACCTACTCTTGAAATTTAAGTTATATAAACCAATAAATTCCTTCTTATTTTGTTTAATCCAGCCTGCTTTTTGTTTCTGTCACTTTTACCTGACTAATAATGGACAAAAATTCAGATCTTCAGACCCATATTTTAGTGTTCCTCATTACACTAGAATTCCTCTCTTGGAAAAAAATAAATAACTATAAAATTATGATAGTTCATATTTATTAAGTGCTTTGTATATGCCAACCACTCTTCTAACTACATATATGAACTCTTTTAATCCTTACAACAGCCCTATGAGTTAAAATGTAGACTTACCTGATGAATAACCAACACGCAGAACAATTAAATAACTATATATACGTACCAAATAAATGGAGGAGCCGGGATTTGAACCCACTCAGTCTGGCCACAGAGCCAATGCCTTTTATTGTGAGGCTATACTTACTATTTTTTTAAAACCTGAATTATTCTCTTATCAGTATTATTCTGAGACCAGTAGTTGAATAAATGCTAGTTTCTAGTAAACATTGAATAGGACACATGGAAGAAGGAGGGGCAGCCTTAGCCCACGATCACTCTGGGTCTACCTAAATGAGGGCAAAATCCAATTGGGATGAAAAGTACCTCCTCACCTGATTGGCTTTTTCACTGCATATTCCGAGTTACCACTGAGAAATGAGCCATGGGAGCCTTGATAAAACTGGCACTCCAGTCAGAACAAGAACAACACCGTATTCTACATTTTTTAAGACTCCATATTTTCCTGAGGCCTCAACTTCCCCACAAATAGGCTATGAATACCCTGTGCAGGCAACCAAATACACCAGTGGGTTTCAGGCTGGTCTCTGTTACAAGTTCCCCGTTGGGCCCTCCCCTGACTGTGATCCAGTGACATTCAAATGCACAAGTGAAATCCTTCATATCTTTTGCTTGAGCACTCCGCCATGACCCGCCAGTGAAAACACTTGCCCACAGGCCCTCACTTGCTCTCAGTTCCCCGCCTCCCTTGCTTGGTTGAGCCCACTCCCTTGGAGGTCTTTCTGTGTGGACCCTTGCCTGGTGTTCCATGCCTCCCTCTTCTAGGACCCGTGAGTATGACAAATTTATTCCACTCTCATATGCCTTGCTGTAGAGTTTCACCAAAAAACCCATTTTAAAATAATAGAACTGTTCCTTACAACACATATGCACATCTTAAGATTTTTTTTCTCTGTTCTATCCCTTGGTTCCTTTTCACTGTCATGCCTAGATTTACTTAGTTAATCTGGAGTCAGAGGATTATGACCTCAATTTATTACTTTGAAATAAAATTTTACATATTACTCAATGTGTTCCCACCAGTGTTATTTCATTTGATCCCCCAACAGATCTTTGAGGCAGGCCAGGCAATAAAATCCTTATCTGTGAAGATGAGAAATCTGAGACTCAGGATATGTCTTGTTCAGGGTCACCCCACTGTTGGGTAAGGAGATGAACCAGCTTCCCTTCCACAACACCATCCCACTTTTTTAAAAAACGATTTTATTTATTTATTTGACACAGAGAGAGAGAGAGCACAAACAGGGGGAGGGGCAGAAGGGAGAAGGAGAAGCAGGGTCCCGCCTGAGCAGGGAGCCTGACATGGGGCTGAATCCCAGGACCCCAGGAACACGACCTGAGCCTAAGGCAGATGCTTAACCAACTGAACCACCCAGGCATCCCAACACCATCCCACTTTTTATTGTTTTCTTGGGTGAGTTATATTTTCCTTTTAAATTTCATTTATAAAATATGACCCATTCTTATCTCTTCAGATATGTCCAACCCCAAGCTCCCAATCTTCATCTCTAACCATTTCTCTGATATCACTGACATCTTTATTTGCCCTTCAGATATTTCTACTCAAGTTTAGTGGCCTTCTTTGTTGCCATTGACCTCCACCTCTACTTTCTATATACTTCCCTGTGGATGGACTTCAGCATCTCAAGCCATGATCCACTTTGGCAATCTTTAATTAGGTATGACCACCACCAGTCTTCTTCCTGATACTCAGTCATTCAAACTGCTCTCCACCTTCCCCAAAGCCTTCGGTCACTCACTCCCATCTTCCCCAAACCTCTCACCTTGAACCTGCCGAGTAGTAACCTGGTGACAGATGGTAAGGACTCCTAGCTCACCGTTTTTGATAACTGATGGCATTCTTTTCAATCTACCATAAAAAAAAATCAGAACAGACATATGCATCACCTATTTGCTTCATGCACAGAATAAGGAGAGACCTATACATCGAGGTCTCGTCAAATTCTACTGATGAGAAAGGTCATCAAGATGACATGACCACTGGTTGACCTGTGAGCTAGATCCCCACAATTAAAAGCTCCTCACCCCTCCCCTGACCTTGGAATGTAGATTCTGCTTGCCTTCCTTACTTCCAGAAACTGTCTCAAGGACACAATCTTGAGATAATAACATGGTGTTGGAACCATCTGAATGGTATCGTTTTTGAACTCAGTTAAGGCCTCCATAGAAATGTTTACGATTTGGCAGGCAGATGCAAAGATCTACTTGTCTTGCAGCTGCCCAAAGCAAGTGTCATATGTAAGTTCCCTTGCTTATTAAACCTGCCACCTACTCAAATGGAATGGCCTGCCTTTTTCTTCGGTCTTTCCCTGCCTTCCATGGACAGAGGGCCGCTTCAGATTACACCTGGGAGGTTCCCAAAGAGGTTGGGAAGCTCCCAAGGAGGGTTGCAAACCAACATCTACCCTGGTTCCAGATTCAGCATTAAACATTTTTCGCTCCCCAAGAAAGTATACTCACAAGGTATTCTACAACCTTAAAGTTTACAATATCATAGAGTTAAGAGGAATCTGATAGATGAGGAAACTGAGCTCCAGAAAGATAAGGAGGACCTCTACCAGTCAGGGCAGGCTAATTGTTATAACCCACAACACCAAAAATTGTAGTGGCTTAGCACAGTGCTACTCTATCTCTCACTCAAATCATAGACCAATTTAGGACGGCAGATGCATATGTTAGGGGCCCAGGGCCTTTTATCTGAGCCCCTGGATTCCTCTTTTTTTAAACTAGTGGTTGGAGAAAGAAAAGCACATGAAAATTTCCACAGGAGGTTTTAATGGGCCTGGACTGGGAGTACATCCTGCCAGCTCACATTGCATTGACCAGAGCTCAGTTACATGGGCACATCTAACAGCAAGGCAGGCTGAGAAATATAATGAAGCTTTTTTTTTTTTTTAATTGCAGACATTACCTGGTTAATAGGTTGCCTTAAATATTTTACTTTAAAAAAGGCCACTTAGAAATTTGTAATAAAGAAATCAAGTCATATGGTAACAGAAGAGCCTGAACAGAGACTCATGTCTATTGCTTTACAGTCCAATACTTTCACCCCTTCTATTCAATCACCATGTTCAACATAACCCTCCTCCATCTCTGAAATTATCCGAGCCATTCCATGTAAGCTTCTTCATCTCTCCTTCTTATGTTACCATTTTTGCCTCTCAAAAGTGCCCTCTTATATAAAGTTCACCACAACCTTCCATCTCTTCCTACTCCCTATGGGACTTCATTGCCATATTGATCCAATTTTTCTCTCTACTCATGTGCCCCAGCTGAGAGTAGACCCCAAGGTATTTGAAACACTGACTGAAATAAAGCTACAGTATGAAAGTTGCAGTTTTCTGGTTCTCAAGATTAAAGATTTTAATTCCTCTTTGATGCAGCTAATTCTACCCCCAAGGAAAATCACTTCAAGTAGGCTCTTCAAATGCTCACATATTAAGTCGGAAGTTAAACTGTGGTGCAAACATTAACTTAAATACCTATGTTTTACATGGACCATATGACTTTATATGTTACTGAAGTAAGAACTGTATTTCAGACTTTCTTGGTTTTCTATGTGTAAATTTGCTTATCATAGTAGTTTTCTATTTCTTTTCTATTGAACAAATTATCACAAACTTAATCACAACAAAACCCAACACAATGACATTCTGTAGTTTAGAAGTCGAACACAGGTCTCAGTGGGCTAAAATCAAGGTGCTGATAAGACCACCTTCCTTTCTTGGGTTCTAGGGATGTATCTGTTTTTTTGTTTTTTTCCTTCTCCATCTTCTGGAGGTCACCCATATCCGCAGTTGCAGCCCCTTTCCTCCATCTGCAAACTCAACACATCACACCTCTCTGGCCATTCTTCTGTAGTCACGCCTCCCTCTGACCCTCATCTGTTTCCCTCTTCCACTTACAAGGATCTTCATTATTATATTGAGCCCAGTGGACAATCCAGGATAATAGCTCTATTTTCAGGTCAGCTGATGAGCAACTTTAATTCTCCTTTGCCATGTCAGGTCATACACTTACTTGCAGTTTAGAGATTAGAACATGGACATCTTGGGGACCATTATTCTGCCTACCAGTTATTGTGTTGGGAGAGGTACTGAAATGGAAAGGTGAATTTCAACTCTATATGAATGGAGACTTGTAAGGCACTGGCCCAAATTACTGTGTATACTTGTAAAAGTGAGATGCAGGCATGAAGATGGCAGTAAAATGTTAGTACCTATAAAAGAGAAGGGCCAGAGGGGAGAACTGGAAATAATTGCTCTTCTGAAAGCCTCTGTAAGTCTCCAAGCACAAGGAGTGTTGATCTGGCACAAGTTTGGAAATTTGCAAAACAAGTCTCTTGTTTGGGCTTGGCCAATCTCACAGGGCATCAGTAAGGATCTTTCAGGAAAATTCAAGGGCAGTAGACTTTGGCCAGGTGAGTGCAATCAAGGGGGAAAAAAAGATGACTGAAACAGACAGATTACTTTGTGAGTATAATTGATGCTCTTCTCTGGGGATCTGAGAAATAATTGAGGTCATTCTTCTCATGGACCTTAAGTATCTCAAGCCCATTGTTCAGATGACGGGAGCCACAGCTGAAACTTGGTCTGAAAAAGTTAATTCCACTTCCAAATCTCCTCAGAGACTTTAAAGTATATATCTATATCTATATATCTATATCTATATATCTATCTCACTGTTTTAAATCCTTTATAAATTTAGATTTCCTCCTATCATTAAACATGATCAGAGCAACCAAAAAAAACATTCATTTGACTACTACTGCTTTTGTTTCTGTGTTTCAAGATAGAATTTTGAAGTATTTTTTTGTTGTTCTTGTACATTCTGCTATCCCTTCATTCATTTGAGCTTCAGTAGCTTGCTCCGTACATCCTCGTTTAGTGGTAATATTGTAGTGGTACTGAAAGCAAACGTTATTGGAAAGATGTCTCCCTTCCTAGTTGTTGTTTCCCAAAACCAAGCCCACTGATGAAATTGAGGTGTACTTCCTAAAGAAAAAGAGAGAAGAAATTTGACTTTAGAGGAGTCCATTTGAGAAACACATAAAAAGAAGATCTGGAAAAAGACCCTTCTGAAGACCAGGATAAGAGACAGATGTCTGTGGGTCTCATTAGGAGCTAAGGTCTGTACACTGCTTCAGATAAATATCTCAAGAGGGGGCCAGATCTTAGGGAGGAGTTACTGCACATCATCCTTAGGAATTTTAGCCATGGGGCCTCAGCCTCAATAGACGCTCGTGCTTTAGGTATGACCCAGAAGCAGCAGAACCAACGGGGATTCCTGGATGTCTACGGTGATTTGTGTCACTGGTAACATAACAAGAAGGTATCTTCAGGACCTGGACACATTCCTGTGCAGTCCACAGGGCCTTGCACTTCCCTGGAGAAAGGGGGCAGCAACAATGATGGGGATGGATTGCCTGGTCCCTTCCCAACCACCTCTTTCCAGCAAAAGGAAAGAGAATGCTCAAAAGTGGGCTAATTTTAAAAAGCAAGCGATGTGCTATTTCACGTTTGTTTATGAGCAAAGATTCTTACCTTGCTTTACTTCCCTTCTACCTTTTTCTCCATGATTTTATTGTAAGTGACAGGTTGTCTACAAACACAACCTCTGAATTATTATAATTATAGTACAGGCCCTAACTCTGTACCCACCCCACTATAATATATTAGCTATATATAATATATTTAGTTATATATAATATATAATACATAATAACAATTTATATATATAAATATATATAACATATATTTATATATATATTTATTTATATATATTTATATATATATAACATACATATATAAACATATATAACAATTTATATATATAAATATATAACTTCACTGGGGGGATATTATATATAGTCTATACATTTATATATATAATATTCATTTATATATAAATATGTAAGTATATATATATAAATTTATATATAAAATTCACTGGGTGATATTATATATAATTTATATATTTATAGATATTTTAAAATATATAATATAATATTATATATAATATCACCCCAGTGAAGGATTCATGTCCATCTTAGTCACTGAGAGCCCAGATTGCAGCAAGGAAAGGTAAAATGAATAACTGAGAAAACCACTTCTAAAAAACCACACTTCTCTCTAGAGCCATGGAGATGAGGAGTACCTTTTGCTCCTCTCACAAAAGTGTCATAACAATAGGATTGGCCGATTTTTAGAAATAATAGCAAGAAAAAGAAAGAAATTTCTGGAGTATTTTTTGAATTGAATTACTTACAAATAAGCCATCCAATGGTTTTTATTTTGTCATAGGAAATGCTGAGTTCTGCTTACTAAGAAGAGAGATTTCCAGGTCATTGTATTGTGGGGTCAATCCTAGTTTTGACTGATAATCAAGAAAAGCTTGTTATTTGTATATCAGAGGCTTTTAACGTTTTTATAGATGAATGTTAGTGAAGTATTTGGAGTGAAATAGAGAAGATGTATGGCAAAGCAGCAATGATAAGAAATTCGTGGTTACTACTATGTGCGAAGTACTCTTCTGAGTATTTTACATGTATTATCTTATTTAATTTGACCAATCAAAACAATAGCAAGAAATTACAAATTAAAAACATGGAGACTTTAAGCTCATCATTTTTATTTATGGATAACATTAAACTATTGCTATTATGCCAACCTTACTATTTTGTAAGCAGCTACATTATAAATTAGTAAATATTTCAAAAATACCCCACATCAATGAAATTGCTATAAGTTTTATTGTACATATAGCTGTTAAAACCTGAATGTCCTTAGATTTTTATTTAAATATTTAGAAACACTGAATAATATGAACAGAGGCATTCATAGATAATGTTCAAAATCCAAAAGAATAAGACTCATTTTTTTTTTCACTTTACTCTGGTACAAAATATTTAAATACAATACCCCTTTCTTTTCTGGTTAATTATTCTCAACGACATTTTGAGATCAGAATCAGCATATAATTATTCTTTCTCTAAAACCTCTGATATTAAAGTTGAGCTGACAAAAGAATATTTAAATCTAAGAATTTTTTGAAAAATTACCTCTAAGTGAGTCAGCTAGAACTAACTTTATTAAGATTTTAATTTAAAAAAAAAATCTTTGATTCTTCAAGGTGAATAAGAGGTCTGTGATACTGAAAAAACTTATGGGATGGTACAGAGAAAATCTGTGACTAAAACAATGAAAGTAAGGTTTTCTGGAATGTTGAGAATTAAAGGAAACTAAGATCCAGCTCCACGGGACTTCTTCCAGTTCTTTAAGCTATTGCAAAGATTTTGGCTACTTCAGAAAGTTCCCATAAGCCACTTCCTCTCCCTAGAATGCTTACTTTGCCCCAAACTCCCCTCAATTCTTTGCCTAATTTCTGCTTTTCTTCTAGTCACTTCTTCAGGCAGGCCTTCCAGACCTCTCAAGCTATCTTATGCCTCCCCAGGAGATGCTCTGGTATAAGCATCCACTTCCACAGCTTTTAATTATATTCTTAGTTGTGCAAATTTCTGTTTGTCACCCTTACAAAATTATACGATCCATCGCAGGGAAGCAAGCATTATGTTGCCCTTGTTCCCCGCTGTAATTCCCAACCCTCACCATGTTGTCTGCAATATAGCATATGTGCCATAGATATTTAATAAAAAAATGAGAAAGATAATGGGAATTTTGAAAGAAAAAAATTAAAGAGATTATCATTAATAAAATCAATAATGCGAAACTTATTTTTATTCCCCATAATTCTGTATCAATAAATAATATCAAATTTCTTCATTCAACAAATATTTACGGAGCACCAGATCTATGCCAGGAAATCATGGTGAACCAGACACCATCTCTGCACTTAGGGTATTTGTAAGTCAGTGGGAGAAACATACAAGAAACAATTATGAACTACTGTGATGAGCATTACAGTAGGGTAAGGACAGAGCACCATGGAAGCCAATCAGAGAGGTATCAATTCCAATATCTATTGCTATGTTACAAATTATCCCAAAAGAGAGTGGCTAAAACAATTTGTTATTTTTATATCTCATAATTTCATGGGTCAGCAATTTGAGCAGAACATAGACAGGATGACTTATCCTTATTCCACGATGCTTGAGACCTCAGCTATCATAATTAGAATTGCTGAGAACTGGAACATCTGGAGGTTGGCTGCATACTTCTCTCTGTGTCTGTCTGT
>NC_138370.1:146073201-146098989 GCF_054177405.1 Leptonychotes weddellii
GCAAGAGTGTGTGGAGGGCATAATCTCTGTTGACACCTACAACAACTGTGAGTTAAGATGAATAAGTGGAGGGTAGAGCAGGGGAGGCATTTCAAGCAGAAGTCAGTATATGAAGAGTCTTAGTGCAAGAATACTCACAGTTTGGCCAGAGAAAGGTAGAGCTGGGGGTAGGAAGGAAGGGACAGCATGGTGGTGATGATAAAACTGACTAGAAAAATACTGATGCACTTATAAAAGGTCAAACAGTTCTTATTTCAACATATCCATTTCAGCGATAGCAGTCAAGATGAAGATAGCAAGTAGTACATACAGGAAAAAGAGGATGGATTTGGGTGTGCAAGCTCAGAAGGACAAAATGTCCTATCAGACTCTAATACTCTCTAACTGTACAATCTTGGACAAGTTCCTTGAGCTCCCTGAGCCACATTTACTACAACTCTAATAGGATGAATCATGTCTCTTCATCATGATATATCATATTAGCTATTTTTATAGCTAATATTTATTGAACATGTGAGGTATTGGCTAAAGGCATATATCATCTTATTAACAACCCTGTACGGTAGGTAATTTCATCTCATTTTATAAGAAAACAAACAGGCATAAATAGGAAAATTCTTTTCCTGAAGTTTCCAAAGTTTCAATGGACCATGAAGTCAGAGAGTCTGACCCCAGAGACACTGTCCTTCTTAACAAGTTCTTTACGTTTTTATGAAGATAAAATAAGATGCCCATTCTAAAGGTCTACCTCAGAATCTAGCAACAACTAGAGATATTCAATACATGATAACTTTATCATTTGAGTATGATGCCTACTTCTTAATAGCTTGTCTTGAAGATTCTTAGAAGCATGTGTAATATTACACACCGATCTCTGTTAATAGCAAAATTCATTACTATGCAAACTCTGAAAGTCATTCAACTGGCATAGAATTCCAGCTCTGTACAAGTCTGTTCTGGCCTATGATGTGAGATGCATGGATGGAGCAGCTGGGATCTCTGCTCAGTCCACTGCAATATAACCTAGGCTCTGGGTTCCATCAGAGACAGACTCTGAGGCGAGAATTCAAACATAAATAGTTTATTTAGGAGGCAATCCCAGGAACCAGCACAGGGAGTGAGAGGCAAAACAAGGAAGTAAAGAGAGCCCAAATGGTGCATTCTCTAGCCTCTGGGCAATAGAACTTGACTCCATAGGCAGAGAGACAAGATCTTCAGAGTTATTCCTACCAAGGGGCAGAGAAGCTGGGGTATCCATCCCTCAGCTTCCTGCCCATCATGGGCTGTCGGCTGCTTCTGGGGGCATTAATTCTCTAGCACACAGCCCACCTTGTTCTTCAGCCAAAAGCACGTGGGCAGCCAAACAGCCCTCAGACCAAAAGTCAGATTTGTTCAGAGTTAACAACATTCTGTGTGTGGACGCCAGACTGGGTCAAGGGCCGATGGAAGGGGCCCTGGCAGTATCTGCAATGATAGACACGTAAACACGAGGATCATATACATTAGAATGTGACAAATGCTCCAATATTATAAGGACGAATGAATGTTACAAATTCTCCCCGTTGAAAATAAGGGAAAAGATTCCCCTTCCCTTCTTAGAGCATTTACTTTAGAAAACTTGTCATTGTATTTCCCCATTACATAATGTTTTTGAAAGCAAATTTCAAATACTTGGATTTTTATTGTCTCCTCTGTCTCCCTACATATAATCCTGGACATGGAAAAACTTGACGGCATGTGATGTACAAACTGACTGCTACCTAATTCCACATCTGTGCTGTGAGCGTGCGTCACCACAGGCCATGGGACATAACAAGCCTACCTTTGAGACACTAGGAATCCTCAGATAGAAAATCCTCAGTGGTCTCGGGTGAAGAGCAACGTACTGACAAACAAAGCTGTTTGGGCAACCTGTGCCCTGGGCTGTCCGAGACCTAAACAGAGCATCTATAAGGGAAAGATGAAAAGCTGTGACTTTCATCGCACCAAGAAAACTACGAAGGCCATTTTATAGACTAGAGATGTTTTGTGTCGACCAAAGAACAAAATCTCAAAAGGACAGTTAGATCAAGTGAGGAAAAACAATAAGGATATAAATAGTAAGACAAATTTTCTCAGCACTTGAAATCTCTTTCGAATCTTTCCTATTTTATTGGGTGATATTACCAGGGGAAACAAATGGTTTGTGTACTCTCCCTGGAGACAATTTTCTGGGGCAATCGGCATTGGAAGCGAATGATTTATTGTTCAGCAATAGCTATTGCGGAAGGATTAAGCATTTCTGATTTTAAAGTAACAGGCAAAATGGGTCTAGTATATGATTCATAAGCCATGCTAATAGAAAACCAAATAGCTAAATTATAGTCAATGATCTGTTCTCTGTCTTTGGGAAAAATCCATCATAGACTTCTGGTGTCGGTGACTTCATCTTTCACATTTGAGGCATTTCTCACCTAGCACTTTTCAAGGGCATCAAATTAATTCAACTTTCATTTGTTTGTGGTACAAATGTTTACTGGATTCTTGATAAGTGCCAAGCCTGACACTTGACTCTCAGGACTCAGTACTGAAAAGACAGGGACCTACTCTCAGTAAGCTAAATAATCAAACAAATAATTAAAAGTAAATAAGCCAGCACAGTACAATGCGGTAAGAACTTCACTATGGAGTGATTACTGATCCAACTCGGCAAACATTTATTAAGCGCCTCTTTGTGCCAAGCAATCTGTTAGATGCTGATGAGGAGACAAAATAAACCAGCATTGCTGTAAGCAGGAGATCTTCTAGTGCCAATATGTATCGCTGTTCATTCATAATTCAAAGTATGTGCTACAGTGTGGACGGACACCTAGAGATTTACAGGTAACACCAGCTGCTCTTCAAACACAATGAAACTAAGGCCATTATCTTTGGGTAGTGTGCATATCATGAAGGATTTCTCTGCAATAATTATTATCAATGTCTTTTTAAGGATTTTAGAAGTTTTTTAGATCATGATGAATCACACACTCGATTTAGTTTCCTAACATGGTTGTAACTGGAAAGAACTGTTGCTGTTCATAGTTTATCACTTTTTACTACTTTGAAGGATGCCTAAAGTTTGTCCTTTTTTGTTTGTTTGTTTGTTTGTTTGCTTTTTAAAAAGAATTTCCACATTACGGTATTTCAGAATGGGAAATGGCAGATAGAGTTTGGCCCCACATAGCAGGCCCCTTTTGAGGGAGAAATAAACTTCTTTTTCAGTGCATTCTCCAAAGAATTCTTTAGATCATTTAGTTTGTCATACTCTTATCCCTTTTTACATTGTGGCATCTATTTTGGAGTGTGGGGCTTAAGCAACTCCCCCTAAAAAAAAAAAAAAAAAAAAGTTACTTTTCTTCTTAATTAACTAGCAGAACACACAATCATGAACCCTTAAGTGTCTTTGTGTAGGGATTTTTTTTTGGTCAGTATTAATGGCACGTTGAAAGGATTCACCCTCAGTATTTTGGTATCAATTTCAAACAAATTATGAATCAAGTGTTAATGGAGGTTGTAGACATAATCATCTCTCCTAATGCTCTAAGATCATGGTATAAGTTTTGAGAAAATCAAGAGAACAGTATAAACATGTAATTATATATTCACCTTCAGTTAGAATAACTTATTGATCTGCTGTTAGGATGACAAAAAGATACTCATGAGTCCGTGGTTAGGAACTCTTACACTAGTAGTTTGTATATGCAAAACAGGTAAAAAAAAAAAAATGTGGCTAAAATTCAGACAGCCTACATACTGGTGGTCATGAGACAGAGCAGTGATTGGACTCTAGTCCCCTCAACCTTGACTGCAAAATCCAGCGTTCCTGGATGGCTGAAACTCTCTGCCCCTTGACTAGCATATCCTGCAGGCAAGTGAAAGCAGGGTGTTTAGTACCTAAAGGAGGGACTCCACAACGAAGACTAGAGAAGACCCAACAGAATCAGTCTCTGTCAAGGTGGACCCCAGAGCTGACCTTTCACGGACTTTCTTTCCAATTATAATACTAAAAATCACACTCAGGGGTGGAGGTTTAGCATGCTAATTAGATAAACAATACATGCTAAAGCCTGACCTGTAAGTGCGCAGGCGCCCAAGAAATCCTCGCCTCTGTATGCTTAAATGTCATTCCTTTCCTGCTTTAGTCCTTTTAAAAATTTTCCCAGCCTTTGTTCAGGGAGCCAGCCTGAAGGACCCTTTCCTCTGTGTAGTCTCCCTTGTTCTCCAGCATGAGTCCCAGTAAAAGCCTTGCCTGGCACTCCCGTTTGTCCTCTGTCAATTTCTATTGCTTGGAGAGCCCGAGGACCCAAGTCCTTAAGAGTCAGATGAGCTGCCGTGACTGTGAGTGATTCCCAATTCCTCAAACATCCACTACGCTTCTGAGATCCAAAAATTAGCCAGTGTTTGATTCTTACGCATGGTCAAATTTTAACAATGAGAGATACAACCATTTAAGAAAAAAACAATGTTTTAACTAAAGGAGAGAAGTCTAAGATTGAAGTACACCCAGGTAAGAAGATACTGAATGGGCTGAAAACTCTGGTTCCAACATCTGGCATGACATGAATTAACTATTCCATTTAGTCTTCCTTACCTGATTCATGATCTAATTCTTATCTCTGATGTTAATTATGGCATTTTAAAAAAATCAGATTTTTCACTTAAGCATTTTCTATCTTTTGTACTTTTGGTTAGGACAAAATCACCCAGCTTGAGAACTACTTTTCAAGAGTTCACAGGACAATATGGAAAATTGGAAAATACGTTAAATTTTTACTTAATGAGAAGATAAATACACTTGATTATCCCTGGAGAGTAAGCCTTATATCCACTAAAAGCCCCAAAAAAGAAATGTGATGTATGAAGTTTCATGTTATGCTTGTCCTTCTGAATGGGCATATTGAAATAAAATGAGAAATTTAGGACTTGACTTTTTTCCACTTTTGAAATTTCATCATCTGCTTCAGAGAGAGAAGATCAGAGAGGTGCTCAGTATCTGGAACTAAATGAAGGCCGATATCACAGGGGAAAAGGGCGCTAGTGGTAAATTATGGGAATTAAGAAAGATCAGGAAAAAGTGACTAAAATCTGCAGCTGAGACACTGGCAGAATGTGGAGGCTCGTGAGACGCTCGTAGAAGAATAGCCTGCTACTCCTGCCCCCCTCTGAGCCCCAGGACACCCATGTTCTTGGCCGCGATGTCACCATAAAGCCTCAGGCACATTCAAGAAGAGCTGTGTGCGGTATATTGGCCCATCGGGGCAGTTAAATGGCAGTTAACTACAATAGAATCAGAAGCTCTGCTTGATAATAATTCTTTATGACATTTAGTAAATATCCTTTGTTTATGCCACCTACCATCCCTTTAGTTTTCTTCTTTTAAAACACACTCCAAATTTCCTTTACACCTATGTTAATGCCATGCTAGAGGATTTGGGAGATTTGCTTAGCAGACAGCTTTAATTAGCCATAGTAATTAGTCAAGGGATGGACACATGACAAAGCCAGAGACAGTGAAACATCATGGAGCTTCTGCCAGGAATCCTGAGGAAAAAGACTCCCTCTCTTTCCCCTGCCCTGAAACCTGGTTGAATGCAGACAGTAACTCCTACAACCAACTTGCCCTTCGTAGAAATTGAGAATAGAGAAAACATATGGAAGGGAGCATTGCTGAGCTGAGAGACACAGAAAAACAACATGAAACAAGGCCCTCGTTTGAGGTTGTAGCTTGATCAAGCTGCAGCTGAGATCAGACTTAGCCCAGGGCTTTTCAAGTATAAAAACAAAAAAACTCATTGTTTTTATTAAGTCAACTTCTTTAATACTAACGCATGGACCTCTGCTTAAAATATAGCAAGGTTCTTCAACATAGTAGAAGAGATTTGGGGTTTAAATCCTAATTCTACCACTTCCAAAAGTACAACTCTTGGTAAATGAATTAAACTTTTGGCAGTTCAGTGTTCTTATAATATACAAATAATAAAATCCAAATGATCAATAAAAAGCCTACGGAAAGCTTCCATAGCGTAGGCCATATAGTTGGCACTCAGTAGATGACGGTTATTGTTTTTTGTTTTTTTTGCTTATACCACAGAAATAATGAATCATTCTGAAAGGTCCTTGTTGGCATTTATGAAAAACTAAATATAAATTGTGGGGGGAAAATCAAAGATATAAAAATTTTTTTTCTGATTTTATTAACTAAACTCAGATGTTCTAATGCCTACCAATTATATGACTTTGAGAACATCATCCCACCTTTGTCATCCCACTTTAGCTCTAAAGTGACTGGATGATGAATTCCAATTCCTCTCTCAGTTCTAAACCTTTGATCTGATAGTTCTTAAATGTAATATTACAAATGAATACTATGTTAATCAACATGTTTCTTATATAAAAATAGAAAAGCCATCATTCATTCTCTTTATCTGGTTAGTTACCCTGAAGTAGTGATTGAACAGATAACTTTTTTTAAAAATCCCGTTTGAGATTATAAACTCTTCAAATATAATTTCTGCCTGCTTTCTTTCTTTCCTTCTTGTTTTTCTTCCTGAATAATTTAGCCACTAAGAGGGGGCAAGCAAGGTAGGTGGCAGTCAGGGGACAGTGGCAGTCATTTGGCATAAGATGTTGGAGCCAGAATAAGATGAAGAGTGTGTCTACTCACTGGTGACTGGCCCTGGTAGGTTGTTAAGAGAACCCCAGCAAGGTGAGGACAGCATCCACATAAGGAGTAAGGGGGTGGTGACAGTGGCCATGGGGGATTGGAAACATACTGGGAGACTGAATTCACTAAGTTACAGATTGAAGGTTGTGGAGAAATGGAAATGCTGGGGTTTGAAGCAAATGGTCAAGAAAGAATTCTTGAGACGTCTCTGGTGCAAAAGTTGGGTTTTTTTTGAAGCACAGCAACAGGACCCATGGGCAGAAAGAGCTGCACTGGGGTTGTGAGGGGTGACTTATTCTATACTTTCAAGTTGGGAGGGCTTAGGGAGAACGTAAGTCTCTAAGGAATTTTGGAAGCAAGGTTTGCAGGACCTTGAAGGAGCTAGCTATTGTTGGGAAAAGTCATTTATTATTGTCTAGTAAAACCTAAGTCATGAGACCCTTCAGATGTCTATTGGTGGGCCATATGCTTGGAGGATGATTGCTAACATATAACTTGGGGGGATGCATAGAGATAAAAGAAGTTTCTAAAGGAATTTTTATGTTAAAGTAGACTTACAGGATCATGGGAGATTGGGATAATGTTAAGCTAAGATTGTCTTTCCCTCTTAGCAAAGTGTCAACATCGAGGCAGCTGAGTTCCTAGAGGAAGGTCACTCTACCTGTTTCAAGGATTTGACAATGGGCCGTAGGCAGTAAGGAAATTTACTTTTTTCTTTTGCCTTTGTTTCCCACTTCAATGGGATCTCTGTTTTTCCAAAGAAGAGAGTTTCAAATATGAAAAGGGAGTAAATTAGAATAAACACTTTGTTACAGAACTAGAATTGAAGCTATCAATTGAACTCATGGATATATGTAGATATAGATAGATAAATAATATACAAATATTTATATATTTAAATGTGCATATGTATTTACATACATACTTCCCCTAACTGTCCACTGAGCAGGTCTGGAGTATTGACACCCCAAGAGCGAAAGCACAGCTAGTGTCTAGATCTTGGTTTCTACTGAAAGGAACTAGGGCTTCTTGGTGGAATGGCTAATTTTAAAGCTGGAGCAGAGAATAAAATATGAGCCTGGAAAGTCTTGAATCAGAAAGAAGAAAGTGCTCAAATGATGGAGACACACTAAAAAAACAAAAAAAGCCTAGCTTATAAAGATTATCTGACCATATTTGAGACAATTTGAGTATCAAAATGAATATTGACTGTAACAAATTAAATGCCATTTAAAAAATAGGAATCCATGAAGCCATACCACTATAAATAAATGAATAAACGTATGCTGATAAGAGAAAACATTTTCTTTTGGCACAATTTCAACTAATAAATGTAGAGTGAATGATAGAATTAGAAAATCACAATTTGGCATAGTAATATTAATTTACCCAAGACATATCAGTGGATGCTAAAATGATTAAAGTTTATGAGCAAAGGGAATTTCCATAGTCTCAAAGTACCTCTCTACAAAATACGTATTAATCACAAAAGGGCACATGAGTAATTTTACATGGAGAAACATAGCAGATGCCACCTTAATCAAATGATCAAAGTTAACACCACGAGTAACCAAATTAAAATTGTGTACCTCCTAATAGGATACAGTGAAAAGAACACATCATTTCTTTGATATTATTGCCAAAAAATGTATAACTTACATCTAATCATGAGAAAACATCAGACAAAATCCCAACTGAGGAACATTGAAGGTAACTGGCTGTATTCTTCAAAAAATAATTAAGATCGAGAAAGGCAAGAAAAACTAAGCCAACTGTTTTTTGATTAAAGGGCATTAAAAAATTGCAACATGTTATATTATATACCTGAAACTAATGTAACATTGTGTGTCAATTAAAAAAAGAAAAAGAACTGCAACATGCAACCTTGGTTTAAACTCTTGGAAAAACTGGTGAAATTTAAACCGCTCCTGTAGATTCCATGGTGATCATGTATCAATGTTAATTTTGAAGATTGTGTTTTGATTATGTAGGAGAATGTCCTTGTTTACAGGAATTATACACCAAAGTATTTGGGGTAAGGAAACATATTGTCAACTAATTCTTAAATGACTAAAAGAAAACTAAATTCTTTGTGCTGTTCTTGTAACTTTTATCTAAGTTTGAAATTATTTCTGAATTCTTTTAATAAATAAAAATTAGAATTAAATATCACAAAAGCTAAAAGCTGGAGACAACTTAAATGTCCATCAAAAAAATGAATGGATAAAGAAATTGTAGCATATTGATACAACATAATACTACTGTAAATAAATGGAATGAACTACTGATACATGCAATAACATGGATGAATCTCACAAGCATTATGCCAAATGAAATAAGGCAGACACAAAAAAATAATTACTGTGTTATTACATATTACTGTGTGATAAGAAATACTAGAGCAAGAAAAACTAAACTATAGTAATAGCAATCAAATCTGTAGTTCCTAGCTATGGAGGGTGGAAGATCAGGAGAGACTGGCAGCAAAGGGGAACAAGAGAACTCTCTGGAAGGACAGAAATGTGCTGTGCTCATTGGAATCATAGCTTCCAGATGTACACTGTTGTCAAAAGTCACAAATCTGGATTTTATTTTATTTTATTTATTTTTATTATTATGTTGTTAGTCACCATACAGTACATCATTAGTTTTTGATGTAGTGTTCCATGATTCATTGTTTGTGTATAACACCCAGTGCTCCATGGAGTACGCGCCCTCCTTAATACCCATCACCAGGCTAACCTATCCCCCCACCCCCTCCCCTCTAAAACCCTCAGTTTTTTCCCAGAGTCCATAGTCTCTCATGGTTTGTCTCCCCCGCTGATTTTAAAGATTTTATTAATTAATTTATTTATTTGAGAGGAGAGAGAGAGCATGCCCACAAGCATGTGCAAGCAGAGGGAGGGGCAGAGGGGGAGGAAGTGGGAGAGGGAGAGAAGCTCAGGCAGACTCCTCGCTGAGTGCAGAGCCCAATGCAGGGCTCAATCTCACAACCCTGAGATCAAGACCTGAGCTGAAACCAAGAGTCACACCATCAACCAATTGAGCCACCCAGGTGCCCCTGAATTTTATTATATGCAATTATATCTCATTAAAGTTGATTTTAAAATAAAATATTGCTGGTAATAATAAAGCAATAGCAACAGAGGAAACAAAATACTAAGTAAAATATCAATAAAAACAAATTTTGAAAAGCCAGTTGCGACTGTTCTTTTTGGAATTATTTTTAATAAACAGCCACGAAATGGTAAATTTCCTGTTTACTGAAAATCAGCTAATAAGTATAATAAGCTTATAAGTATTTAAGTTACTTATGTCTCTTAATTTTAATGCTATGTTTTTAACAAAATTCTGTATAAAAACAAATTTCTAAACCAAACCACTTCATTATGTAAATTTGTTTATTCATGGTGTTCCTTAGCTTAATAGTTTAACTTTATTTTAATTAGGCTTTGTTAAAAGCATGTTGTGCTTTAACACCAAACACTTCAGTTAGCAAATGCCTTGACTGGCTTGGTCAAGGAGCAGAACTCTGACTTCATTATCCAGATCTCCTATATATTATTTGAAATGTTTTGTACCAAAAGCTTTATCATGACTCTAATGTACCTGAACACAATTCCCCTAGTCTTTAAAACTAAAAGCATTTTTAATTGCTACAGGACTAACATCTTTTAAGAGCAATATATCAAACATTCAAGGAGGCAGTGGTTCTTCCTTCTAAAACAAAACAGATGAACATATGGGAAGGAGAAAAAAGAAAAGAAAAAAGAGAGAGAGGGAAGCAAACCATAGGAGATTCTTAAGGACAGAGAACAAACTGAGGGTTGATGGAGGGAGGTGGATAGGGGATGGGCTAGCTGGGTGATGGGGATTAAGAAGGGCACTTGTGAGGAGCACTGGGTGCTGTTACATAAGTGATTAATGGCTTGAATTCTACTCCTGAAAACAACATTGCACTGTATGTTAACTAACTAGAACTTAAATGAAAACTTGAAAAGAAAAAAAAAGGAAATACATAGTGTCAGAAAAGAGAAAATGATTATGTGATGTAAGTCTTGCAGGAAAAGTATATATAGCAAAGTATACAACAGATGGGCCTTATATTCTATAATCTTTCAGCTCCTTGCAGAGCACTCACTCAAAGGAGTACTGATAAGCTGTTAAGAACTGGTAGTTTCAGAGTCTACTCATCATCCATTCCTTTTAAATCCATTCTTTTCAGATTCAATATGCTGGAATAAAAGAGGAAAGACATCTAAGATTTAAGTATCAAAAATTATGCACCGTAATTTTGCTCCTCAATTCATAGGTGGATTTTCCAGTGCCCTAAGTGCTACCCCTAAATTATTTAAAGGAAACTAAGTAACCTAAATTCTTCTGCTGGCTGAATTATTTAAGGCATAATGTTTCCTGTTGAATGCTTTTGTGGTCACATTTTGTGTCTTGGCCTAAGTGAATAAAATTAGCTTTAATGCTATAATACAAAAACAATGGTTAGAAATAATACATGAAGTGATTGTCATGGTTTTTTCCTAAGAAAATGATGAAGTCGATCTCAACAATAATATACATTTCTTATTTATTTAGTTTTCAGTCAAGCCTTGTGCCAACAAGAAATTGCTCCCTTCTGTCTCCATCTTTCTCTCTCTCTTAAACTTATATGAAAGTCGATTGCAAATAAATGTTCCTCTGCCAAATTTTTAACTCACTTCTAAATCTGCCATTGCTAGTTCGGGTTTCCTATTACCTATTACAATATTTTATATTAGCAATAATACACTTACCATGTGGCCAATTACCTTGTTGAAGAGAAATTGGCAATCTGTCATTTGATGTGAAATCCAGTGCATTCTCTCTGGGGCATAGCTTTGATTATATTGCTAAGAGATAATATTGTGCTTTATTTGCCTCACAGGCTTAGGAAGAGACTACCTGAAGTCTTACTAGAACCTCATTTTTGTCATTAAATTTAATCGTCTCTCACATATTGCTGCTTTTAGCAAGTCCAAACCACACGGTTTGAGTTTCAGATTTTATTTCTCTTTTCATCTTCTTATCAGTTGGGAAGATGGGATTCAGGAGGAGGAAAGTCAATTAAAAGTTCAAAAACCACAGGACAGCAGGAAAAATAAAAATTTAGAAATGACCAAATGAATCAGAAAGCAATAATGGCATTATTTTTTTCATTACTCTCCTGAATTAAATTGAGATATTCTCTAAATTGAATAGTATTTTAAATGAAATGAACATCCCTTGTTGCTTTATGTTGCAAGTAACAGGAACCAACTCACCATACAGTAAGGAAAAAAGAAAAAAAATTAGCTCAGACAGGCTGAGGAGATGGAATTTACTATAGGGACACAGGAATATTTCACAGAATCCAAGGGCAATAATTCTGTCTCCAGCAGAGATGGAATTGTAGGAATTGTAAAGATGTAGGGCTCTCATTATACCCCTTCAGCCTGCTTCTCTCTGGACTTTATTTCTCTCTCTTCGGAGATTGACTTCCCTGCCCACATGGCAGCAAAATTTGGCTAACCCCGAGTTAGCAAATTCAATCTGGTATGCGCAGGCTCACCAAAAATTCCCTGGGGGAAGAATCTTTTCAGCCTCCCTTGAGCCCTCTGCCTTCCCACGGTCAAATCAACTATGAACCAAGATTTCATTATGTGGCTTTGGGGACTAGGGTTGTCATAAATTTCCAGAGCAAAGGAGAGTTTATTGGTTCCTGAGTTGGGCAGATACTCAATATATGCTTACCACAAAAACTTGTAGCCCAACCATTTTAAAGCAAATTTTCCTTTTAGGTCATATCCTTTAATAACTGTCATCCCTAAAGTAATTTACCAAACACTAAGAAGTTAGACTTCCAGAATTCCATATTTTGCCTCTGCAAATGTAAGATACTTTGTAAGCTGTGTGTCCAATTTTCTCCCTCCAGTGCCGGGATTTTTCAGGTTTTTGTATCTGAAGCACAATTTCCTGTCCTTGTGCAAAGTTACCTTCAAAAACTGGGTTGGAGAGCTCGCTGTCAATTTATCATGACCACTATCTCTTCTGACATCTAACCCAGGATTACAGGTAAGGACTGTAAAAATAAGAACTATATTCTGTATTTTCCACCATCCTCTTCTTTGTGTGGTTCTGGGTTAGAGCTTGCCAATGAAAGGCATTTGCATGAGATTAGTAAGAAGTCGTTGTTTTTCAGAAACAGTTGCAGTCAGATGTGTGGACAATCAGGAGACCCAGTCATCCTAGGGACGTAAAGACTGAAGACTGAGCCTGTTGATAGGAGCTTCCTGGGGATGCTTAAGGAGTATAGCGGCTACCAGGTGAGGACTTGAGAACCATCTATTTGATGGATCAGGCTGAGACCCTCTACATTGGCTCCCTTGGCCACAGCTCCTCCAACACATGTGTATCTCTTTAATTCATTGATCAAACCTTTATACCAACGATACGTGAGTGGCCTCTGTGTTCGTGATTGTGCCATGTCTGATAAAAAGATTATTGAATTCTGCTATCAGCTGTTTTTTGTATGCTATGGAATGCACAGTCATCCAGAGTCTATGCTCTTAGTAATTCTCAAATTAAATTCCAGACATTCAGTTACATCATTTTCATCTTAAATAATACTTCTGCTTATGTGATCTGGAGTCTGGTCACTTTCACTCAGTATAACCAAACTTTTCAAAAGTTTTCAAACCCAGAAGTCCCATAAAACATTGTTATTTCTTTTTAAAAGGGTATAATATCACTACTTTTTAAATGTATTAGTCCCCCCTAATATATCCAGAGGCCTGTGGAATGAAGTTTGGCAATGGTTATAAGTTAGTCTTAAAAACTGACAGTCTGGTCATCATGAAAAAGCTGCCTTCAAAACTTCTATCTTTCGGGGCGCCTGGGTGGCTTAGTTGGTTAAACGACTGCCTTCGGCTCAGGTCACGATCCTGGAGTCCCAGGATCGAGCCCCACATCAGGCTCCCTGCTCGGCAGGGAGTCTGCTTCTCCCTCTGACCCTCCCCCCTCTCATGTTCTCTCTCTCATTCTCTCACTCTCTCTCAAATAAATAAATAAAATCTTTAAAAAAAATAAAAAATTTAAAAAATTTAAAAATAACTTCTTTCTCTCTTTCTGCGCTGCTTTGGATGTGACTGCCAACCCGATTAGGTGTTCTAAAAGCTTTCAGAGGCAAAAGTATCTATATTTTTGGAACACCTTTAGAACCCTTTTGGAAACTTCATTGCCCACTACTGATAGGATCCTTAGCATATAACACATGACTCATCTTTCCATACTTCGCTAGTAAGTATTTGCTTTCATTAAAACTAGTTTTGGCTGCTGGGTTTGCCTTGGATATTGAATTTGTATTAAGTTCACATTAGAGCACTGGGAGAAATAGGCGTAGTATAAATAAATCAAATCAAATGAATAAAGCATTAGGTGGGTTGTGCAATGGGGCAGAAGTGTCTGTATGTTTGCAGGAAATTTAATACGAGATGAATAGTTTTGGAAAACACATGCACAGCTAGGAAAGGGCTCCAAATGAGCAGGCCAAAGGCAATACTTCACTTCAGTGGCCCGTCCTGCTCAAATTTGCATGGTCTTTGAAACCCAGCTGTTGAAACCCTCTTTTTCACTTTGAAACCGAAGACGCTGGATTCTACTATGACTGTCACACATTAAAATAAACACGTCTATTGGTAGTTTATTATTCTCTTGGCTAGACTTTTTTGAAGTGATGAGCTAAAGCTTATAGTTAATTGGAAGATATTGGTGAGGATAGATTCATGATTATCAAGGCCTGTCTTGATGAAAGTCTTTCAGCAGAATTTGACACCCACCAGTTGGTTAAGTGATATTGTTATAGCCCTACTATAGTTTCACGTGAAAATTTGGTTTTCAAACCACAGTGATTTCCTTAACTTGTTTTCTTGTTATAGAACTATGTCTACATTAAAATGAAACAGACGTTCATGATAGGTATGCCAAGAAGTGAAGAGTACTAGCACATACATATCTCACCAGCATCCACAACCTCCTTTCAGACCATAAAAAAAAAAGTCACTGTGGACACCTGGGTGGCTCAGTCAGTTAAGCATCTGCCTTCGGCTCAGGTCATGATCCCAGTGTCCTGGGATCGAGTCCCAAATCAGACTCCTTGCTCAGTGGCGAGCCTGCTTCTCCCTCTGCCTACCACGCCCCCTGCTTATGTGCTGTCTCGCTCTCTGACAAATAAAGAAATAAAATCTTAAAAGAAAAATGTCACTGCATTTCACCTAGATCTGCTATGTTGGCAAGGGTTTGAAAAATATCTGTAAGACTGAAAAACAGGATGGGGTAATTGGGTGATGGGCACTGGGGAGGGCAGGTGATGTGATGAGCACTGGGTGTATTACGCAAATTATAAATTATTGAACACTACATCTGAAACTAATGATGTACTTTAGGTTGGCTAACTGAATTTTAAAAAAAAAAAAGACTGAAAAACACTGGCCATTTTATTTCAATCACATTTAATTTTAAATGTGTTCATCAACTTCACTGTTCACTATTTTGGAAAAAAGTTATGAATATAACTACATGTTTTGATTCTCAATCAATGTTTCCTGTAACTTAGGCAGATATTACACCACAAATTCTAAGTCATCCTCACTTATCAAAAATTCAGACACTGACTTTTTAGATGCTTTACTTTTCAAACTACTAGGGAAGTGTTCCGGATATCATCAAGCGGCACATTTTTAGCAAATACTCTAGTTCATCACTTGGCTCTTCTTAAGACAACAGTTTGAGGAGGAAGAAAACATGAAAAAATAAATCAAAGTTTTCTATTCCCATGCTCTGAACTATGAGCAATGAAAAATGATGGCAGGTGGCTGTCATCTCAGAAAAAGTGAAACAAAACTGAGAGTCCATTAGAGAAGAATTAGAGATTCATCCCCCTCAAACTATATTTAAGCTCTGAATATAAGAGGCAACAAGAATTTCAAAAGAAAGCCTATGTCTACATTAGATCTCAGAAGATGTTTTACTAAAAACTTACCATCAATTTCCTTGTCAAAATTATCTACTCATGTGGGTTTTGTTCAGATCTCAGAATGTCAAATCCTCCATAGTGTGTTTGAGCTCATAACCCATAGTGTCACCCAGAAAAAAAAAAATCTAGAAATACTAGCAGCCTTTGTGTTAGGACTTCCTAAGCAAGGAAGAATTGATCGAATTATTTGGAATAACATTGTACAAATGCAGTCTGAGAAAGTATATGACAGGGGTAGGGGATGTACTTACACATGTTGTGAATTTTTGTTCATATTTGTTTCATTGGATCATTATTTTTGAAAATCACTGAATAATTTAGTTTAAAACCTCTTTCAAAGCTGTCAGATGGAATGTCAGCACTAATAGAATCTACCAAGTAATATCTAAGTTTTATGTCACTTTTCTTTAATAAGCACAGCTTGATAATTAGAAGAAGCACAGAGTAATGGCATTCCAGTTTTCTTTTTATTTTAAGGTCTATTTTCTTTGAGTAATGATGAATATCTTTCACAGCATCTCGTGGATTTCAGATTAAGAATCAAGATTCAATTAAGATTAAGAAGCAAACACTTCACACTTTGAACCAATGCACTATGAACCAGTGAGAAAAATATTAACACACTTATACAACAATAAACTCCAAAGATAAGTCAGATATTCTATAATTCAACTTAACATTCATTATATGATGATGGAATGCCAATTTCGAACATTCCAGAAGGTATGAGCTCTACTGAGTAGCGCTGAAGTTTCCAGTACCTGAATAGAAAAATGGAAGGGATAGAATATTGGTGAATATGCTCTAGTATGAAGAAAGTAACCCAGAGCATCAGAAACCGCAAAATACATAGGTTATAATTGTATTTCTGATGCTACTTAAAACATATATGGAAAGGTCATAGAAGTAGTTTGTTTCTTTTGTTTTGTAAACAAAAGGTCTCTAATTCCATCCTAATATTTTTCAATAATCTTTCATGAATATTCTAATGAGCTTCATCTATTTGTTCCCTTTTAGTATCTCTGTGGAATTTGGAATGCACATCGCATTTTTTCCATACACAACATCAGGGACCAGTTGGCAAATGAGAGGGAGAATTCATTCTCTCTGAAGAACAAAAAAAATTTAGATGTAGACTGATGCCATGTGTGGGAAATTCTAAGTAATGCCTAAAGAACTTTTCATTTATAATCCGAACTGTGATTGCCTTACCTCTAATTATTTTTTTTTAAGATTTTATTTATTTATTTGGGAGAGAGAGAGAGAGAGTGAGCACAAGCAGGGGGAGTGGCATAGGCAGAGGGAGAAGCAGGCTCCCCACTGAGCAGGGAGCCCAATGCAGGACTCGATCCCAGGACCCTGAGATCATGACCTGAGCCAAAGGCAGACGCTTAACTGACTGAGCCACCCAGGCATTCCACCTTACCTCTATTTAGAAAAGTAATAATTTTTTCAAACCATGAAATAAAATTTCGGAGTGAATCACTACTTCTACATATACACTTTTCAATTCATGTTGTTATAGATGCACTCCTGTCTATAAAATATTTATATTGTTTTCAGGAAGGTAGTATATACCAAATATTATTGGCAAGAATTTCATCTCCCCTATTATGAAGAAAAAAAAAAAACATGGAATTTAGCCAAGGGTTTTATGAAGATTAGAATATTACCAGTTGGTCCAGGCTTTTCCTTAAATCCAATGGTTCCATGGGTAGAGCTTTAGGTGGTTAAAAGATTCCTCTAATACTTTGCATTCACTTGGTGATGGGTCTTCAGAAGCCTCATCACTACCATCCAGGGATAATTTTGAAAAGAAGTTAATCTCTGTATATTTCATAGAGCCTCTCTGGCCACTAGATCTACTGAGGGGTAATTACATTTGGAATAAGAAAATGGATAAATGTGTTAACTCCTTGAGTGTGGTTTACCCTCCTCTTCCTGAGTCCTTGAGCACTGCTCAGAATAGAATGGGGAAGAATAAGGGGAGAAACCTGAAATTCCTCAATCTGACAACAAATGTAGTTATTTGCATAGCTGGGACACATGTCAGGTCACTGAACTTCATTTACTCTTCTTCCTCTGTGGGAAACATAACACCACAACAACCACTGGTTCATGTTCGCTCAGACTCCGAGATCTCTGAGAAAACTCGAGATTGCAGGGTTAAAAATAACCTGAAAGGATCAGAGTGAAATGCCCTTGGGACGTGTGTGGTCAGTTCTAAAGTACGCAGCAGAAGATGTTTTGTAGATAGGAAGCCAGCTATAAACCGCACAATGGGCACTCCCCTCTTTGTTCCCTTGTCCTGTAAATAGCACACTGGGCACTCCCCTCTTTGTTCCTTTATTCTGTTTTAAAGATTCTTACGTGCTTGACTAATCCTGTATACATGGAAGAATGTGCCTTACTACACCCCTGCTGTAAACCATTATAGATCTATATCGCTGTAGAAGGTATATAAGAGTGTGGAAAATAAACCTCGGCACCTCGGGCTGTTAGCTCGGGGTCCCCTGTTCCTCACTATCCTGTCGTCTCTTTTCCTCAGTTCCTTCGCCGCCCCAGGTCCCCGGCTCTCTGAGGTCCACATTCCTCTACCTCCTTATAAGAAAGATTTGAATGGGACTAAAAAGAAGCAAATGATTCATTTACAGATTTTGACCAGTTGCAGTCAGAATCAATTCCTTGGCTCTTCTGACTTGATATGTTTCTCTACTTAACAGAGTTGGGTGGCAAGAGATGTAAAAATGCATCAGCAATCAGATAGCCACTCAGCAATTATTAGTTAGGAATATAGTGTAAGTTAAGCCTCATGCTTAGCATTGACAATACAAAGGTTAAAATATATTACTAATACCAACAAGAAGGTTGCCGTCTATTCAGAATATTCCATGAGCTTACCAATCAATCAACCATTTTCAGTGCCGAATTATATAAATATATATCTAGAAAATTCAAGTGAATCAATTTTAGTATTTTAAGAATCAGTAATGGAGTTCAAAAAATGGCCAATACAAAATACCAAAGAAAATTGCATATAAATCACTCAGAAATACAATTGGAAAACGTAATCATTCATCATAATAACTCTAACAAAAGAAAGGAGGAGGATACATAAAACTAATTCTTCCATAATTGGGGCGCCTGGGTGGCTCAGTTGGTTAAGTGTCGACTCTTGATTTTGGCTCAGGTCATGATCTCAGGGTTGTGAGACCAAGCCCTGTGTGGGGCTCCACACTGGACATTAAGCCTGCTTAAGATTCTCTCCCTCGCCCTCTGCCCCTTTCCCACCACTCTCTCTTTCCCTCTCTAAAAAAAAAAAAGTAATTCTAGCATAATTAAAAAAGCAAAAAGTGTAGAATAAATAACAATAATTCTAACAAAATATTTAAATTACCTACATGAATAAATAAATAAAATTTTACTGAATTACATATTTTAATAAATTTATTCAATAAATATTTACTGAATTTTTATACATAACTGTCATTATTCTAGCATCTTGGGATAATGAAGTGAACAAAATCCATGCCCTAATAACAACTAAATATATACTACAATGCCAGTTACCAATAAGTGTTATGAAGAAAAGCAAAGTGGGAAACAATACGGGAGTTGGGAAGGTGATAGTTTAAATAGGATAGTCAGGAAAGCTCTCTCTGGTTGAGGTGACATTTAAGCCAAACTCAAATAAAATGTTGAAGAGATAGTTCTATGTTTCTTGATCTGAAAATTAAAAATTAGCTAGAAGAAATATATATACAGAAAGATACAGAGTGATGTTAGCAAGATGGGAGAACAGGAATTTCCATCACTTGTCCCCTCACAGAAACATCAATTTGAACAACTATCCATGCAAAAAATACCTTCACAAGAACTAAGGATTCCAGGTGAGGGATTACAGCACCTGGATGGAGCACAGAAATAAGAAAGACACATTGAAGAGTGTAGGAAGGACAGCTTCACATTACCTGCGTCACCTTTCCCCCAAGCCCAGGCAGTGAAGCACCAAGGGAGATACCCTCTCTGTGGGTTGAGAGAAAAAGAGTGAAGCGAACACCTGACTTCTCCATGGACCTCAACCTCCAGACCCTCCTTCAATGCCAGGCCAGCTCCACAGCCCTAGGCTCCCAGTCCACCCCAGTGCCAGAACAACCTCTGTGGCCCAAAGTACCAGCAAACCAAGAGTCCAGGTCCTCTCCTGTGGACCCAGAGTCTAGGACTACCCCTGTGCACCCAGCTCCAGATCAGTCTTCACAGCCTCAGGGCCAGGTCTGTGGCCAAGGAATCAGGCAATAAACCTGCCCTGGCAATAAGCCGGCCTCCTAAAGACCCAGGTCTCAGGCCTGCTTCCATGGACTTAGGTGCCAGGCCAGTCCCAGACTCAGGACAAGCTCATCCCCAGGGACCCAGGCACTACACATGCCCCGGATCAGGTTGGCCCTCATGCACCCAGGCTTAAGGCTTCACTCCATGGACACAGTCTCCAGGCCTACCCCCATGAAGCAAAGCTCCAGGCTGGACTCTGTGAACCCAGGCACTAGGCCTGCCTACCTGCTGACCCAAGCAATGTAATTTTATCAAAATTCCAATGCGTGTTTTTACAGAAATAGAAAACAACAATCCTGAAATTCACGAAAGGAACCAAGTAGCCAAAGCAATCTTTAAGAAGGAAGAACAAAACTGAAAGTATCATAGTACCTGATTTCAAAATATACTACAAAGCTATAGCAAACAAAACAGCATGAAACTGGCGTAAGAGCAGACTTACAGAGCAGTGGAACAGAATAGAGAGCCCAGAAATAAATCCACACATGTATGGTCAATTAATCTTCAACAAAGATGCCCCGAGCACACAATGGAGAGAGGATAGTCTCTTCAACAAATGCTGTTGGGAAAATTAGATAGCCACATGCAGAAGAATGAAATTGGACCTTTCTGTCACTCTATATACAAAAAATCAACTCAGAATGAATCAAAGACTTAAATGTAAGACAACTGTAAAACTATTAGGGAAAAAGCTTCTTGACATTGGTCTGGGCAATGATTTTTTTTTGGATATGACCCCAAAATCCAGGCAACAAAAGAAAAAATAGACAAATGGGACATGATCAACCAAAAAGCTTCTGCACAACAAAAGAAACAATAAACAGAGCAAAGAGACAACCTCTGGAATGGGAGAAAATATTTGCAAACCATACATCTGATAGGTTAATATCCAAAACATATAAGTAACTCAAGTAACTCAATGCAAGAAAACAAATAACCTGATTAAAAAATGGACAAAGGACCTGAGTAGACATTTTTTTTCCAAAAGAAGACATACAAATGTCCACCAGGTGCATGAAAAGGTACTCAATATCACTAAAATCGGGAAAAGACAAGTCAAAATCACAATATATCACTTCATTTTTGTTAGAATGGCTATTATTAAAAAGACAAGAGACAACAAGTGTTGACAAGGATGTGGAAAAAAGTGAACCCTTGTGCACTGTTGGTGAGAATGTAAGTTGGTGTAGTCATTTTATGGAAAACAGTATGGAGGCTCCTCAAAAAATTAAAAATGGAATTACTATTTGGCCCATCAATACCACTTCTGGATATATATCCAAAGGAAATGAAATCAGTGTCTAGAAGAGATATCCATGCTCTCATGTTTACTGCAGCATTATTCACAGTACCAAATATGGAAACAACCTATGTGTCCATCAATGGGTGAATGGTTAAAGAAATGGTACATGCATATACAATGAAGTGTTATTTAGCCTTTAAAAAGAAGGAAATCCTGTCATTCACAATGATATGGATGGACCTGGAAGACATCATGCTAAGTTAAATAAGTCAGTCACAGAAAGACAAATACTGTTTCCTATCACTCACATTTGAGACCTAAAAAAGTTGAACTCCTAGACACGGAGAGTAGAATGATGGCTGCCAGAACCTGGGGGTTTGGGGAAATGGGGAGATGTTGGGGAAAGGGCATAGAGTTTCAGTTATGCAGGATGAATAAATTCTGGAGATCTAATGTACAACATAGTGAATCTAGTTAATAATACTACACTGTATACTTGAAATTTGCCAAGAGACTAGATCTTTAAATGTTTTTATCACATGTACATGCACACACATGCGTACAAAGATAGCTAAATGAGGTATTTAAAACCAGTTAATTAGTTTGATTATGGTAATCATTTTACAATGCATACACATATCATAACATAACATTGTACAATGTAAATATATACAATTTTTATTTGTAAATTATACTTGCATAAAGATGGAAATAAAAAAGAATGATCCAAATGTTCACAGTTCATACAAATATAGGTGAAAAGTTCTGAAGGAAATAACATCAACGTGTGCATTTGTGCTGGTTTTTTTCCTTTAGTTTTATCTTTATTTTATTAAAAAAACAATGGTCATGTATAAATTTAATATTCAGAAGTTAGTAATTATATGCACTGAAAATCACTCCTGCAACTCAGATATGCAAAGAAAATGTGCTGGCATAAAAGCCTACTGTAACATTACTTTGATTTTACCAAGCAATTGCTCAAATAAGCATCTTCCATATCAGCAGGGAGTAAATATCTCTCACTTGAGAATTTTTTTAAGCCCTTGGATTTTCCAAAATTCTGGGGAGACCCTGGTTTCCTGAGCTAATATCTGATCATTCCACTGGGGGCATGATTCTCACAGCCACAGGTCAGTGCTGAAGATACATCCCGCACAGTCTCAGGACTGGTGCTTGTCACTTCTTAGCGGGGGACACTTCTTAATCCAGATTCCTGTCCAGGATACAGTAAAGGAACCAGCTCTATTCTTTTTAGTTCACACTCTCATTTCCAGGCCCTGTTCTCCAAAGCACAACGATAAACTAGCCTACTGTTTAAAAAGCTTTTCTCATCAGCTACATGCTATGCTGAAACTATCGCCCCCCACAAGGACCCACACATCTTTGATTCTAGCTCAGGTTACTGCTAGACCCCAAAATGAAATTATAGCTGCATTAGAGAAGGAATGAAACTGACCCAGAAACAGAGACAATGACTGACAATGATTGATGAGTTTTTAATATGAATTTAAATATGGACTCAGTTATAAAATTAATTACCAACTCCACACTCTGCACAATAATAGGGGAAGGTGAGGGGAGAGAAAAGACAGAGGTTAATGGATACATATAGAGATAATGGAGAAAGTTATAAGATATCGATAGTTACCATGATACCTATTTCTACAACGGGTCATCACACTTGGTGTGTATTTCCAAATTTCTTGCTCATGTTATTCCGTGTTAAATCTGCCCTTTGTCAACACCTCAGTGGACTAGGTTCTTTTCCTATAGGGCGACCCAAAACTTTCTTTGCAGGTTATCTTACCTTCTAGTTGTTCTACTTTTATTACAGGACTGTAATCCTCCATTAACCTTTATCAGTGGTTACTTCTAGTTACTAGAAGAAATGTCCTGAGTTCCAGATATCCTCCTTCTTGAATACATGGTTTAGCCCTCATACTATTCTCCATTGATAAACAAGATCAACAAGTCAGCCAAAGAGTAACTTATTTTTCTGTAGGTTTGGTGTCATCAGAAGCTAAAAATGGCCTCATGGAAGTCTCAACTTTCAGTTCAAAAGACCATTGTTTGGGTCCAGATGCCAGCACACCTTCTCTGAATGCTAAGATATTAATAGTGTAACATCATGGGGCTAGAGGTGAAAATATTTTGAGCCAAAGCGTTAAGAGTAATATTTACAGGATCCATTCCTACTTCTACCTCTTAGTTCCCAGATTCATATATTCCTTTTTTATGTATTCTGATTATTAGAAACAAAACAACCCAGCACCGTACACTGTCATTGGTTCAAAGTATATACCACACCCTAAATTCTTGAGTTATTATTTCCCACCCCCATCACTTCTTTTAATATATAATCACTTTACTTTTCCAAACCAATCTTTCATGGAATAAATAACTTGACTGAAAAAGTATTCATTGCCTCCAGGATGAATACAAAGTTTTGTGCTTTTCAAAGCTTTTCACAACCAATTTCTAAACTATCTCTAATCTTACGTGGCAGGTACTGAAATAAATACTTTAATTCTCCCAACAACCCTCTAAGTTAGGTATTAGTGATACTCCCATTTTGCAAATAAAATTGAGGCACACAAAATGTTAAGAAAATTGCCTAAGTTCACACAGCTGGTAAATATCAGAACTGGGGTTCAAAACCAGATAGTCAGAATCCAGAGCCTGTGCTCCTAACCACAGTGACACATTGCCTAGCATCATTATCTTTGGGGTGACTTGGAACATGTAATGAATGTTTGCCATCTGCCAGGCATAGCATGAGCATGGGCCACGACTTCCGTCTGTAACTTGGCTAATAGAAATCCTAGCTAATGTCAAAGGCGCTGCTTCAAGCTAAGTCCCCCAAGAAGGCTTCCACGTTCATATATTCTGCTCATTTGAGCTACTTAGAATAGTGTCCTTACCAGACATCTGAAAACCAATAATTTCGCAATAGAATTTGTGTCCTATTTATCTATGACACGTCTTATCTCCCCAGTCATGGTAAGGGCAAAGCCACATTATACTCATCTTTGTATCCCTCACAATGCCTGGTACATTTCTTGACTGAGAGTCACATGCTTAGTTTGGGATCCAGAAACTCAGGGAGTTTTCTCCAATTACTTCCCAATTCCTATTTCTGCAAACGTGGAAGGAGACTGAAGTGGGAAGAGGACAAGTTTGGTGGAGGAAACGCAGCTACTGCTAGCCATTCACGTATTTATAACAACACAGGCTTCAGAGGAACTACTGGGGAAAAAAAAACAAAAAACCATGAAGAGTACAGACAATTTTACCTTAGGGAAGAATGTTCTGAAAAACAGATATATTTCTCTTTCTTAAGAATGAAGTCTGCTGTAATATTTCCGAGCCAGCACCCAAAAATGTGACAGAAAATACATTGACAATTCTGTCTCCAGGTAAACTCTACAGCAGACAGCAAACTCCTCAAAATAGACCTCTAAAGGTCAAAGCCAATATGTAAACTTCAGAGCAATGAAGTGGCATCTGCTTCTCCGGGGGCCTTTTCGGGCTTCCCGGTGGCTTTATTCAGCAAACGTAAAGCAATACACAATATATGCAACATGTGGACGAGTCAGCAATGTGTAAAAAAAATTAAAAGATCACTATTTCCAGCAGTCTTTACATTTTTCTTTTATTGTAATAAATAAGCACTCTTTCCAGATTTTCACACCACCACTTTCCAGATTTTGCCCATGTTTTGCTTTCTATCACCTCGATTTCGGGTCCTCAGATAACATCAATTTTGATATTCCTCAAGCAAGGTTGCAGAGAGAAAAGGGTTAAGATCACAGAAAATAGAGAGAAAAAGTGAGAAGAGTGCAGAATGCCAACTGGGGCAGGTGCGGTGCGGAGAATCAATATGGATTTTCCAGATATTGATTAATATTAAGAGTAGTCTTCAGTTTTGCTGCATATAGGTGATGCTTTCAGGACATCTTATATTCTTTTATGAGAGCTATATTCCCATTCAAAGTCACCTTGCCACCAAATCGTGCATTTTGAGTTTTTCAGTGTGTTCTGTGCTAAGTTTAACGGAAGAGTTCAGAAAGTTCAGAATGGGACCAGAACAAGACGTTTCCATCAGAATGAGTGATCCCTCTTTTCTTGGAAGAACTGCGCTTTGAGGCATGGATACCTCCCCAGAGTAAAAGAAAAGCTTAGTCTCATCAAGGAACTTCCAAGAGGCCAGTGGTTCTCTGAAGATTGCTTCCAGTAAAGCTCAGGTCCCTTGCAGCTGCATGTTCTATGAGACTCTCCCTCTGTTTTAAAAGTGTTATTTTTTTTTTTTCAACTTTTTGAGGAACCTCCATACAGTTTTCCAGAGCTACCATATGATCCAGCAATTGCACTACTGGGTATTTACCCCAAAGATACAAAAGTAGGGATCCGAAGGGGTACGTGCACCCCGATGTTTATAGCAGCAATGTCCACAATAGCCAAACTGTGGAAAGAGCCAAGATGTCC
>NC_138370.1:146099489-146153183 GCF_054177405.1 Leptonychotes weddellii
TACATCAACATGGATGGGACTGGAGGAGATTATGCTAAGTGAAATAAATCAAGCAGAGAAAGTCAATTATCACATGGTTTCACTTATTTGTGGAACATAAGGAATAGCATGGAGGACATTAGGAGAAGGAAGGGAAAAATGGGGGGGGGGAATTGGAGGGAGAGATGAACCATGAGAGACTATGGACTCTGAGAAACAAACAGGGTTTTAGAGGGGAGGGGGAGGGGGGATTGGTTAGACCGGTGATGGGTATGAAGGAGGGCACGTATGCATGGAGCACTGGGTGTTATACGAAAACAATGGATCATGGATCACCACATCAAAAACCAATGATGTATTGTATGGTGACTAACATAACATAATAAAATTTATTGTAGTTTTAAATGTAGAAATCTTACACATATTTTGTAAAATGTATTCCATATACTTAAAGATGGCTGATAGCATTATAAATTGTATTATTTTAATTTTATATTCTAATTGTTTACTTGTGTATTGTATTTCTAATTTTTATAAAATGACTTCAACTCTAACAATTTTTAACTTCACTTTGAAGTTCAGTAATTTGTAGATTTCTTTGGATTTTCTACATGCCAATCACATTGTTTACAAAGAATGAGCCTTATTTTTTCCCAATCTTTATGACTTTTTGTTTTCTTGTCTGTTTCACTGGATAGGACCTTCATCATAATATTGAATAGTAGTGATAAAAGTAGACATTTATGTACTCTTCTTAATCTTAGGGGAAAAGTATTTAATATTTTTACCATTAAGTGTAATGTGAGCTATAGATTTTCATACTCAATGAATTCCTTCTATTTCTAGTTCAGGTGCTGAGGTTTGCTCTAGCAAGCAGCCAAAGATACCACGATACCATGGAAGCTTTGTTTTTGGTCTTCTAAAGGCAAGGTGTTTTGTTTTTTTCCCTTTTCTTTACAATATAGCCCTTAATCCTTGGTCTTAACTCTAAATATGGGGATTTTCTGGGATTTCAAGGAAACATTGTATTTACCACTTGAACTCCAAACTCTGACTTTGCAAGATGAGCAGCTGTTTTGGCTAAATTCTGTGCAAACTGGGAAGTGTTTTCAGAGGATAAGCAGGATAAATGTAGATTCATTTGTTTGTTTCCCTTCTTCCAGTGACTGAATCCCTTCCAGTTCCTTTCTGGTTGTAGTCGTTTTCCAATGCCTTTGACAGTTTTTATTTTTCATTATTTTGTTCAAAATAAATGTGCTGTGAGTAGGAGGCTTAGCCTGCTATAAACCATTCCACTCTCACTGATTGTCACTCCCCATATTGGATTTCTTACAGTTCCTCAAACACACAACTTTTCTCTGACCTCTGGGTCTCCACATCTGCTATTCCTTTACCTGGAGCACAGTCACCCTTGCTCTGTGGCTACCTTGTTTCCAATAATCCTTCATGCAAGAGTTGAAACATCAGTGGCTCCACAAAGTTTTTTCTTACCATTTTTTTGTTTTGTTTTTTGTTGTTTTTTTAAGATTTTATTTATTTATTTGACAGAGAGACAGCACAAGTAGGCAGAGCAGCAGGCAGAGGGAGAGGGAGAAGCAGGCTCTCTGCTGAGCAGGGAGCCTGACGTGGCGCTCGATCCCAGGACCCTGGGATCATGACCTGAGCCGAAGGCAGTCGCTTAACCAACTGAGCCACCCAGGCGCCCCTTTTCTTACCCTTTCTAATGCATACAGGTTGGTTCTGCTGCTATAATTCCCGTAGCACACTGTACCATTTGTGGTATAAGACTCACCTTGCCTATATTTAACACTTTCTTCCTTCTTAGAGTGTGAGCTGCTTGAGAATAGAAACCGTACTTTATACTAAGCCTCACCGATAAGAAAGTACTCGGTAAAGATTACAGCTTTCTACAATGCCACAGTGTAAAATGTTTTGATTACCTTTTCACAAATATTGAGCAAGTGATTTATTAAAGTCATTCATAACGGAATCCATCAGGATACAGATGCACGTACAAGTAGGCATCAACCAATAATTATAACAAAATTTCTTTTTGTCCACTTTGCTAACATTGACTGTGTGTTCAAACTATGTTCGGCTCAGAAGCACAATAGCACCTTTTTGGAGGGTGTTCAACATCAATAGCACAAAGCAAATATTTAAAAAACTAAGTCCAGATAAGTCTTCTGGTGGCTTTTATATATATCATCACCAAGAAATCCACCTGATAACATGAATGATTTATCATTCATGTCATGAGCTCCGAGACTGTTTTACAGCTTTAAAAAATTCTACTAAGTATAAATATGATCGTATTCTTTTCCACTATCCAGAGCTCTCTTTCTCTCTGTAGCAGAGATACACAGAAATGCGTTATGCATCTCGGGAGTTGGATTAACTCATTCTAGACAAGAGGGTGACACTGCAATAGGCATCATTAGACATATTTTGTCTTCTCTTCAGGAAACCAAACACATTTAACAAATCAGAGTTTGGATATCCTGGAATGCTCCTGGGCACTCCATTAATTTCAAGTAGGAACCAGGGTCTAGCACAGGGCATGGCACATCGTTGTGAAACAAACATTTATTTAATAAATCAATGAAAACGGCCACAGCAAAAATTCAAAACAAAGGCAATTACAATAAACAAGGTTTATTGATTAGTCCATAAACATGACCTTTAAAAAAAAAAAGTATAAACCATACAACTGACTTTGGTAAATAAAACGAAGTGCTCCCCGGGTGGGAGGTCCACCTAACCAGCACAGCTCTTACAGCGCTGAAGACCATTCTCATTGCAGGCCGTACACTTCAAAGCTTTGAAAGAGTCTGTAAAGCAGTTTCGAAACACTGACATCTTGCTCCCGTGGCAGACGGAGCACGGAAGAAAGCCAAAGCCTCCACAGGAGGGACACTCATGTGGATGCTGCACTCTCTGTAGAGGGACAGGAGAGGACAGAAAATGCATTAGCATGAACAACTCAATCAGCCTTCCTGTCATTCTGTATTGTGGATGGTCGTAAAATAACACTGGCATAATATGGCTGTGGACTTGAAATCACAGACCATTTATGCACATTAGACCCAGGGGGAAAGCTCGCTGAAGTTTCCCTTATTATTCCATTGACGGCCGTCAATAGCACAACCTTGGTTTGTGAAGGCTGGTACATTTTAGGTCAAAGGGTCCATATCCCAGGAAATCTATCATATGAAAACACATATTTACAAACCAAGCAATGCAGGAAATGGTTCTTCGCATTAGGGGAAAGTACTGTAGCTTTCCCTTTAGTATCTCTTAACAGTTTTATATCTTTGTTTATAGAAGAGTATCACTAATAGTGAGTCTGGAAAATCAGAAAACTAAAAGCTGAAGAATGGAGAAGCCACTACCAACTGAAGATTTGTTGTTGTATTGCACATTTGAATAATGCTTTGTTTTTTGAAAAGCACTCTCAAATGCCTTATTGTGTAGAATCTTTCCTTACCCCATCCTTTACACATACAGACATCTTCTACTGCAAAACAGATAATTCAGGCATCTTTACCCTCATTTTATACTTAAGGAAATAGGCATTGAAATCTTAAGACATTTATCTAAGTCCATAAAACTTCCCACAATGGCTATCCGCCGTTCTACCTCAAGTAAAGATAGAATACCCTCCTACTAGAATAAAAATAACTATGCGGTATGTTGAGGATAATATTTTGAAAATTATTCACACACATTTCTATTTGCTTCTTTGAGCACATATCCTTTGCTGGAGTCCACCAGTGGTATCCATCAGCTGTGGAGAGATTAGGACGGAGTCATTACAGAATGAATACAGAAAGAAAAGTGAATTAAGACCAAGCTTCTGACTTGCAAAATAGGAGTCTGCAGCAATGTTTGAAAGCTTGGCTTTGTGAAGAGAATAATTGTTAAAATAAGATTGGGAAATATGAATCTATACACACCCACAGAAACACACTCAGACAAACATATTTTACATACACATATGTATGGCTGTTCTCTAGAGACTCACAACTGCACATACTAAAGTCTCCAAAGCACCCAAATGAAAAGGAACCTGATTAATTAGTTTTAACCCACCATTTTCCCAGGACATACAGCTATGATAACCCTTTCCCCAGGAAACAACTATAATTCTCTCACAATTAGTACCTTAAGGAATGCACTTTGGGGAACAAACATTAAGGGCATGATTGCCTGAAAATTTGTATGTTCCCAGACTCCTTTTCAGATACACATTTTCTCTATATAGCAAAGTTCACTTGAAATTACAGTTTGACTTAGCTATTATAGCAAGATGGCAAAATACATGTAATATCTCATTTTTAGCGGCACTTTGATGGAAAGTAGTGACTGGCAAGCTGAATGAAACAAACAAGGAACTTTATCGAGATTATAGATTCAAAACTGTCACAAAAAGTTAGATTGAGCATGTACAGCAATCTAGTTACTGTGTAGGTGGGTTTTTGTCATTCCTTTGTGCAAGAATTGACCAAAACATGGTATAGTGAATTTATAATCTTACATAATATTAAAAAGTCTTTAGAAAAGCCCCTTCTTTAGGAAATGAAGAAATTCCTTCATAGGAAAAGGAGCTACTTTTAGTAGCTCTCAGGATAGGAAATGAAGGGAGTTTAAAAGCAAATTATAGGAGAATTAGTAAGTAACAGTGTTCTTGTCAAATTTTAGAAAAATATGATAAAGATAGGCCCTTGACATTCACTAGAGCTATGCTAGAGGTTTATATCAAAAATATATAATGACTTGTACAGCAAGAGCCCTGACTTGTCAGAACAGATGTTGGGCTGGCCTAGGCCCTAGAGAAAGGACCTGCAGGACCCCTGAGTCCAGGACTTCACCCATTAGTGCTAGATTATAACTAGGTCTGGGTTCCAAGTCGAATAGGGTTATCAAATTTTGCAATTAAAAATATGACATGCCCAGTTAATTTGAATTTCAGATAGACTACAAATAAATTTTTGTATAGGTATGTCCCAAATATTGTCAAACTACAGAAACAGCCCAAGTGTCCCTTGATACTTGAATGGATAAAGAAGATGTGGCAGATATATGCAATGGAATATTACTCAGCCATCTAAAAGAATGAAATCTTGCCATTTGCAAGGACGTGGATGGAGCTAGAGAATATTATGCTAAGTGAAATAAGTCAGAGAAAGACAAAAACAGTATGATTTCACTCATATGTGGAATTTAAGAAACAAAACAAATGATCATTGGGGGAAAAAAAGAGAGAGAGAGGCAAACCAAGAAAGAGACTCGTAACTATACAGAACAAACACAGTTATCAGAGGGGAGGCGGGGGGCGATGGTTTAAATATGTGATGGGGATGAAGGAGTGCACTTGTTGTGATGAGCATCAGGTGTTGCATGGACGTGTTGAATCACTATATTGTATGCCTGAAACTAATATTACACTGTATGCTAACTAACTGGAATTTAAATAAAAACAACAAAAAAAGAGCAAATCCCATGGTCATTCCTCTTTAATAGTAGTTTTTAACTTTATTTACATCCATGCTCGTCTCCAATAACATATTACATGGGATCCCCAAACCTAAAAGAGTTAACATGATAAGTGCTGTGACTGAAACAGAAGTGGGGGGGCGGTGAGCAGGTCTAGAGCTCCCACTGCCCTATTAGCCTCCAGGAATCTCATTCCTATTAAGTCATCCAGCACAATCTACTCCATTTGTTCTTCTAATAAAAATAAATAATTCAGTCATTTCTAGCTGTCTCCTTCAGGGAGCACTTTTGTTATAATGTCAGACTGTGGTTCCAACTTAAAAGAGTTTCAACAAAGAGAAAAAACTGGCTTGGATTCGATGTTTTAGATGCAGCTAAATAGATGGTTCCGCCCTCAGGACAGATGTTGAAACAGCTAGAAAAGTCCCCTAAACAATGTTCTAGGAAGGAGGAAGAAGGAATAACCGAAGTTAACAATAGTTATTATTCATAGCAACAAAACAGACTTTCTCTTTCAATGAAGAGATTTACTGCAGAAACATTGAATGTGAAGCAATTAGTTCTTCCATGCCCTGTAGCCCAGCAAAGCAAGAAATTATGCAGACCCGGGTGAGACTAACACACAGAGGACTGAGTCTACAGAATGGCCATTCTTTGGAATGGGGGTTTGGGTAGAGGCATGTCTCTTTGGGGTGGAATTCAAGAAAAAAGGAAGGAGAAGTCATCCTCTCCTTTTACCTATTTCTGTTCACATATACTTGGTGAGAGACTTTAAACAAATAGATACTCAGCAGGTGAGACACTTTCATGTATTCATCCATTCCACAGATATTGAGTGTCTACTTGCCGGACACTGTACAAGGCACTGGGGATAAAGCAGTGAGACAGACACTTTCCTGTTCACTTCATAGTAGCTCTCAGCCCTACCCTTAGGTCTTTGCATAAGTCTACTCCATACTGCAATCATCTGAATTGAAACACAGAACTCCAGAGTCTCTAACAAAGGACCAAGGGGACAAGGATAAAAGGGGAGAACTCATGAATAGCTATCAAATAGATTTCCTTTGTAGCAAAAACTCAAATTCAGAAATATAAAGAGATTTTCCCCTTATCTAACATAGAAACATCAAAGGCTTTCAGTGTCTTCCTCGAGATTAGGAAATGAATATATTTATTATTTTTAACCTCAGATTGCCCACTCCTACTCTAGTAGAGCTTGAAAGACTCTTACGTATTCCAGCAAAGAGGAATTAATTTATCTGAGTTTCTGTAACCATAAACCTCATCATCCAAATTGTCTATGGAGCAAATTTATCCACATAACAAACTGTCAAAGAGTGCACACTTGGCATATAATCATCTCTGGACAATCTACCTCTGTCTATGTATTTTGTTTTAAACTATAGTCAACAATTTAATTCAGCAAATGCTTGTTAAGTGCCTGCTAAACACCTCTGTCTGATCAAGCTGCTAATAGACACAATCTTTCCTGATAATCAGAGTTTCCAGCACCCTCCATTTGCAGACTTGAGAAAGAAGCCACTGAACAAAATGCAGACACAGAGGAAATTTATAGCTTACTATCCTAAATGTGTAAGTCTAAATATATGAGTCCGATTCTTGAACCCAGGGTGATGGATTGCCACAGACCTACTTAAAAAGATGTTCAGATTTCAGAGAGAGGCAGACAGGGTACATGGCCTGATTTCCCAGGTGAGTGGGTGGTGCTCTCCTGCTGTGGTCTATGAATACGCCATGGCCACCCCCAGCAGGAGGGGCAAGGGGCGATCATCCAGAACTCTGCTTCTCCAGGGAGGGTTAGGACAGTTTCTGACAGCTCCAATGCCCTGTAAAAATACCCATAGCATCCTCCATGTGTAGCTGAAAATCTTACTTCTGTTCTTCATGAACAATAAATAGGTAGTCACCAGCCCTCAGGGGAGAGTCAGATTTTACAAGAAAAAAGTACAGGAAATGGACACTATGTTGGCAATCTCATTAGAATGACAAGAATGTTTGTTCATATCTTTAAAAAAAATAGCGAGGCTAAAGCTTACGTGGAGCGTCTCTACCATCTGCAATCTTTAATTCAGTATCTGCCATAATCAGGTGTTTGTTAATACATCTCAAGGCTCCCCTGGCTTTCTCTGTGTGGACTCCAGCAGGATCAGCTATCCATCATGGTTATTGTTTAGGGGGAGCCTTAAACACTTCTTTGCTTCTAATCTCCAGCTTGTTTATTCATATAAAGGAATTCATAAATATATAAATAAATAAATTTTACTCAAATGGTGTTTTCATTTCATCCTTCTCACCCAAGCATTATCCTACATAAAATACTGAAAACTAGGACCCGAATTATGAGGACCAGGACAGTCATTGTCTACCATGTAGCACCAAGTAACAGCAAACTAGAACCTGGCAAGATCTGTCTGGGTTCTCTTGAAAGTTATCACCAATTTACCTATTTCCAGGATGCCCCACCCCTAGTTTCCAAGAGCCTAGTGTTAAAATCTAGCATGTTCCCTGGACCTAATGCTCTGTCTACTTGAGCCTTGGGTCTTGCCACATATGGTCAGATTTCCCAGACAACTACATGCCACTTAATTTGAGAGTCATGGCAGCATAGATTCATGCTTAAGACCATGGGCTTTGGAGTCAAGGTGATTAGAAGCATGAATCAAACACTATGTGTAAGATCTTCAGCAAGTGATCTAATCCTCTGTGCCTCCATTTCCTTGTCAGTAAAATGAGGATAATAACAGAACCCAACCTGCTGAATTGTTGTGAGGTTTCAATGACTCGATACATATAAAACATCAAGAATATTACTTGCTACCTAGTTAAGTCTCCAATGTTTCCAACCTCATGAATATTTAACTCCTACTCTGCTGCCAAAAGTCAACTTGAAGAATGGGATGGGTTTAGACCTGAATCTTGCATCCCTTATCCACTTTTCTTGGCTCTTCCAACTGCCTCTCCTGAAGGTCAGTATCATTACCTAGGTTAGTGAGCCTTAAGCCTCCTTCTCAGCAGAGTTTAGGGCTTTCTTGGACAGCTGCAATTTCTCTACCAGTTTTGTTATATGGGAAAAGCAGCCCAATAGAGTTATAGCACCTTACAGCAACTACAACAGCAGAAGCCAATACCATACAATTCTTTTCAACATCACGAATAGTCTTAAATATTTGCACCTTACTTTTGTCATCTGTAGAATGGAGACAGATTTAATGAAGAGGAAAAAACCTTCTTTCCAAAATTCTTTGAGCTGAGACAGAAAGGTTATATTTATATAGCATGATGGTGTTAATCAAGTTGAATTAAGGGATTATAGACTCAAAGAATAAAAGTCCATGAACAGCTAAGCCAATCATCAATCTTTAAAAAGAATAATGAGAGAGATTTACCCTATATGACTCTAAAAGATGCTGTTAAACCACAGAAATGAAAACAGTATGACATTGGTACAATAAGAACAGACTATGGAACTGACTAGAGAACTCAAACCAAGACCCAAGTATAAATGGGGATTTACTATGATATAAAATTGGCACAACAAAGCAATGAAAAAATAGTAGATTATTTAATAGGTGATTTGGGGAAATTATCTCATCATAAGTAAGAAAATGAAGGGCAACCCTGTTGGGACCCTTCTCACTCCTGAGAACTTTTTCTGTATCTTCACTTAATAAATTTCTATCGCTTTACTAACAAAAAAAAAAAAAGAAAGAAAGAAAAGAAAAGAAAATGAAAGTGCATTCCATATGAATTAAGACCTAGATGTGAAATGTTATAAAGTTAATAGAAAGTAATACAGGATGATAATTATGTGAACTTAAGATGAAAGTTTACTTCATTATGAGGAAGAATGATCAATTTGATTATATCAGAGGATTTCTATTGGATGAAGGACATCATGAAAGAAACTGAAAAAAGGAAAGGAATATTGACAATGACTAAAACAAACAAAAAATTATTTAGAATACAGAAGGGGCTTCTGAAAACCAACCAAGAAAAAAAAGACAATTCTAAGACTTTTAAGATGTAAGGTGTAAGAATACACAATTCACACAAGAAATTTAAAATCTAACAAGCATAAATGAGATACCTAAACTCAGTGGTAATCAGGAAAATGTAAATTAGAACAAAAGGGCAATATATATTTACACCTATACCCTAGCAAAAATTAGAGAACAATACATTAGAGAACAATATAAAAGAGTAAAGAATGCAGAAACAAACAAATAAAAGAATGTGGGAACACACTAAACTTCTTTCTCTACAAGAGGGAATATCTGCAAGGTGCAACCATTTCAGAGACCCATCTACCTGGAAAATTAAGTGTATTCTTAAGCAATTTCTACTCCCAGAGAAATCCATAAGGGAACATGTTCAAGGCTGTTCCTGGCAGCACTGTTTGAGAAGGGTGTTGAAGGACATCGGGGTATCCATTGGTGGAAAAGTAGGTAGGTAAAAAATAGTGGGTGGTCACCATGGAGCTGCACTGTCCAAAACAGGAGCCACTGGCCACATGTGGCTATTTAAATTTAATTTTAAATCAAGTAAAATTAAATAAAATTAAAATTTCAGTTTCTCAGTCACACTAGCTATATTACTCATGATAGTAGTGGTTATAAAGTGCTCAGTAGCCATATGTAGCCTGTGGCTCCTACTTTGGATAATACAGATATAAAATATCTCCATCATGGAGTAGTTAGAAGAAATGGATTAAATGTTCATACAGTAACATAGATGGTCCTTAAAAACATAGCATCTAGTGAAAATAATTTGCAACAAAATTAGGTAAAGTACATAACAGCATTACATAAATTAAAAATGTACACAGAAAATAATAATACACTTTAACCCAGTTAAATCATTTAAATAAAAAGATATGCCAAATTAATGGTTTCAAGAGGTTGGAGTCGAGTATAGAGACAAAAGGAAAAAAATAAATCCATACATACAGATTTTCAAGCTGAGAGGAGTTTCAAACTATGGAGTACCTGCCCTCATTGTATTTGTCCTTTGGAAAAGATCACAATATGAATAAGACATGACTCCTAAAACCAAGGCATACATAGTTCATTTGGGACATGAGTCAAATAACCAAAGATAAATAATACAAAAGTCAAAAAAAATTTGATAAGCATCCAACAAAAAGAGAGTTATAGGAATTCCAAGGTGAGAGAGACCAGGAATGATTTGGGGAAGAAGGGATACTCTATGTTGGTCTTGAAGATGGTGGAAGGAAATGAGGAATTGGACCAAGAGCATTCTAGTCAGACAAGACAGCTTGCACAAAGGAATGGTAGGAAAAAGCCACAAATAGTTCTCTCTTTCAGGTGAGGTACAAAAAATGGAAAAGGAAACTAAAGCAAGAAGAGCTGGTAGTGGCATATAGATAGATACTGGGTGACCATATTGCCCAATTCACCTGGGAATGTCCTGGTTCATGTGTGCAGGCCCAGAACAATTAATAGACCCTTTTCACTCTCAAAGTGTCCCAGTTTGGGCAAGAAAACATATGACTTTCCTACTGATAGAGAGAAACAGGCTGATAAAATAGTTTAGCGGAGGGCTTCCTGGTTCCATATTGATTTGATACATTATATATTTGAACCAAGCACTGCTCTGATGCTATAATTATAAGGATTGGAACAAAATTAAAGTGTGCACTTTTGGATATACCATTTTTCTGTAATCTTTAGAAATGATACGCTGGTCCATGGGAAAAATAATTTAAATGAAAATTGTAAATGTGCTTCAAGACAATTGCCTGATTCTGAAACACCTCATCAATATCTCTATTACGAAGAATTAGGCTCTAATAATGCTGACTGGAATTCTCACCTAATAGTATGAGGTTGGGAGAAGCTAACACCAAAGTCACTCCAGCTGGAGCAAACCTAATGGCAGGTGATATCAAATTAAAACTACCACACGTATCCTGTTCCATATTTGTAAGAACATGAGAAAAACGCAATTAGGAAAACTCAATTACAATCAGAATGTGTTTAACATTTTGATTACTAAAAATAAGTTGCTAAAAGCACAATTACCTCAATTTTGGTTAAGAGGTCTTGCAGTTCTCCTGATTCATTCATTGACAAAATTTTCTCAGCACCCTATTAACAAGAAAGGGTTGGGGGGGGAGAAAATCCATTTTGTTAGTATTGGAGGAAACAAAGTTCTAGCCAGGAGAGAGCTTAACCCACAAGATATGAACACCATTCTTCCCTTAAGATCTAAGTAAACTTACAACCAGGAGGCCAAAGAGGGGAGGAAATTTCTTTTTCCCTTCACATATTCTCCCATTTAGTAAGGCTTATTGGGAGCAGAAGGAAGACTGCCAGCAGGAGGTGAGAGCTGGGAAGCCCACAACTGTCAGATTACATCCAGATATGGAAGGTTCCAGCACCCCGCCTCGGAGTTGTTCAGTTCTGCCATCTGGAAAAGGAGACCATTGAGCAAATTCCCAGCCGGGGCTGTCTCCACCCTATTCCCAGCAGTGCTGACATGACCCTTCTTACAGTCATGGATGTAAAGATAGCAGCAGCTAATAGCAATAATGAAATTAATAACCACTGACACAAATTAAGCACGCATTATGAACCAGGCAGCCAATATCATCTGATTAGAAGTGGTAGACTCTATTAATAGCACAAAGTGAGCCTCAGTGAGATTAAGCAACAATTCCAAGGCCACGCAGAAAGCAAGCAGAATGGGAATTTGAACACAAGAAGGGAACTCACCCCACATGGAAGGAATCGTGCCATTTGGAACTCCAGAAAGGATTCAGAGCAGGAGAAATCTGAATGCAACCCTGAGCCAATCCCAAACTTGACCATGAAACCGAGAACAGGAGCAACGTTCACACTTTCCAACAAACTCAGTGTTTCTTCCAACTACCGCGTTCTCCTTTCCTGCCCAGCCTCTTACATTCTCCTACTCGATTTCCCAAAGTAGAGGCATACAGAAGGAAGGAAATTATTTCTGATCAAAGGCAGAGACCATAACAGTTGCTGGCACAGAAGAGGTGTTGAATCAACTTTTGATTAATCAACAAGACGGGGAGAAATAGCATCACACAGTAAATGCTTCTTGGATTCCTCTGCGCACTGGGCAGGGTGGAAAACTCAAAGACTCACTTAAAAAAATTTAAAAGGTCTTTGTACTTAAGAAGGTTACAATAGATTTTTATGCAAACACCCAACAAAGTAAGCCACAATGTAGAATGGAAAGGGAAAGTGTCAAGTGGGTGGTGCAGAGAAGGACAGCGAGGAAATCCTAATGTGGGTGGGAAGGATCTGCTTATTGAGGGCAGAGAAGGCTTTCTGAGGTTAGTGGCATTTGATCTGGACTCTGAAGCTTAAGGGAGGTTTCTAAGACAGCGTAGGCAATTTTCAAACAGGTATAGAGGAGCCCTTAGTTCTGGATTTTATTTCAGTTTATCTTATAAAACTCATGTCATCTTAATCACCATCAGAAATGTCAACTTGATATATTAAAAAGTACTATGAATGAAGATGCAGGGTTCCAAAGGATATATGTAGCTCTACAGGGCAGGTTATATTCTTTTACTTGGGGGTGGCTTGGCCAGGAGTACAAAGAGACACACCTACAGTGGGAACCAAGGTAACAAAAGCAGCAGAGAAAACATGAAATTCTAAATCATAGCCATAACTGGTAATATTCTACTTTTGCTGCATTCTATTTCTTTTAAGAGTCAGCTACGTGCTAAAATGGGAAAAGCTCCTGGGGAATCTCGTCCATGAGCGAAAGCAGCGAGGAGAATATATGACTCATTTTTCCTCAATGAAAGCACATGCACCATAATGACCCCAAACAAAATGAATATCCCAGAGAAGCTATCACACATCTGCTTCCCAGCACTTTTCTTACCTCAGCTGTCAATGAGCCTTAGTCAGTTGTTTAAAATACCATGAATAGGCCAGGAAAGGACTTCTCATTACCTATCAATACATGCAATTTGCCCTGCCTCAGCCAAGTAATTCCAGCACCATCAATAGTGCAAGAGCAGGTTTTGCGTTTCAATAGAAACACAGGCTTTGCTCACATTAAGCAATATACCTAAATGCATGGTAGTCACCTGCTCTTCAAGACACACCTGGGGTCTGGTGCATAGGTGGTGGGAAAAATTCTGCTCTGTACCGGAGACCTGAGAGCTGAGTACTCGGTGCTCTCTCAACAGCTACTACTCAGTATAGCCTCCACCCACAAGTCCACCTGGCCGGCCCTCAGATCATTTCCTCAGAATGAGCCCTCTGCTCTTTTGCCAACTACTGAGCAGAAACAGTAGTCAAAGTCCCCCGCCTCCCCACTGGGTCCCGCGTCCCCAACCTCCACCTGATCCTGTCCTTGCCGAACCTAAGTGCAAGCATGTAAGTCTACCATTCAGTTCCATGCAAGTAGAAATTAATCTTTCTCTTCCTTGGCATAGTTTTCCAAGACTTCCAGGATACCTATGGAAATATTTCTAATGTATTTTTCAGTGATTCAGGATTTTTTTCTGAAAATTAATACAATCCTGAAATTAATGATAATAGGAATGGGCGGGCTGCTTTATAGACACTGGCTCTTTTAATCATCAGTGCAAAGTAAGTGTTATTATCTCATTTTTTTAAATAAAGAAAATAAAGTTTGAAGAAAATAAGGAACATGCCCCGCACCTCTTAGTTCATCAACACAAAGCCTAGCCAGATCTTGAATTCAGGTCACACTGCCTCTAAAACCTGCACTCTTTCCATGATGCCATGCATGCTGTCTGCTCATTGATACAATTTATTAGTGAAAAAAAGGCTACAGATCAATCCTAGTCTGCGGAACATGACCGTGTATGATTAGGATTCCCTGTTGACAAGGTGCCCAAGAAAGTCAAGTGAGTGCAAGCTTTCACTGCAAGGACTCTAAACAATTCATTTGAATGTGCCAGAGAAGCTAAGGAACATCCCAGTTTCTTTCTTAGGTCAGTGTCATGCCTTATTTGGTTATTTCAAATACACTGCATATTCCAGGAAAAGACTTACTTCATTATCACCTTCAATACCTGAAATTAGCTCTATTCTCAAATTCTTCCCACCTTAAAATTCTGAGCAGTGAGCTGTGACATGCGAACAAACCACTTTATTTTACATGTAACAAGCTTCTCAGATGAAGATAAGACACTCTACATAATCGTTCCTCATATAAATCACCAAAAAGAGACTCACACCTTCAAGGAACAAGAACAAGTTGAGAAAAGTTATCAGCCCCTTGCTGATTAGGACTGCCAGACACTTACCCATCATTTTTGATCCATGAATGTGCAAAAACGTGCCACCATACTCATTCATACTTATGTTCATTCACCTATTTCCACATTCAACACAGTTTGGAGCCCCCATGATGGGTTAGGCACTGTGCTAAGTGTTAGAGATATAAACAATAAACAAACAAACAAAAAGGCTCCCTGTACTGAGGGAGGTAAAATCTTTTGGAGGAGACAGATGTTAAACAAAAGATCACACAAATAAATGTAAATTTATCACTGTCATAAATACCACAAAAGAGATGTTTGTACAAGATGTTGTAAAAGTATATATAGTATGGTGTAATTAACCTAATCAACAAGATTAGGGAAAACTCTGTAAAATAATGATTAAGCTGTTATCTTTATGAAAACGAGTAGGTAACTGAGCACATAGATAGAATGAAAGGAAGGAAATTAATTAGGGAAATAAGACTACCAAATATCACATGTACACAACTTTTTATGGTCACCATTTCCTTTGATCCAAAATGAGAAAAATTATGTTCAATGAAACTTCCTATCAGACTCTGCATAGTATTTTGGATTGGTGCCCTGGAAGAAACATAGGGATGATACCAGGCCACAGTGTGAGCAGTCTATTTTACCAATAAGCTGAGGAGAACATAAAGTTGGTATAAGCCAGCTTAGATTCATCATACTCTTCCAGATCTCTGTGAAGAGTTGTAGGTCAAGGGTTTCCAAACATCATCATTGAAAACCAAAATAAACAAATACAAACACATAAGTACTTTTTTCTAAAGAATTACTTAAAGTCACTCATATAGATTTTAGCTGTCTCCAGGCTGATGGATCTCCATGCTGATATCCAGGCTCTGCGAGTCCACATTGAACACCCACGTTTGGAAACCATTGACCTGAAATTTCTGAGAGGTCCAGAAGAACTAAAAAAAAATGTTCTCATTAACCAAAACCAAACACAACTTTTAATGTATATATACATATAAGCATATTGTGTGTTATACATATATATTACATATTATTTTGTTTTAATTTTTATTGACATTTATTCACATACCACTTCATCTTACTAAGAAAGTTGCTCACAATACAAGATCCATACAATGATATAATAAAATAAAATTTGAATAAAAATTCAGGACATAAGAAATGTCCTAAATACATTTCAAAATGATAGCTAGGATTGAGCCTTAAATTTAATTCTAAGCCAGCTCCTCAGTTGAGACAAAGTTTTTCTTAGCATGGTCGTCAAACAACGCAATGCCTTACCATAATACTTTAGACGATCTGGCTACTATAATAAATAATACCCCTGCTTTTTCATTAACCATAAAAATATAGTCTCCAAATAAATACCAGCACAGAAGTAGCTCTTGACTCAAGTTTTCATCCTTCCTGCTGGCTTCAAGCAGGCTCCTTTTGCCTCTCGCTTAACTACCTCCCTGCCATATATTTTTTTCTATTTTATCAGTAAACTGCTTGCTGAGTATCTTCTAGTGACTGGGATGAAACCCAAACTCCTCAGCATGGTCGACAAAAACCTCCACAATCTGGTGGGACCAGCCCTTCCAGCCCTGTCCTTTAATACCACGTACTCCCGATACTCTGAATCTCTCTCCTTCTCCTGGACCTACCAGGTCCTTCCATGAGATAATGTGCCATTGCCCATGATCTGTACCTTTGCCCAAAGTTTCTTCTATCCTTCCCACCCTCTCCTGGAAAACTTCTCGACGTCCTTCCAAACCCAAACAAAATGTTACCTTACTGATGAAGCTTCTTTGATTTTCCCAGACAAAAATCAGTATTCCTTCCTCTGGGCTCTCAGACCACATTATGCCCCACTGCACAGCAAGCCCAACAGTGATTACAGGGGCTACGACTTCTTCACAGACCCAGTGCTTTGTGTGGTGCACCAGAGACGCTCAATAAGTATTTGCCATATTAATGTCTTCAGCCGTTTTGTAGTAAATAGTAGTAAATACAGCATTAAATTCCAAATGGCTGTTTCTTATGATGAAGGCTGATTTAAAAAGGACAGATAAGCAAAGGCATAAATCAAAATGCACCTTGGTGGAGGTAAATCTGCAAGCTGATTCGATTTGATGATAGAATGCCAGACACCTAGAGGAGTGAGAGGAACGAACACGGTGTAAATGCTTTCTCCTAACCATCGCTTCTTTCAGCAGGACACTTGATGGGAAGTGAAGAGAAAACCACTGCAGGCCACACTCTGATGAAGACGAGGAGGCTAGGACTCTCTAGTGTCAGTTGCTAAAGGATTTTTCTGCTGTGTAATCAGGAGAGCAGATGGCAGGGTTGGCATTCAAGGAGCTCAACCAGTACCTAGCACGGTGACTGCCAAAGGATGGGCTCAATAAATGTTTGTTTCTGGGGCTGCCATGCCCACCAGAACGGGAGGTTACATCAACCCTGGAGACAGGCCACCTGAGCCCTGCTGACAAAGGCAGAATTTAGGAATCAACTCTGAATCATCTCCAGTACATGAACAAACTCCATTGAGACCCTGGAGTTCTACACCAAACACTTAGGCCTGGAAAATGTTCAAAGCAGGTGTAGCGATATCCCTCCAGTGTCTTAAAAAACACAGTAAAACCTCCATAGAGAATCTCATTCTAAAGAGCACGGTTTTCCTGTGTCCCTGGCAGGAAGAATAAAATGCAAAATTGACTATAAACTAGTTGACTTGGTTTGTGTAATTATATAATACTGACTTTGGGGTTTTAAAAAATGCCTGCCAAAGACAGTGATTTAGGTTTTGGGTAATTAATGCCCAGCCACTTATTTTCAGTGTAGCTATAAAGAACAATTTCTCATGGAGGTCAATCTTGATCTTTTTATAATAAAGCCATATCACCCAAGTAGATGATCATGGGGATATATTATTCTCTTTTCTATGCAGAAGGCCATCTCTCTTGTTCCTTTATTTATTTGTTCTTATTCCTTTAAAATTAATATAAAATCATATAAAAGTGGCATCAAGTCACTAGGTTAAAAAAAAAAAAAGATAGTATTAGGGGCAGAGCTAGAAGCCAGAAGATTGTTTTATTTAATAGACTTAAGACTATTATCTACTGTGTCACAAAATTCTCTGCATAAACTGTTTTTTAGAATGCAGTGATTAAGTTCACCAAAGTTTTTTTTTAATTCAGATATAATTGATATATAACATTTTACTAGTTTAAGGTATACAACATAATGATTCAATATTTGTATATGTTGCAACACGAACACCACAATAAGTCTGATTAACGTCCGTAACAGCACATAGTTATGCATTTTTTTCTAGCAATGAGAACTTTTAAGATCTACTCTTAGAAGCTTTCACATACACAATGCAGTATTGTAGGCTATAGTTACCATGCTGCACATGACATCCCCAGTATTTATTTATTTTATAACTGGAAGTTTGTACCTGTTGGCCCCTTTCCCCTATTTTGCCTCCCTATCCCACACCCACCTTTGGGCAACCACCAATCTGTTCTTTGTACCTACGAATTCGTTGTTTTTTTTTTTTTTCCTTTAGATTCCACAAATAAGTAAGGTCATACAGTATTTGCCTTTGTCTGTCTGACTTACTTCACTTACTAGCATGATGCCCTCAACTCCATCCATGTTGTCAAAAATGACAGGATTTCAATCTTTCTTATGGCTGAATTATATATATATAATATATATGCATATCACAATTTCTTTATGCATTCATCCACTGATGAACACTGAGGTTGTTTCCATGTCTTGGCTATTGAAAACATTGCTGCAGTGAACATGGGGGTGCATATACCTTTTTGAGTTAGTGCTTTTGTTTTCTTTAGATAAATACCCAGAAGTGAAATTGCTGGATCATATGGTAGTTCTAGTTGTAATTTTGTGAGAAACCTCCATTGTATCTTCTACTGTAGCTGAGCCAATTGACTTTCCCTCCAACAGTGCACAAGGGTTCCCTTGTATCTACATCCTCGCTAACACTTGTTTTTTCTTGTCTTTTTGATTATAGCCATTCTAACAGGTGTGAAGTGATATCTCACTGTGGTTTATATTTGCATTTTCCTGATAATTAGTAATGTTGAGCATCTTTTCATGGGCCTGTTAAACATCTATATGTCTTCTTTGGAAAAAAGATCATCTGCCCATTTTTTAATTGTATTGCTTATCTTTTTGCTATCTAGTTGTACGTGTTCTTTATATTTTTGGGTATTAATCCTTTATCAGATATATGATTTGCAAATATTTTCTCTCATTTGGTAGGTAGCGTTTTCATTTGGTGATGGTTTCCTTTGCTGTGCAGAAGCTTTTTGTTTTGATGTAGTCCCACTTGTACATTTTTACAACCAAAGGTTTTCTGACTAAGACTCCAGATTCAATCCTGGTGCCCCCACTTACAAATTAATTAAACTTAGACAAATAAGGTAAACTCTTTAAGATTCAGTTTCATTTGTAAATTGGCTATAATTATGTTTATAGTGTTGTTGTAAAGAATACACAAGATAATATGTAAGTCTAGGACACTGTATGACACATAATAGGAATTCAATAAATGGTAGTTTATTATTATTATTATTATTGAACTCTTTGAGAAAATTTGTAATTTAGGATTAATTCTGAGTGCACAAAATTTGATCTGCAAACATTTCCTATCTAGAGTCAATAAATAATAAAAGAAAAGTGGAGATAACAGGAGTATGACATTGCTTTTGGATGATGCCACCAAAAGTAAAGAGAACACAATAAAAAAAAAAAAGGAGGTGGAGTGTCAGACAAACTGGGATGAAAGTGGCTTATTAAAAAAGGTGCATGTGATGTGATGAGCACTGGGTGTTATACATAACTGATGAATTGTTGAACATTACCTCTGCAACTAATGATGTACTATATGTTGGCTAATTGAATTTAAATTGAAAAAAAGAAAAGAAAATGTGATATGAAATTTGAAGACTCTCTAGCTAAGTTGTAGAATTGTTAATGTATTCTTCATTATGAGAGATTTAACTAGCTTTCAGCTAGGGCTCTCTGGAAAGTCAGAAACTAAGGACAGTTAGTGAAAAATATTACTGAAAAAAACCAAGTTGATTATTTTTCTTGGATAATATGGGTATTTAATCGCTCAGCAGGAAAAATATATGAGGAAGATTCACATGGTGAGGGGAATTGAGAGATATAATTAGTTGATCAAAATGTCAGTTATAATTTCATTAATAGGAGGGAGCTCCTACTTAAATAGGCCTAAATCCCAGATGGGATCCAAGGATGTTTAGACATGGACAGGTGACTGAAGAATCATCATTGAAGCTTATGCATTCAATAAAAATTACTCTATCTTTCTTATTATGAGCTTAGTGAAATTATCATCCCTACCTAGTTGCTACCTAGAAAGACTTTTCTGCAGTGTTCTGAAGTTCAGGGTCATGAAATGAAACAGATGTCCCATTTTTATAAGGTACTATGATGCTAAAGAGTCATGAGTTGTCTCATAATCGTTCTTTTTAAACTCACGAGAATAACCCAATGCATCTTTAAACTTGGATGCCCAGAGTTTAATTGAGGAGCATCTAATGAAAGGAGAATCTACAGAAGTGTGGACGACATTAAGCAAACATTTCACTTGGTGAAACACCGGGGGTGGGCAACAATGAAGTTGTAACTACTCCTAAGTCTAGCAATCTTGAGGAAGGTATTATATGACAGAGCCTAACAAAAGAGGTAGCCACGGGAAGGGGGCTGAGAGGAACTCAGCAACTGCCCGAATTGCACCTAAGCTTGAAGGGAGCAGAGAACATAAATAGCCTCTCTATCCAGCCTCACTCAGATTTCCCCCTTAGCCTCCCTCTGAAGTCAGAAGGCAAACGATTCTGCGTCTGTCAAGTTTACCTTTCTTTGGCTCAGAACAGGCCAGTGAAGGGGAAAGAATGGATCTGGAAGGGAAAACAGAAAGTAACCAGCCCACCAGCCATGAATCACATGATTCCTTTCATTCTAATGGAGTCAGTCGCTGTTTGAGTCCATTTATTATGTGTCTTCAGAACAAGAGGATAAGAATATGAGAATCTTTCTGTAAGCCTAGGGTGAAAGGAAGTGAATCGAGTGGGTAACAAGGTATGTTGGAAAGGCTGAACGGCTGGAGTTAAAACTGTGCGTTCGGCCACATATTAAATCCGTCCCTGCTACTTATTTGGGTGTGCAGCTTGGGCAAGGACTTAAGCCCTCAAAACCTCAGGTTTCTCAGCTATAAAATGAAGAGAAAAATATCACTATTGGGTAGAGTTGTAAGAAATAAATGAGATAAGGCATGTGACGTGCTTAACATAGTACTAGGCAGGCACACATAGAGCCTTAGTAATGAGAATCATATTTGTTTATTTTTGTTGTTTTCAGCACACTAGTAGAAGTAATGGATTTTCCACTGAGCCTAATTCCAAAGATCTATTTTGAAAGCCTCACTGTCAACTGTTTTCTTTTTTAAATCAACTGCAGTGACCTCTTTATTGCGGAACTATCCTCCTTCTATTATTGGTGAGGAGAGACTATTAATTACCCCCACTCCACTGTCACTATCCATTCTCCTTTTTAGTCAGAGAATCCTTTGAAATTTATTTATGCACAGCTTATAGAGAAAGACTGTTTTCCCCAGCCTCCTGGGTAGTTAGATGTAGCCATGGGACTGAGACCTTTCCAGTGAGATGTGAGCAGAAGTGATGCATACAGCTTCCAGGCCAGACTCTTAAAAGCAAACAGATCAGGGGCGCCTGGGTGGCTCAGTCATTAAGCGTCTGCCTTTGGCTCAGGTCATGATCCCAGGGTCCTGGGATCGAGCCCCGCATCGGGCTCCCTGCTCTGCGGGAAGCCTGCTTCTCCCTCTGCCCCTCCCCCTGCTTGTGTTCCCTCTCTCGCTGTGTCTCTCTGTCAAATAAATAAATAAAATCTTTAAAAAAAAAAAAAAAGCAAACAGATCATCCTATACTTATTCTTTTTACCTTTTGACAAGCCTGAAAAAATGTAATGGAGGTGAGCCATTTTTAAACAGGAAGTGAGGACTCACCCTGAAGGGAGGTGCAGTGAGATAAAAATCTCTCATGGAGCAGAGACAATCTATACCTTTGGACCCTGCCAGCTCAGACTTACTTGAGAGGCAAATAAATATCTACCTTGTTTGAACCAATAACCTATGAGTTGTATAAATGGCGGATAAACACATAGATACATAGATATAGATATACATATATATGGATGGATGGCTGGGCAGACGGATGGACAGATAGACAGATTTACGTAGGGATATAGAGACAGAGACAGAGATAGATAGAGATAGGATGAGGATGATGTTATAGAAGTGAGTTGGAGGCCAGCATAAACTCCTGGGTACTGTCCAAAATTTAAGAATTTTTTTCAGCCATAAAATTTAGGAAAAGAAGTAAAACAGGATAGCAATAATAGCCTTGTCCAGAGAGATATCTTATATATATTTTTAGACTCTTTACCCTTTCTTTTAGGAACTCTCCCTGCCAGAAATTTCTTCTCTTTGGAGAAGAACACCGAGGAACTAATTGTGTAGGCAGGTCAGGAAGGATGAATAAAACTCAGGTCTCTAAATCTGGACTAAGAACAAAGCCCGGTACTCCTTTGTCATTTCCCTTTGTCTTGGCCTTTGTGTCCTCCAAAGAAAGCAAGCTTGGGATTTTCTCAAAGTTATAAGGCTCCCGTGATTCATCTCTTGAGAAACTTGGTTATTGCAGGGGTAGGACAATGCCAGGAGCACAGTTCTTAAGGAGTGGGGGAGGGAGGGGTTTGAGCAATGGCCCTAAGTGAAGCCTCTAGTAGTCTATTGAGCACCTCCCATTGACCATGTGCTCTACAAGCATTACCCAATTTAATCTTTACTGTATCCCTGCAAAACATTTTTTAAAATCCTAAGTTTTAAAATAGGGAAACTGAGACTCAACGAGATTAGGAAAGTATTAAGTGTCACAGGAGTACTTGTTCAAGATTGTCACACAGCTAACAGTTGTCAGGGTCAAGGTTCACATCTAGATCTACCGGGCTCCGAAGTCTATGTTTTTCTTCACTGCACTTCACCTTTTCCCATATATATACACATACCTCTACGGGATGCTATGAGAATAAAGCATGATACTAACATGTTAAGCCACAGTTTAATATAGAACATAGCAAGCGCTCAATAAATAATGCCCATTCCTACTACTATTCCTATAACCTTTATTATTATCCTCACACACCATAATATTAATAAATTACAAATTTTGCCTAATGTTCAGTGATGGTAGATGATATAGAACATAGTTTTTAGATCTTGTCATTTCTTAGGTCCCCTAGACCATTTCACCATTTCATTTATGCCTTCAGGGAAGGCAAACTTCTGCTGTAAGGTTCTGACCTGTGTATCTCCTATTTGCCTTCCTGAAGCAAAGAAGTAAATGGGTGGAAATAGAGGCCATCTGTCAAAGGAAAGGTCTGTTTTGGAGCATCCAGAGGGTAAATATGTAGTGTTCTTCTTTAGAAGATGGGCTAATGCAAAAGTCATCCATGAATGACCATTTACCTTACCAACCATTTAATAAGGCAAAGCACGGTCATAGGTACAAAATAATATGCTAATACTAAAAAGATGAAATAATCTAAGAGAAATGAAAGCATACTTGAAGCAGTAAAAAGTAAAATAAAAAAGTAGATTCCAAGAATAAAAAGAAATAATATAATCAATGAAAACTAGATAAAATGAAGCAAATAAAAACTAGGAAATAGATATTAGTGAAATAAAATATTATAACCAAAGCCACTGCAGACTAAGAAAATTAAGATAAAGAGAGCCCCAGAAACATTTTAAAAATAAAACAAAATGGGGGGAAAAAAAACATTAGAAAGTAGAAAATTAACCAGTTATGGTATTGTGAGGTATGAGAATAAAAGCCAAAGAGTTTTATTAGCATGCATAAAAGAGGTGGCCTCCAAGGCCCGGAGCATAAACCCTCACATGGAAACTACCCAGGCTTTCAAAGCCAAAGCACCAAGTTACTAAACTATAAAAGGTACCACCAAGCAGCCAGTTCCTCCACTCAGCATCCTAGCCATCAATCTTGACTCCACTTTTCATCACCTCACTTCCACCCCAATCAGGAAATCCTGTTGATTCACCTGCAATGTTCAGTTGGAATCCACCCATTTTTCATCACCTCTACGGCTGATATCCTACTCCAAGGGTTGGCCCTTTCCTTGCTTTTATTCTTGCATGCATCCACTTCTCTGCTCCATGGAAGCCAGAATAATATTCTATAAAGTCAGAAGGGTCACTTCACTTGCCATTCTCCTGATTAAAAGCATTGAACACCTCTGCCTTCCGTTTATATCAGAAGCCAGATCTCATACCGTGACCTATAGGATCCTGTGTAGATGGCCCCAGCTCTCTGACCTACCTCAGTTTCACCTCGGTCTCAAGCTCACAAACTTCCCACTGGGCTTTCTTCCTATGTTCTTTTAGCTCCTAGAACAGGCCAACTTTTTCTCGTCTTAGAGTATTGGCCTATGCTCCAGGGCACACAGTCTCTACCATCAGAATGCACAACTCCCAGGATCTCTTTATCATGGCCTCATTGTAATGCTCCAAGTCTTAGCCTCAAGTCCCAGATCCTTAGACAGACCTTCTCCGATCACCCAAATTAATTAAACTCTTTTTCTAATTATTACCAATCCCAGATCCTATTAACTTCCTAGAAGTTTACAATCTATAATTTAGTACATACTTATTTACCTGCTCATCTCCCCCAGTAGAATGTAAGCTCCATGGGAGCAGAGACAACAGCTATGTAAGTCAACACTATGTGTAGCTGGCACCTGGTGTAGGACTGGACTCCTATTAGTTTCTCATAAATATTTGCTGAATGAATCACCATACTGTGGGTGGGCTTCCTTTCCAAAGCTTTGGACTCCCTAGTGGGTAAGAATCCTCAAGATTCAGAACCAAAGGACAGAAAGCAGGATGCTTGGTCTCCATGCCCTTCACCCACATCTGGCCTCCCACTTGCCCATGAGTACTGCCTACCTTAGATATTAGTGTTAGGATAACTGGGCACAACAAGATTGAATTCTGTGGCCCGTCTCCTTGATTGGTATAGTTTGCAATCTGGCCACAGTGTCCCTTCCTGCAGTGGCTCTTTCTTCTTGAACAAAATAAGGTTGAATGACACGGCATTGCCTTCATTGCCAAAAATGATCAAACATCAGCAATTTCTTATTGTTCAACTTAATACATACACACCAGTCCACAAAAAAGGGAGCATAGAATTAATGATAAGAACGTGCTACAAATAATAAAATGTATCCAACCAGTCTCTCAAAGGCTACTGTGACATATGGGCATATTTTTTATGTGTATATATGTATTTTTTTATTTAAATTCAATTAGCCAACATATAGTACATCATTAGTTTCAGACATAGAATTCAGTAATTCATCAGTTGCATATATATGGGCATATTTTTAAATAAAAGATGCCGGCAAACACTCAGAAACTAAATTCTGGTTCAATACCGGTTTTGTCTATATCAGACCGTGAGTATCAGTACCTTTTTCTATGAGACCGAAATAAACTATCATCTCTTTACCCCTGACATTTCTGGTCAGGATAAAAAAGCAGGAAAAAATCATAGCACTGGTTCACCCAGCCCAGCATTCAGGAACAAATCAGCTAAAATATAAGACAGATATCCCACACATGCCCAACAGTGACCAGCAAGGCATTTGGAAGCCCCCAGTAAGGTACATACACTGCTAAGGACTTATATTTTGAAGAGTATGAATACATAGATTTCTCCTCCAGAAGAACTCCATATACTTCCAGATACCACTCCTCATAGTGCAGAATAAATGTCACTGACTCTTGAATTCAGTGTTTTACATCAGAAATTTTCCAAGAGTCTAAGAATTGCGAGAGCAAGCAGGACCCTTTGCAAAGTCTAGCATCAAACCCCATGCCAAGCCATCACCCACGGAGGTGGGATGGGCCTTAGTGAATTCAAAACCCAGGCGATTCAAAAACTAACTAAACAAATTAGACAACCATTTTTTTTTTATGTTCCAATAAAACTTTATTTGCAAAAACAGTCAGTGCGCCAGATTCAGCCCATGGGCCTTAGTCTGCCGACCCCCACACTAGAATCTAAAGAAGACAGAAGCCGTCAAAACTGGCTTCACAGTAGACAACCATTTTTAAGGCAGGCAAAGAAACGAAGCAGCGACTCACTGAAAACATATTTTACAAAAACACAGCTCATTGAAGATCAAGGGAAGCAAATTTGGCAGTTGTACAAAGGCATCCAATAATCTCTGACAAAGAGGTAAGAGTTGAATTGAGGAAGGAAGAAAGTGCCTGTAGCTACACATAGTATCCCTAGTGTATAGCTGAAAAAATTATGAATTGGTAATATAGTTAGCCTCCTCCCACCCTGTGTTTTGATAATAACACAACCACTGCAGGCTTATATACCACCACAGGTAACAAAGGGGATATTAAGGTGAAATTAAACTCCAGCAAACATCTGATATGGAATGTAGTGGGCGTGTCTGCTTACTGATGCTTACAAACTAGAGAGTCCACCAAATGCTTTCCTGAGCTCTTAGTGAATTAAAACTGGTTTGGTTTTATTTTTAATTCAGTGAATGACAAACTTTATATGAGTTTTAAAAAATTCTCATTGTCACCCCAAGCAAGATACCTTTAAGGGAAAAGCTGTTTCAAGGATATGCCTTGTTGGGGGGTAGCTTGGGGGAAAAGGTGAGTCTGAGGACGGAAGGGATATAGAGAAGCCAAGAGGCAGCAAAGGAGGATGGCCTCGCCGCTCTGTAGGAGACAAGAAAGATTGTTTTTGCTTTCAGAGAAGGAGGACAGAGAGACCGGCAGGATGGGGAGCGGGCAGGCAGGACAGTGATAAATGGAGCCATCTAAGGCTTTGTGGTGAAGAACCTGAAGGGCCCCCCAGCCAAAACAACTTTAAAGAAGCTCATGTTTAATTGGAAGCTGTCTCTGTCGAAGCCTGTTTCTTTAGTGCAAAGCAAGTCTTGAGTAAATTCTGCTCTGAGTCCTGAGTAAATTCTGCTCCTGCTTGCTTTGGAGGGATCATGTGCAGAGAAACCAGAAGAGGGCTAAATTTCACGTCAATTTCACGATGGCCCAGGAGAGAAATTGCACAAAGAAGAAATAGGTCTGTGGCAGAAGGGATCTTAAGAATGCTGATCACCCTACCCTCATTTCCCCTTCAGCCTCAAGAATTCATGAAGGTCTTGGTGAGGATTTTGGACATGCATTGGGAATGCAGTTCTGCAGCTAAACTGAATGTCACCCATATCCTCAGGGGTCAGGAGTCCCAGGCGTCATCTGCGTTTTGCTTCTGTGAAGCCATTTGTTCCTAAATTGTCTGTGTTCATTTGAAAATACTTTTTGATGTCAGAAGGACCAAATGTCAAATCAACAACACGAGTTGCATTTCATGGTCAAGAAAGCCAAATCTAATTTGTTAATCAGTTTTTTGAAGTACATTCTCAAAATTTACCTGTGACAGACAAAAGTGAACAATGACTAGAGTCAAGAAGAATGATCAGAAAGGTACAAAAATGTCTTCTGTTTAAATTTCCATTTTCAGAGGGGATTGTTCCTTGAAACAAAACCCTCTGCATTATGGAGTAGTCAGGAGACACGAGACATTTTTAGATTAGGTGATTCTCTGCTGGGAAATGAAACGATTGTGAAATTCAAGTACACTGCCCAAATGCAGACCCTGCTGTATTTTGTTTTATTTTTTTTAATGAGAAGACACAAACTTATAAAACTTGGCCACTTTGATGACTTTTTATTCAATCATTTACAATTTTAGAACTTACCATTAACTTCACCAAATATTCGAAATTTCTCACAGATGGCAAAAAAAGAGGAAAAATAGCATAGAGGTAATCCAGATTTCAACTTTCAGTGATCTGTTTTAAGACATCGTCTTCCCAAAATGTATCATACCTCTGAGTAATAATTTCCTATTAATATAGAATATTTTTATACCCCTATCAGTTAAGATATCCATAAATGGCATACAAAGAAGTTTGTATGTCATTCATTTGCTCAATAGTCAAAATGGCTACAGACCAAACATGTTAAGAGCCTGAATGAGAATATAAGGAAAAGGAGCAGAAATAAACAATATTCAGGAGGTAGAACCCAGAGTTCTTGGTAGCCAAGGGATTGTAACCAAGGGTGACCATCCCATTGTGAGTGATGAGATAAAAAGAGGAATACACATGCATATTGTAAGACATTCACATTTGATTAATGCCTATCTTATTAGTCTGAAATATTAACTCACAAAATTTATAGCACCTACTGAAGTTTATATTTTTACATTGCCAGGATGTTATTTTGCCGCTTCTATAATTGCAATTTTGAGGATGCATAACAGAGTCATCTTCAAAATGCTATAATTAAAGATGACAGCTCTCCACAATAAATCTAAACTTGGAGAACTTATGGTTTTGCTATGTAAATTTGCAATGAAATGAGTACTTGACAATTTTTAAAGCAAAAGTAAAAACTGGTCACAGGCAAATCTGTTATTACACTAGAATTACAAAAATAAATCTTTCAAATACATAGATTATTAGTCAAGATTTCTTCATTGTGCAAACCAAAGGGTCCACATATCAAAAAGCAGAAGTTGAAAAAACTAAGATGATTTATTCTCCAAGTAACTTTAGGTAAAAGTTAAAGATGACTTATTAGGGTCATAAAAGAGCAGTGGATGTAGTAAATTTATGTCTTTGCTTTGTTCCCTGTCATATTGTAACCAAAGCTATTTCTACCCTGCCATAATGTGTATTTTTAATCAGACGGTATTAGGCACAGCAGAGCAAACCACAAGTCACAAGGACAGATGACCGTAACTCTATTTATGTTAGAGATAGATTTCTGTGACATTGCATATAAGCAGGATTTATAAATCAAATTAAATTTCCACTTCACTTCCATAATAATTTTGCTTCTAATGAAATCATTTTGACCCTAAATTTCATCTTTAAAAACATACTTGGAGAAAATATATAAATTTTTCTTCAGGTTTCTAGAGTAACCACAGTAATCTGAAAAAATAACATCTACTCTTTATTGATTAAATGCTGCCCATGATAAAGTAGGGTAATGAAGAAATCTCAAAGCTTCACGATGTTTATATCTGAAGTGTTCTCTGGTAAGACTAAACAGCGGTAGGTAAGGCCTGGTTTTGCCTAAGTAAGTATACCATAGTTTTGCTTTAAACAACTTCTAAGCCTTCAGACTCAGTGAGACCTTGTCTTGAGCTGGCTGAGCTGGCTGAGTGGGTCCCCCAATTCTTCAAAGGTAAAATTCTGTTTACTTGCACATTACCTTAGAAGGGAAGAAGCATTAAAAATTTAAAATGTCATTCCCAAATTTACCCGTTCATTGTATTGACTTAAAGTGTGGTATACATATACTTCACATGCTTTTTGTTTTAGGATTTTATTTATTTATTTGTCCGAGAGGGAGAGAGCACAAGCAGGGGGACCCTGGGATCGTGACCTGAGCCGAAGGCAGACACTTAACCGACTGAGCCACCCACGTGCCCCTACTTCACATCCTTTTTAAGGCAGCAAATGCACTGGCATTTTAGTAAGATTTGCACCACAGGTGCTTTCCCAGGCAACCCAATTCAGCTGCGTGTGTAAAGTCGTAGGTACAGGCTTTTTCTCGCGTGGATGTGGTAAACTAGTGACTCCTAGTGGCTGGTACATAGTTGTGCAAGTACCTCTTTCCAGCAAAGTCAAAAAGAAGGGGAAAAATAATATATACTGCTTCATTCCCTAATGTCCAACATTATCGAAAAAGCAAACCACAAAACTAGAAAGATTAATTTCCAACAAGAAGGCAATGTGTTAACAAATTCAAATATGTCACCATGATGATATGTAATGAAATCATTCTCAAGTTTAATTATAAGTACTAGGGAAAAAAATGAACACTGTTTTTGATAAAACAGGTTTAAAAAGCAGAGTAAAAGTGGTTCATTTATTGTGAAACGTCACCATAAAATATATATACATATGTATATACATACTGGAAGGTACTAGAGAAAGATGGACATGATCGTATCAAGGCAGTAATATTATGTATTTTTCTTATTAAAGATATTTTTTTCCGAGAGTGGTTTTAGGTTCACAGCAAAATTGAGATGAAAGTACAGAGATTTCCCATATACTCCCTACTCCCCCACATATAGACCCTCCTCCCTCATTATCAACATTCCCCACCAGAGTGGCACATTATTACAACTGATGAACCTACAAGGACACATCATTATCACCAAAGTCCATAGTTTATATGAGGGTTCACACCAGGTGCTGTACGCTCGAGGGGTTTGGACAAATGTAAAATGACACATATCCATCGTTATAGTATCATACAGAGTATTTTCCCTAAAAATCCTGTGTATTCTATATTTTTAATGTTTCAAACATCTTTTGTTTTCCCAATTAAAAATGTTAAAGAAAAGAAAATATCTAAATTGTGAATTTCTTTCAGAGTAACATGTAAGGATAAGCTAACAATGAACTTCTCAAAATTCCAAATCTAATCCACTATTTCTCTCCAACACCTATCTACCCTTAGAGCCCCACGCCTTCTTACTTCCTCAGGGAAGTCTTCCCTAACACCTTAGTCTGGGTAGAAGTACTTTATTAAACGTTCTCATCCTTGAGACCCTATTTTTTCCTTCAGAACATATCTCACTTTGTGATTATTAGAGTGACTACTACGGTTTGTGTCTTCCACTAGATTGTGAGAGAAACACTGTGTATACAGGAAGCACTCAACACAATTTGTGGAATAAACTGAAGGGCAGCACGTACTCAATGAGGTATTTAACTTGCACAACTTCCTGCCCCCACTGCTGTGGCAACTGGATCAGAACAAGGCACAGGTGTGATCCTTCATTCAATTTTCAATTTTCACCAGTCCACATAAGAATTCTGATGATCTGGGTGCCTGGGTGGCTCAGATGGTTAAGCGTCTCCCTTCAGCTCAAGTCATGATCTCAGGGTCCTGGAATTGAGGCTCACATCAGGCTCCCTGCTCAGTGAGGAGTATGCTTCTCCCTTTCCCTCAGCCACTCTCCCCATGCTCTTGCTCTTTCTCTCTCTCTCTCTCAAATAAAGAAATAAAATCTTAAAAAAAAAAAAAGAATTCTGATGATCTTAGAATTACCTAATACCCTGGGGTAGAGTTAATTAGAATCTCTGTCTCTTTATTTCCTCCTATCAACTCCTTATATTATCTAGAATGAAACACATTGAAAGACTGAAAATTTTTCATTTGGGCCCCCTATTTTGTCTTCTGAAGCTGTTTCTCTCCCATACCCTCCTGCATAACGACTTCAGCCCCAAACCCGTCCTCTCCATCCTTCCTGATACCATCCAAACTGACCAAAAGTTGTTGTGAATCTACAGAAACAACAGTCCCTCTTTCAAGAACCAGTTTCAGCCAATATTCCTTAAACCTAGTGAATTTCCACTGGTCTATGCTTGTTGCAGTCCTGTAAAACATTTCCTCCTCCTTTCCCAAGTAATTAAGCTGCTGCCACGTCTTCTTATAGCGGCCATTATCTAATAAAGGCTGTGCTCACAGAGCCCTGGTCCATTTTCTTCCACACTAGCTAATCAGCAAGTGAAAGAGAAGAGATGACATGTTTGTCCCACCCTTCAGAATGTACACAGCATCCAGCACAGCCTACTTGGAACCTAACAGTATTTTTCAGTTGAAATTAAGTGATTGAAAACTAGAGCGTGTTGTTCAGAAACTGCCATGATAGGCTAAAAGCAAAACTCTACATCCTCACTACATTTTCCCACTTTTTCAGCTCAAGGTAGAGATGCACCAAGGAATGAATAACCCAGAGTCCAGGAAAAGCAGGAAGGAGACAGATAATGAAGATGAAGGGAGTGTTCCTGAGATGTTACAGAAGTGAATGGCTTCCATCTGGCCAGGAGCAATTTTCAGGGGTTCCTCTAATGTCAGGTATGTTTCGCCTGTGAGAGGTAAAACACACTGGTGTTGGAAGGAAGGAAGAAAAGAAGGGAGGAAAGAAGAAAATCCCATCACTAATTAAAGCAGCATTTGCCATTTTCAAAGCTGAAATGAAGTGTAATATGTGAAATGGGGAATAAGAAAGGAAAGGAGGGGAGAAGAGAGAGAGAGAGAGGTCTTAAGAAAAACTACACTTTTCTTATTTTTCTCCCCAGACCGGAAATGTAAGAAAGAAATGTAAGAAATTTAAAAAATCGATAAACCAAAAGAACTACAAAAATATTCATCTTTTGGGTGGCTCAGTCGTTAAGCGGCTGCCTTCGGCTCAGGTCATGATCCCAGGGTCCTGGGATCGAGCCCCGCGTTGGGCTCCCTGCTCAGCGGGAAGCCTGCTTCTCCCTCTCCCCCTCCCCCTGCTTGTGTTCCCTCTCTCGCTGTGTCTCTCTCTGTCAAATAAATAAATAAAATCTTTAAAAAAAAAAGTGAAAATCTTTTTAAGAAACCCATTTAATTATATTTTATATTTAAGTAATTATACTAAAACATGTGAGCTTTACCCCCACCCACAATCAGCTCACTTTAATATTCTGAAGGTACTGACAGCTGTGAACAATGCGAAGTCACTCACTTAGCACGTTATGTGCCTGAATCAAGCTATTAAACATTATGGGCTTCTGGGTCCCAGGATGAAAACCAGGGCAAGGGTTTCCAGGTCACTGAGGAAATAGCATGATCCACTATGAATGTATTTAATGTAATGTAAACAAATCTTATTTTCAACTCCTCTCCACACTAATATTGGAGTTCTAAAGCAGGGAAATTATGACAATTATGTATCCAAGTAATAAAGTGTTGGCAATCTTCAGAGGTAGGGAAAAAATAGCAGGCAGTATAATACATCTTATGTAAAAATATATAAAGCGCAAAATCACAATAAATTAGTCATCTGTGTTGTAATTAATTTAAAGAACGGCTTTTGGTGTGCAGAGAAATTGACATGCCAATAAAATGATGATCCCAGGTTTGACTTGCAGCACTCCTCTTTCTCTTGACTCCTAATTATCAATCATATTAAATTATTTAGCTCTCTGAAGAAGGACACTTGCTGAGTTTCATTTTAACACCATGCCTATGGTTGTATTCCAGAAATTTCTTAGGAAACAGCCATATGGGTTTCTAGGTAAGATGGTGACATAACCCTATGGGTCTAACTCCTCCACTACCAAATTTCCCATGAAGAGAAAAAGAAATGTAAGAGTCAAGGGAAATGTGATTTGGTGATAAGAACTAGGATCGGGTAGCATCCACATGCCAGGTTCTTAAAGGAAATGCTGTAAAAGAAAGTGCAAACAGGACTGAAAGGTCCATGAATTCTGCCATTAAAGGGGCTATGGGCCCGGGAGAAAGTGAGAAATACCTCCAAACACTTGACCAACACCTGCTCATTCAGAGTTGAGTGGCAGTCAGGAGACCTCTGTCCAGTAAGGGTCCTCAAAAGGGACAATGCTGTCTCCAAGGGGGTGAAAGTTGATTCTTAAGGGTGGGAGAAAAGGATATATACTCTATAAGTATATACATACTTAAGCAGCAAGGAGGCAATAATGAAAAATAAAAAGATTGAGAAACATTGTTATATAGCATCAGCTACAGAGAAGGGCTTTTTGGACACAGGAACCACTGAGCAGTGGTAACAATGTTCACACTCCCTCACAGGGCTCCCTAAGCACCTGCCAGAGGTCTCACTGGAAGAGGCAGTTTATTGTTGCAAATACCTCACATGCAACCCCCATCCTGATCTCCTTAGACTGCAAAGAAAGCACAGTGCTTTTAACAAAAGAAAGAGTTTGGTTTTGTTTTTAAAGAAAACAGAAAACAGAAAAAATACACAAACCATAAAATAGAATGTCAACACTAAAGTAGAAAATCTAGTGATAGCTTAATTCTCTTACTGAAACAGATTCACAGGTTATGTCAAATAAATTCTAATTATATTTTTGTTTACAAAAGAGGTAACTAAACCAACATTACTAAGCAAAAGAACACAGGCAAATGAAAACAAAGTACATAAATATGCTATGGGAGATACAGAGTGGGCTGTGGGACCAGTGATATAAGACAAGAAAAATTCAAGCCAAAAAGCACTGATTTATCAAAGATGATTTTTAGAAAAGCCATGAATATATCTATCTCTACATATTTAAATATATGAAGCCACACTGGTAAAGACTAAAATACAATAGCTCTCCCTCAGTATTTGATGAAAAAAGGAGATTAAAATAAAAATCAGAGTATTTGAATGATATAATGATATAATTAAAATGTTTTATTTTTATATATATATCCATAAAAATGGAGGTTACATATTCTTCCCAAGAAGCCATGAAAATCTTACAAAAATTTATTATATATTAGACTACAAAGAAAACATCAATAAATTCCAAACACTAACTATCTCATAGGTCATATTATCTGACCACAATGCAGTACAAGTAGAAACAAATTGTTAAATGTAAAACTAGGGGGGTGGGGAATTTCTTCGAAATGAATAAATTTCCCAAAGAACAATTAGGTCAAAGAAAAAAAAAAAAAACCCTGAAATTACCAACTACTTTAACTACATAAAAATTAAAATGTTACAGATCAAACTTACATACACAATGAAGACAGTTTTAAGAGGTAAATTCAGATCAATGAGGTTTTATTCCTTAAAAAAAGTAAATTCAAGAAATTACACAATGAACATCAAAAGTGTCCTATCCAAGCAAAAAGAAGAAAAAAATAAAGTTGTAAATTTAGAATCAAGTTAACCAGTCAAGAGGGTAGGCAGAGAATAGCAATAGCTCAAGTCCTGATTATACTAAAATGGCTACATTCTTTGCTCTAAATTTGAGTTACATTAAAATGTTAATGCCCTTGGCTTTAATTTTCTCATTTTTTGAAAGTTCTCTAAAAAAGTTAGTCTAACTAGATAAAAATTACATTCACACAGATATTTATTGCAGTATTTTCTACAATGCTGAGCCCAAATTCTCAATAGCAGGGGAAAGGTGAATATAATGTGGTATATATGATAAAAATATACAAAACCACTAAAAAAAGACTTTACACTTATGGAGACTCTAAATACCTTTTAGGGGAGTTCACAATGTGGGTGGAAAATATTGGGCATGTTTCCCGATACCCTCTACCACCACAGTCTGGCTTTAGAAGAATATAAGCAAAGCCAACCAGCGCCATACAACAGAGCACAACCCGTGAATGACTCCATTGCCTGGCTCCAGCAACCTCTCCAATCTTACATCCCACAGCTCCCTATATACATTTGTGATAGATAATATGCAGTGATGGCCACCATCACTTTCTTCCCTCCCTATAGACGTATGTCACTCCAACCATCAAGAGGTGGAGTCGGTCCTCTCACTTGAATCCAGGCTGGACTTGTGATTTGTTTGACCTTTAGGAAGTGGGGGGATATGATGTTCTGGAACCTCTGAGCCCAGACTTTAAGAAGTCCAGCATCTTCTGCTTCTTCTCTTTTGGAAGACAGATGCCATATAAAAAGTTGACTACCCTGAGATCATTATGCTGTGAAGAACCCCAAGACAGCTACCTGGAGAGGCCACGTGGAGGAGCACCAAGGTGCTCTTTGTGTCAACAAAAAAGAAGAGGAAGGAAGAGAGAAAGAGGAAGAGGAAGAAAAAAGCAACGACGACCTTTAAGTGAAGGGTTCTTGTACTTCCCAGCCCAGCCCAACTGGCAGCTAAACACAACTAGTTAGTTGAGTGGCCCTAGCAGATGCCATTTGGAGCAGAAGAATCACCCTGCTGAGTGCAGTCAACCCATGAAATTGTGAAACACAATAAATTGTTGTTTTAAATCATTAAACTTTGGGATGACTTGTTACAAGGAATTTGATAACGGAAACACATTTGATACTTTAGTCATACCAAACTATTCAGAAACTACTATGTCTGTGAGTTTGCACATTCTACGTTTTTGCTCCTGCCTTTGCACACTGTATAAACTTCTAATCCACTTGAAAGACCCAACTAAGCATTTCCTCTTCTGTGAAGTCTTCCCAGAATATCTCAGGCAGTTACTCTTCATGACTCTAGATGTCCTAATATACTGACACAGAATACTTCTTTCACTGCCCTTTCACACTGAGAGACAGATTTGGTGCCATGTCTACCTTCACACTCTGAGTTCCTCGTGGTCAGAGACGGTGATGTTATCATTTCCATATTTCCATTGCTTAAAACAATACCTAAAAAGTAAGCCTATGAAGCAGAAAGGATTATTTCTGTTTTATATATGTGGAAACTGACATATAGAGTGCTAAGTTAATGTGCTCAAGTCACTCAGAAAGTTGAGTTAAATGTATAGAGAGTATGAAAGAATGAAATTCTATTAGCTCAAGAAGTGTTTGCACGTGACTCCATCTTTCATTGATCTGTTTCTCCTCTTATGTCCAATAGCACTTATCCCTGAAAAAATATCCATATGGAACAAAGAATACTCCATATACTCTTGTCTTCACAGTCTTACCGCAAGTTTCTGGCATGCAAACATCACAGTTTATATTGCTACTAAATCTTCCAAAAGGCCTGGCATAGCACATAATAGGTTCTCAATCATTTATTAATCGGTCATTTCCAAAGTATCAAACTAGCCAATAATAAAGAGAAGTTCAGGAAAATGTATCAAGCATTTTTCTACAAAATAAAAATATAATTAAATATTCGATTATATTTTCAACCTCAATTTATTAAATTGCAATGCATTTTTAAAATATATGTTTTAAAGTAAAATAAATGTTTTTGAACCCAGGGAAAAGAATGATCTTGAATGAATATTCCTTGGGAATAGCCTCCCTTTCACTTGAGTTCTGCACTACCCAAAGTGAAAGAGTAGACAATTTAGCAATCTTCAGGAAAAATCATATTGGTTTTTTTTTTTAAAGATTTTATTTATTTATTTAAGAAAGAGAGTGAGAGAGAGAAAGAGCACAAGAGGGGGGAGCGGGGGAGGGAGAAGCAGACTCCCTGCTGAGCAGGGAGCCCGATGCGGGACTCGATCCCGGGACTCCGGGATCATGACCTGAGCCGAAGGCAGTCGCTTAACCAACTGAGCCACCCAGGCACCCCCATATTGTTATTTTTAATTGTATCCTTTGCTTGATAAGGGACTGAGATTTGGTCATTCTGTGTCAGTATTCTCAGTCAGTGACAGAATGGAATTGATTTATTTCTCATTTTGACTTACAAAAATCTGAAAATTTAGATCTTACCCTTTTTTCCTCAGGGACAAAACACGATAGCCAGAGAGGAGCCAGGATTCTCAGCAAGCGTTCCCCTAGCCAAGACAGCACCCAGGTCCTTCTCACCCCCTTTACTACATGTTTAAATTCTCCTGACTCATTCAAGGTTAAACCACAAGACTAAAGTTCAGACTAAGGTCATTTCAAGCTCCAGAGCACAGCACAGTCCAAAAAATGTGTGACACGGGAGGACCCCAATGAGAAGAACAAGGAGGGACCCTCCTGCCCTCAGTGGACTCTTAATGCCTTCGGGGCTATTGACTGTCAGCCACAGGGGTAGCAGGGAAGCTGAATACAATCAGCACAGAGCTAAGCTGTATGTCAGAAAAAGCTCATAAAAACGGTTTCCCTAGGTAATACCATTTTATAGAGGTCTAAGCTGATCTGCTATTCCTTCAGGAAAACCCAGTAAGTCCCTAGAATTCTTTTACCCTGCATTTCATCACCTAGATCTTTCCCAGAACTAAACTGAATCACACTTCATTAGAAGGAATCAAAGATGTTCACAAGTGGGGCGCCTGGGTGGCTGAGGTGGTTAAGCATCTGGCTTTGGCTCCCTTTGGGCTCCGTGCTCGGCAGGGAGTCGGCTTCTCCCTCCTCCTCCCCACTTGCTCATGCTGGTGCTCTCTCTCTCTCTCATATAAATAAATAATATCTTCTAAAATAAAGATGTTCACAAGATAGGCATTACACTAGATTTCTCTCTAGAAATCTTTTATGCTAGGAACACATGCGGCACAGAATTAGGGGCACATTCCCACCACTTCTGATTAAAATCTTAACGCATTTTGCAAAGCACCGCTCAAATGCTGTCTCCTGCTTAGGACCTTCCCTCATTGCCCTGATTGAAATATGTCTCTCTTCCCCTTCTAAACTTTTGCAATGAACTTAGCACTTAGCACAACTAGCTTAGGGTGACCTAGCCTGTGTCATGCTCACTTCCTTCTCCCCTTCACGCACACCTCTTACATTTTGAGCCTAGATGGCAGGGACTGTGCATTTAAAATCTTTGAATCCCTACAACATTGCACAGTGCTTTGTACACAGAGGGTGCCCAATGTTTGCTCCATGACTATTCACTTTATTCCTTCTAGGTTTTTCAGGATGACTACATTTACAATAGCCTGGAGGCCGTGCAAAGAGACATATCTAAACCTGCCCCACCTACTGTAGATCATGACTCCCACCCTGCATATTAGCAATGCGACACAAGTTCTAGAAAAATTCAAATAATGCAAAATCACTGAAGGGAACTTTAGACATTTGTTTCTGTGTTTTCCAAGTTCCTCAACTGAACCTTTTTGTTTATTTCAAATCTTTCAACAGAAACCATAGGTAGAACACTATAAAACGTGTGGATCGGAGAGTGTAGTTTGGTATTCCAAGGAGAGCTTGAAATCCTTCCCACTCACACCACCCATCAGGTGCCCCTTAAGGAAAGGTTGAAGGAATCTCTGGGGCACCACAGAGAACACATTGATAGTCACTAATTTTGGTTCACTTCCTCAGATTCTCAAATAGGCCATAGGAGTCACAGACAGTTACTGAAATCCACAGTAAACGGACGAGCACTGGCCCATGGAGCCACCAAACCTTACTGGCTTCCCACAAGAGGGACTTCACTACACCCAAAGAGGAAGTGCAGGGTGTAGCTTTTGCCTCAGCATTTCAGGGCTTGTTTTTAGACAGGTACTTTGCTTCATTTTACTCATTCTATTGATTCTTTGAATCTAATCCAGAAAATAAACACCACCAGGACCAAACATACGGTCAAGTCTTTAGCTTAATTTTTGTTTTTAGAGAGAGAAGCATCTTGGGCTGAGTTCAACCAAGCTGGGTGTGCAAGGAGTGATTAAAAACAAAACAACACACAACACAATGTATCATAATCCTACCTTTCAGAAGGAAGCCTGCCACTTCAGGACCTATTTACTTTGTCAAATCCCAGTGTGAGATGTTTGTTCAGTTGTAATCATATATCTTATAAATACCATGGTAACAAACGATGTTTATAGAAAAATAGATCCTAAGGGCCAGAAACTCTCAGAGAAAATACGTGCACTTTACTCTTATTTTTTTTCCATTCAAAATATAAATGAATGGTATAAATGTTTGATTTAGGGTTAGGCCCCCAAAGTATAAAGTATTTATTACATTTGTTTTAAGTTTTTGAATAGTCAGTTTAAAATTGTTCCTGCTAATTTTTTTTTCTTTTCCTAAAAGGAAATCTGGATTTGAAACTTTGTCTATTATCCACATATTTTAGACACTTAACTTTAATTGAGCTCATTTATTCTACTATATATGCAACGTATTTTCTTATATTGTGAGAGCCCTCTGGTGGTTGAGAGGACACTAAATCTCTATGCTCACGAGAACAGAAATATAGTTCATTACCAACCAAAGCTTTTCTTTAGTGAGATACTGATTTCAAGTTCTATTAGAAATGGATGCTCATTAAAATTTCTATTAACTTTCACCTACTCATAGAATGGTACATTATTTTCTTGCATTTTCTAAGATTAAAAAAAAAAAAGATCTTAAATGCTTACATTATGTCTTTAAATCCAAATAAGAAAGCACTGATTATGCACAAATATATTTTCTTTTCAATCAGATTGGGAATAGTTAGCAATTTACATCTAAATTGAGATACAGGCAAATTGGCTCTTAGACCCCTTTATTAGGTGGCATGCTCTGTGTCCTCTTTTAACTTGTGGCCAAGTCACAAATAGACACAACTATTTTATACTTCCACAGTGCCTAGGTCCATAGCACCAAATTCAAGACTCGGGTTTTGATGGATTATGCAAGTCACTAAACAATGAGCCTACCAGACACTTTATAAGTATCCAGCCATACAGAGAATTACAGCAGGCAAAATGAAAGGTGGCAAAGTCTTGGTCAAGTGGGACAATGCACTGAAATTTGTGAAATGACAAAGCCAGGATATATATATATTAAGGAAAGACTGTATATGGGTGAAGTTGTTCCTTGGGCCTATAATTTCAAAATACTTAATGCCTGCATGTTTCAAAAGCTCTCTCTTTAACTGACTCTTAAGTTTTTGGAGTGTTGAATAGCGCATAAACAGGTTTCAAGGTACTTACAGCTATGTGACTCTTCATGTCATTGATTTAAGTGCAGCACCCAAAATATGAGATGAAAACACTGTAATCATAGTATTTCTGCATTTCCTCTGCAAGAATAAGATGAGAGCCAAACAAATCAGCAAAGATGAAGATGAAGATTTGGTCAATGGACCAAGTTACACAAGGATTTTAACTAGCCTCAGACTCAATATGATCAATTGTATGACATAGAGGCTTAAAGTAAATGTAAGTTCCATTAATAGAGCAATAGAGATAATGTTCACAGAGATAATCATCTAGAAGATTGGCTCTAGTTTTGGGTGCTGCACTTAAAGACTAGACTGTGTCCTAAGGAGAATAATAGGATGTGGAAGTTCAGAGAATCAGGAGATAAGAGTAAGAGTAAAGGGAACCATGGAGAAAACTTGCCAACACTTTTATATATGAATTTACAGTTATGGATGAGGGAACAGTTTGAATTTGCATTGTTCTAGGTAGAAGAACTCAGACCAACAAGTGAAGGAAGTTAGAGGCAGAACTTTCTAATACTTAAAGGGATACTAGAATAAAATTGGTTGCCTTGAACCATAGTGCGGTTGCTGTCACTGGATGTGTTCAAAGGTTGTTCATCTTTGCCCAAGGATGTTGTAGAAAGAATTCTTGCACTGGGAGAAACACTAAACAAGCTGACATCTAAGGTTCCTTCTAAATCCAAGGTTCTATAATTCTGTATGACACTTCTGTATGCATCTATCTACATTTGTCTTTACAAAATCTAATAAAGTAAGTCTTCTGCAACCTCATCTTGATCGTTGCCCCACTATTATCCCAACTTGGTCTTGATCTGAGAGGATATGAGAGAGGAGACGTGCTAACAGGAGAATGTAAGAAATTAATTCCTTCACCCTTCTCCCTCTTACTTGGGCACACGTGTTTAAATGGATTAGCTTTGCTCTAATAATAAAGAATAAATTGGATGTCACCTTTTGGCATTTTCACATAACAAAATGCTTTCTGAGTTGAATAAAGGTAAAATTGGATTTACTATTAAAAAGAGAAAAACTCAGTGTCATATTATAAGGAAATAATAATTAAGGTGTAGAGTTTCTTATATATAACTCCTATGTTTCATCCTGAGAAAATATGTATGTTGCTAATAATTTTCAAACCTCATATATTAAAAAACTCTCACTAATATGTTGTAGATAGCATTATTAGTAAAAATATTAATAACTTACGTGGTATTAAAGTGAATAAATATAATGTTATTTAAATAATTATGTTTAATATTCATGGAAAAGTGTCATGAACGGAGATGGAATATCTCTAATAGCCCACATATCAGCTCACATGAAACTGAATAGCATTTGGCCTTAATCCCTGCTTCATATGAAAAACATTACCACTATCCAGAAGCTCAGATGCCCTGCCCCCATGAATCAGACCATTTGGACACTGATGTTTGAGGACAGACTCAGAATGATACTCCACCTTTTCTCCTCTCATGATTTATTGATCCAGCCCTATCTTAATTTTTTCACTCCCTCCATCTCTTTCCACCTATACATCCTAAATATAAGCTTTCTCTAAAGTTTCTGCTTGACTAATATTATCAAAGGGCGACTTAGAGTACACCATGTTCCAGGTACAGTGAGTTTTTATGCTTCATCTCATTTAATTCTCAAAATACCTAATGTTGTAGTTATTTTATTATTTTCATCTTACAAATTTTTAGAAAGATTTTATTTATTCATTTGAGAGAGAGAGAAAGAGAGCATGAGTGGAGGGGAGAGGCAGTGGGAGAGGGAGAAGCAGACTCCCCGCTGAGCAGGGAGCCCAGTGTGGGGCTCGATCCCAGGACCCAGAGATCATGACCTGAGCCAAAGGCAGATGCTTAACCATCTGAGCCACCCAGGCACCCCTACTATCTTCACCTTAAAGAGAGTAAATAACTTGACCAACACTCATACCATTAAGAAAAAGAACTTATTCCAGCTGTCTGCTTCCACTTTACTTTGCTACTCCTATTTTCCAGGAGGAGCTCCCAAAATGTGAAAGTTAAGAACCCATAGGCTACAATGCAAATCTTGGCAAGAGACCAGATATGAATAAGAGAAAGATGGTGGAGTAAAAGAAAACTAAGATTTTGAGTCTCAGCGACTGGGAAAATCGTGGGGTCACTAATCAAAACCAGAGAACTGAATTAAGTAACTAATAATGAGGAATCATTCTATGGGGTGTGTGTGTGTGTGTGTGTGTGTGTGTTTGATGTTGAAGTAAAATATCTGCAAAAAATTAAAACATCCTACAAGATTGGAACTACAAATAGACTTGAAGACTGGAAAAAGAGAAAGATAATAATGGATGTGATAAAGAGGGAGCAGGAGATGGCAATGGGACTTCTGTTTGGTGAAATTAGAAAGCATTGGAGCAGTTGCTTATGTGGATTGCAATAGAAAACCAACAAGATATTATTATTAGATAATGGGCTAGATAATGCTGATAATACAACTTTGCTGGAGACTTCTTTGCTATGACTTTGAGATTTTCTCCAATAATGCCCTGGGTTGTACTGGAGTAAAAGAGGAAAAACAGATGAAGGGGGTTGCATAGGGCTGGGAATGGACAAACGTGGGAGCTTAACAGAGCTTTTCCAGCAGGTGATAACAGACTAGGTATTATCATATTTCTGAATACAGTAAGGTAGGGAAACAAGTGAAACCAAAATTATGACTATAAGCTGAGAGAAGTGAAAAAAGGGAAAGGACAAACAATATCATTGATGGTAGAGCAAGTTTAATAGGGAGACGAGGGGATAGTCTGAAAGGCAGAAAATCATGGCCACAGCAGGATGTTTCTAAGTTCAAGATCTTGAATGTGGAGCGGTTTCAAATGATAAAGCAATTCAGGGTGTGAATATGCTGCTAAAGAGTGGAGTTGAAGGCCATGGAGATGAGGGTTAAGAACTTTGCAGTCTTGATTTTAAAGGGTCCAATCTCTAGAGTCAGACACAGCCAAATTGGAATCCTGGCTATGCTACTTGTGATCTGGAGGTATTTAAACAGTTTCTTAACTTCTCTAAGCCTTACTTTTCTTCAGGCACAAAATTTGGGGTGGGAGAGATGATAGTACTATTCACAGTACTATTTTACAATGTAAAAGAGAAAAAGCAGGCAAAAAGCTTGGCAGAGTATACCATTCAAGTTAGCCTTTACTGTTATTGTCATTGTTGTTGCTAATAAAAACTACCCTCATATATTCAGGAAAAAAGGACCTGGTGGACACCCTGGGTTGAGGAAATAAACCTAAAAACCCAGGAGACTAGGATGGCTAGAGTTTACAGGACAAAGCACTAGAGAGTAAAGAGCTTCATGGAGACCTCTAGAGATATGCAGAGAGCCCAGCCTGTGTTCAGTGGAGTACTGATCAGCACATGCATGTAAGGAGTACTGATCAGCACATGCATGTAAGGAAACTACTGAAGTCCAGCAAAAGAACCTGGAAAGATTAAAAGGGACAGTACCTAGGGATAGGGCTAAGAATGCCTGTTCCATCAGCCAGACTGGAAAACCTTATAATGGGACATTAGATAAAGATCCCACAATATTATGCCTCCATATTGGGGAATAATTAGCTTTGGACTAAACAGTATTCTGGCTCTGTCTAGAAAATCTTAAAAACAAAACCCTAAATAGCAAACTTTTTCCAAGTAATTTAACTGCATCCCAGCAAAAATTTAAAGAATATTTATAGGAATACAAAAATATTCCAACAAGGAATACTTTAACCCACCTAGGTCACATTCATAATATGCAAATCCAATAAAAAAATTACCAGGCAGGCAAAAAAGTAGAAAATATGACTCACAATGAAGAGAAATATCAATCCATTGAAACCAACTCAGAACTGACACAGATACTACAATTGTCAGACAAGGAGATTAAAACAAGTTATTATACCTATATCCCATATGTTTAAAAAGCTAGAAGAAATATTGAACATGTTAACTAGAGACATGGAAAATATATTATAAAAAAATAAATATCTAAAGATAAAATTATAATGCCTGAGATAAAAAAATAAACTGGATAGGATTAACAAAAGATTAGACATTTTACAAGAAAAGATTAGGGATCTAGGAGACATACAAGAGAAACAATCCAAGATGAAAATAAGTGAACTATGGAACAACTTCAAGCAGCCTAATATGCATGTAAGTAAAGTCTCTGAAAAGAAGAGAAAATGGGGAGGGGGGGCCTAAATCATATTTGAAAAAACAATGGCTAAAAGTTTTCCAAATTTTATTTTTTAAAAAGCCAAAAAACTATAGATCCAAGAATTTCAATGAACTCTGAGCAAAAGAAACATGAAAAAACTACACCAAAATATATCATAATCAAGTTTCTTAAATCCAGTGATGAAAAGAAATATCTTTTTTTTTTTTAAGATTTTATTTATTTATTTGCCAGACAGAGAGAGAGCACAAGCAAGGGGAGCGGCAGGCAGAGGGAGAAGCAGGCTCCCTACTGAGCAAGGAGCCCGATGTGGGACTGGATCCCAGGACCCTGAGATCATGACCTGAGTAGAAGGCAGATGCTTAACCTACTGAGCTACCCAGGCATCCTGAAAAGAAAAATCTTAAAAGCAGCAATTGGAGGGAAAAGACACACAGGTAACAAAGATAAGAATAACAGCATATAGTTTATCAGAAGTAATGTAAATGGGAAGACATAGGAGCAATGTCTCTTAAGTACTGAAAGGGAAAAAAAAAAAAACAAAAAGCTTTTTAACCTAGCATTTTATACCCAGCAAAAATATCCTGTAAAAGCCAAAGGTGAGATAAAAACTTTTCAGACATAAAAATGCTGAAAGAATTTATCTACAGCAGACCCACACTACAATAGTAGCATATAAGAAGTCCTTCACATAAAAGGAAAATGATGTCAAATGATTTAATGCTCTACACCAAGCAATAAAGAGAATGAGAAATTGAAATTGCAGAAGGTAGAGCACTTCCAAACTCACTTGATGAGGTCATCATTACCCTGACACCAAAACCAGACAAAGACATTAGAAGAACAGAAAACTATATTGACAGAAAGATCAATGACCACCAGGGGACTGGGGTTGGAGGAAGAGATTGCCAAATGGCATGAGGAATATTTGGGGTGTTATGGAAATGCTCTGATCTCAAATGTGTTGATAGATTCATAAGTGTCTGCCAAAACCCATCCAAATTATAAGTTAAATGGATACAGTTTATTATATGTAAATTGTACCTCAATAATCTGATTAAAACAAAACAAAACAAATGAAAAACAGCATATCTGGCAGATACTATGGTTTGATTCACTCAGTAACCAATCCGATCACCTTCTAGAATGTCTTCCCATACTGTAGAGGCTAGAAAGCTAAAAACCACATTTCCCATTTTCCCTCATTGTTTTCATATGTGACAGATTCAGTAACTACAGATACATTCATCCAAGACTTTACTTAGGAACAGAATTTTGTAGAAAAAGAGGCAGAGAACAAATCATCTGTTTTTCTGGAGAGGACCAAAGAGAGCATTTCTAGAGTGAACCACTTCCTGATCGTGGCAGAGCCTTCCTTGGTGGGCCATTTTTGCAGAGAAGTTTTGCAAGTTGTCCATAAAAACATGCCTAGAGTCTATATTTCTAGTGTATAAACTAGCTGTGCTCAATAACAATTCCTTCATTCTTAAACTGAAGAAAAAAAAACTGCACTTTCAATGAATACAGAATTATCAAGCAGTCACAACTCAATAACAGCTAGTTTAAAACACCTGTCTAGATCCATAGCCCTTCTATTCCTCTCTGTTACCAGAGTCCCCACTCTGATTCATTCCATGTTTTATAGCTAAGTTCCAATGTGGGTTTTATGGATTTCTATTATAGAGTTTTATGGCTGGTCGAGAATCAAGACAGTACTTCTAACCTATTTCCCACTAGAATTTCTAAGATAATTTATGTCCAAACTATCAGAATGCAATGTTTTTGTGTAAAGATCTCCTGATGCCAAAGCAACAGGACAATGGCTTTAAACAAGCTTCGAGTTGAACTTGCTTCCCCACCGCCCACCCCTCTTAGCCCCCCACTCCTTGACTGACCCTTCCTCCCCCGATGGAGCATCCCAGGGCAGTGGAGATTTGTTTTCTAAAGTAATTTCTTTCCCTTGACTATTTCACCGCTTCCATCTTTACATAGAAGTTTGGCTGGGAACCAGAGTTGTCAGGAAAAAAGAGCTCAGCATTCTTCAATTCTTCTGCTCTTGCCCATTGAACTCTATGATCTTCCCCTCATTGAAGATAACTGAATTTCTTTGGTACCACCCATCCCTGGCTCTGGTGACCATGATGGCAGGAAAATAAGGGAGCTGCAAAATGGTCTCATGCTCTCCCCATCCCATCTCACTGCCTCCATAGGCCTATTTCTGTCCCTATATACCTCTTTCTCTGTCCCTCTCTAGTTCTCCCTCTCCCTCCTTAAAAAGGTTGTATTGCACAGATGATACATACAGCTTGATTTTTCACTCATCTACATTTAAACTAAATCAAATGGTTTCATGTGACTGTTTAAAACATCACAGATGTTAAGGAAATTACCAACATCAGCTTCTTTTCCTCCCTAAAAATTATGCTTCACCATGTGCCAAAACCCAGCAGAGGGCATCCTTCCATTTCAGATAAATGAATACTGCAGGGAAAAGGCTCTATGAGTCCAGCAATGTATTCCATTTACAACTGTGCACTGGAATTTAAAATCAAGGCATTTTTGTAGTAGAAGGAGAAACTGTTGTAGAAGTTGTTTTCTGGAGTGCTTACCTCCATTTTGAGTTATAGATTTTGAAGTAATTCTCCTTTTATAAGAAAAAAGAAAGAGGAAAAGAAAATCTGTCTCTGGCCTCTTTCCAGATTTGGGGCATTAGCTTCAAATTGCAGAAGCAACAAGGTAGCACCTGTGTGATCTTTCCTTCTCTAGGCCACTGTGTGCTAATAAACTAATCACGCAGAAAAAGCAGTTGAGAAAGAATCTGCACACCACCTCCTTTACCTGTTGCCCTCTGCCTCTACCCATCAAATGGAAAGAAAAATAGCACCACGGCCTGTTAGATTGCCTTAGAAGGAGGAAGAAGATAAGTATGGTCAAAAGCAGCATATCAGGTGAGGCCAACCATATTACACCTGTGTAAGGAGGCAGTCACCCACTAAATTTAATTGGGCAATTTCACAGAAATTAAAATTCTACAATGCGAAATATCTTACATCATCAGAAGAATTTTGCCAGGGTTAAAAGGCAAATGACCACAACCCTTATCAGTGATTTTCTCCCTGGTGTGAGTGAGTTTATCAAATCCTTTCCTGGTGGAAGAACGTCATAGGGAGAGAAGGAAAGAATGTGAGAGAACAGTATAGCATCATTCATACACCCATTCAACATACGTTTCTGAGCACTTTGTGCCAAACCATGTCCTAGGCATAAGACCATATCAGCAAACAAAGTATCAAAGATCCCTTTCTTTGAGGTGATGTGCCAAAAAGCAGGGGTTTGGGGAATTGGACAGATCTAACTTTGAGTCCTGGCCCTGTCACTTGACCAGCTATGTGATTTGGAGCAAAGTAATTAATGTTCTCTTTGGCAAAACAAGGATAATAGTTGTTACTATTTATTAAAAACATACTTTGTTCCAGGCACAGGAATTGAGCACTTCTATATATTACATATACGGTAAAATCCTCACAATTTAGTCTGTGAGAAAAGTTCTATTACCATGCTCCTTTTACAAATGAGAAAACCAAGGCACAGAGTGATTTATAAATTACCCAGAATCACATAGAAGTATCAGAGCAGGAATTTGAAACAAGGCTGTCTTGCCTCTCAGCGAGTAGAGCAGAGAGGTATTCTCTAAGGCTGTCCTGGGGATTAGATGAGATGAATGTGTAAAGCTGAGAGCACAGTATAGTAACATTATTACTACTATTATTATTAATTTATCATTATTATCACTGTCATTGTTGTAGCTTTCTGGGACCTAAGGGTACATGTGGAAATATAATGAAAGAGGCTCAATGCTTCAAATCAAAATTCCTCTGCTTCAGAATGGAGTCTGCGTCCAACTCAAGTTTGAAGTAAGATCGCAGAAGACATAGCTAGTGAATCATGGCTTCTCTGCATTTGTCTTTCCATAAGATGACAGGCTGTCTCTAACAGCGATGGCTCTAGACAGGATATCAGAACAGCTTCCCTGTAACAAAACATGAGCATTTCCTGCTCTGGATTTTTTCTAACCATCTCTGAAAACTGAAGGTTAAGACCAAATGTGAAACAAAGCCAAGATCCAAATATCCATCTGCCATTTGAAGGCAGCTCTTTGTTCTCTGATAAGTGATCTGGGGGAGTCAGTCCCACCCCCTCAACCGCTGGCCTCCTTTGGCTCTTTGTTCTTACTCTTTCTAAAGTGCACTCTCCAGAGCCGTCTTCTTGGGCTTCTTAGCGATTGAGTGTGTTCATAGATCAGTGGGGGTTAATTACGCTAACAGTATTATTCAAAGAGAAAGGAGGCAGTCATGTTTCATTGCTGCTCGGGAATTTTCCCTTCTCTGCTACTGGAAGCCTAAATTTGTGTCTCACACTGCCAAATTACCAAAATCCAGAATAATTTTAAAAAACAAGCAGATAAAATTCTGGCTCCAGGCCCCATTTCTTATTGATTTCATTTTGGGACTGCCATCTTAGTTTCATTAGGTAGGAAACTGAGTGTTCGATAATGGGGCATAAGAGAATTCATAAATGTGTATCTTATAAATATTCCCTTTTTCTTGTGTGAACTAAAAAATAGTTTTTATCTCACATGTCAAGCTTCATAATGCAAAACTCAAGTCAACTGGACAAGTGAAAAATGTATTCCTATTAAAAAAGGCAATTTCAGGGGCACCTGGGTGGCTCAGTTGGTTAGGCGACTGCCTTCGGCTCAGGTCATGATCCTGGAGTCCCGGGATCGAGTCCCGCATCGGGCTTCCTGCTCGGCAGGGAGTCTGCTTCTCCCTCTGATCCTCCCCCATCTCATGCTCTCTCTCTGTCTCATTCTCTCTCTCAAATAAATAAATAAAATAAAATCTTTAAAAAAAAAAAAAGGCAATTTCATGTGGATTTTATCTCACCATGCTTCTGTAGGGATGAACACTGTTAGCAACACATCATTTGGGATAGAAATAAGTGCCTCAATCCCTTTGGTCTGAACTCCAAAAAAATAGCAAATGTCCTGGGAGTTATGTTGCAAGTCACCTTGTCATAGGCTTACAGATTTCTAACAACACTGGTTGGGTTCAATAAAAAAAGAAGATTTTCCTTAGCAGAGTACTTACCCCAAGATAATGGCCATCGATGAACACGACAGGGAGGGAAGGGGCTTCTGAAACACGTCGGCATCGCTCATCTAACTCTTTTCCATAGTCACCATTCAGAGCTATGTTTTTCTCTTCAAATTTTACTCGATGGTTTTGGAAGATCTTTCTAACCAGTTCACATCTTTCAAAGGTTGTCCGTACCACACGAAGGCAAGTGGTATAAATCACTACACGGTCAAATTCTAGGTCAGTTGATGGTTGCTGAAGGAAGAACATGGTAGTGTAAATATTTTCATCTACTTTCTTACATCTTAGTAAGACAATTCACACTTTAGTAAGTGTCTTCTACATTAAAGGCATGCAATAAAAGTTAAAGTGCCATATTCGGCAATCCTCAGACATATTTTTATGTTAGAAAACCTGTACTTGAGAAGGGGATAACAATCAACATAATTTAAATGACATAATTTACTTGACAGTGTTTTTTCTGTTCTCAGTGGCATATCAAATAACGGCATATCTTAAAATCGATGATGTCTCACATGGCATGCCACGTGGTAAAATAAGGAATGGTTGAATAATCTTTCTCATGTTCCGTAGCCAGGGTTCAGTTGCAAGATCGGCCTCTTAAGCCCAAGTGAAATATGTGACAGAATAGTCAAGGTTAGTATTTAACCATTTGAAAATCCTTCTCCTTCTCTTTGGGCCACAGTCTCCTGGGAATAAGAAGAAGTGTATCAGAGGATTATTCTGAGGCTTCAGTAGCACAGCCTATGTGCCTGCACTCCGCTGAGTGACGGGGCTCCGACGCAATGAGAAGGCTCTGCGAAGACTGAATGACGTGGGGAGTGCAGAGAAACCAGCACCAGAGTGGGCTGTGGGTCAGAGTCAGGCATAGAAAGGAAACAAGGAAACAGATACATTGGAACAGAGGCAACCAACTCTCAAAACCAAGGAGAAGACCTCCTATGTGTGAATCTTGCTTTCTGCATGTCCTGCTACATCAGGAATCAGTGACATTCCTGGGACGACCTGCCCAGCGCTACTAGGGCCAGACCACATAGGCCCTGACAACATTAGGGAAAATCCTCTTCTTCCTTACCACAGTCTTCCTTGAAGGAGACTAAACGGAATACACTACACCATGAGTCCAAGGGATATGTGAGTTTTCATGGGGCTATGGTTGTTGCAACACAACCATGCAACCATGCAACTTACAAACCCCTCTGAAGTCAGAACTTTGACTGGAAACCCCTCCAAATAGCTAAAATAGTAGAATCAGAAGGTAGAATCCACCACTCTATATTCAAAGAAATCAGCCCATCAGATGCAAATATACAGAGTCCTAAAACGGTCTTAAGTCATAAAGATGGCAATGCAATCCATCTCACCAAGAAAGAGGTCATTTTTTTTTTCCTGATGATAAAATATATTTCTTCCCTCAATAGAGTTCAGAGGCAAAGCTGAAAACCCAGAGACCTGGAGGGGCCAAACAGCTGTCATAAAATGTTGGGCCAGGCCAGGAGTAAAAGAGATATTAGTGAGAGGTAGAAAGTCAGCTGGAAGAGAAAAATGTCACTCAGCTTCAGGCAAGATTCAGCCTGTCAGGCATGTTACTCAATATTGTCAGATACGATTATTTTATTTTAGTTTTTTATTTTACCTTTTTTAGACGTAATTATTCTAAATATAAGCTTGAAATCTGGACTTTTATGGGAAATTTTCTGCTTTCTAAATGGCAGCACCTCATTAAAAATGTATTGAGACCATGTGGACCAATATATTTGAAGGCCGAATTTGGCCTACACACTGTTAATTAACACTGGGGTGGAGAGAGCATCAGATATATCTGGACTCTGCCACTGGCCATCTGTGTGTTTTGCGGAAGCTAGTCAACTAGTAAGCTTCAATTTTGTCATCTGTAAAATGTGATCTGCCTAACAGGTTTGCTGAGGAGACTAAGTAACCAAGACTATGAAAACAGCTAGTGTAGGGCTTGACATGTACTACTGTGCTAAGCTACCCAGTGCAAAAGATTATACTCCACGTTGGGGAATTTTTAAGATTAAAAAAAAAAATAGTAGGAAAGGAAAAATGAAGGGGGGAAAATCGGAGGAGGAGACGAACCATGAGAGACTATGGACTCTGAAAAACAAACTGAGGGTTCTAGAGGGGAGGGGGGTTGGAGGATGGGTTAGCCTGGTGATGGGTATTAAAGAGGGCATGTACTGAATGGAGCACTGGGTGTTATACGCAAACAATGAATCATGGAACACTACAACAAAAACTAATGATGTAATGTATGGTGATTAACATAACATAATAAAAAAACACAAACAAAAATAAATCAGTGGAAATAATCAGCGGTCAGAGGAATTAATGACAAGAAAGGGGGATTGTTACTATGCTTTAGATTAAAAAGCACTGATCTTCAAAGAAAGTAAACAAAATGCCCAAGAGCCTATGGCTCGTCTTCAGGTTCATGGTTATGGGCAAGCAGGGAATCAAGAAACTCACTACAAATACTGCACCTTTTGGAAGTGCATCAGTTCTCTTTTCTCTGATGCTATTATGTGAGTAAGTATGCATTGTTCCTCTGGCTGCAAAGGCTGCTATAACTGCATTTGGTTCTACCAAAATGTTCCACTTTTTTCAATAGCTACACTTAATTTTGAATATTTGATAAGATGTAAGTTTCCCCCATGATAGAGGTGGGAAAGTTTAAGATTGGACCATTCTGCTGCCACATTAACCAACTCCTATGGGCTTCTCTCAGCTCACACAACAAATGGTAGATACCACTTTGCTGTGTGTCTCTAAAGATATGCATTTAAAAAATAGTAATAAGATGGACCTCTATCAGGTGGCCATGTTGGATGCTGTTTAATGCAAAGGGCAATGAAAATATCCCTTTACCTCCTGTTAAGGATGAGCTTTGCCTGGAATCAGTGGATCTCCAAGAGTGTTTGATATTAGAATAAACTGGGAAGGTTTTTTTTGTTTGTTTGTTTGGGTTTTTTTTGTGGGGTATTTTTTTGTTTGTTTGTTTTAAACTGGGGAGTTTTTAAAGATCCCCCAAGCCTGGCCAAGTACATAACAATTAAGCCAGAATCACCAGGGATGAAATCTCAGAATTGTGATTTTTTTTTTAAGCTCCTAAGGTGATTCCAATCTACAACCAAATTCTACAGCTAGTTAGATATGAGTTGGAAATGCAGAATGACAGGCTTCGCCCTAGATCTACTGAATCAGAATCTGCATTTTTAACAAGTCCTCTGAGGAATTTGGATGCACATTACATTTTAAGGAGCCCCAGTCAATCATGTTGACAGCTTGACTTGACAGAGAAACTGGGATTATGTCCCTTTAAAATAATTGCTAGTCATTCATTCAGTTACTAGAATCATTTATTTGCTAAACACAGTGCTGGGTACTAGATATATAACGGTGAGCAAACAATATCATTCCCTCACAATCTGAAGCTCATAGTTTTTTTAAAAAAGTTACGTAAATAAATATACATTCACAAACTGTTAAGCGCTGGAAAGGAAATGCATGAATTGTGAGGAGAGGCTATTGAAGGTGTGTGCTTTTCTTGTTTCAGAGGCCGAGAAAGTGTTTTCTGATAAATGAGCTCTGCTTTTAAGGACAGGAAGGAGTTAGAGAAATGAGCTAGGTAAGAAAGCATAGGGAGGAGTATTATAGGTAAGTGCAAAGATCTTGAGATGGGAGGAAGATGGCATGTTTGAGACTCTGACTGGAAGTCTTTTGCGAAAACACCGAGAAAGAGAACTACAGTAGTACTAAATGAATCTGGACAGGTATGCAGGATAGATATCATGTTGTACTTTTATAACCACTTTATTTTATTTTTTTATTTTCTTATGTTATGTTAGTCACCATACATTACATCATTTTTTTTATTCTTATGTTAATCCCCATACATTACATCATTAGTTTTAGATGTAGTGTTCCATGATTCATTGTTTGTGCATAACACCCAGTGCTCCATGCAAAATGTGCCCTCCTCAATACCCACCACCAGGC
>NC_138370.1:146153683-146187303 GCF_054177405.1 Leptonychotes weddellii
TCTGAAACCCTCAGTTTGTCTCCCGGAGTCCAAAGTTTTTCATGGTTCATCTCCCCCTCTGGTTTCCCCCCCTTCATTTTTCCCTTCCTTCTCCTAATGTCCTCCATGCTATTCCTTAAATTCCACATATAAGTGAAACCATATGATAATTGTCTTTCTCTGCTTGACTTATTTCACTTAGCATAATCTCCTCCAGTCCCATCCATGTTGATGTAAAAGTTGGGTATTCATCCTTTCTGATGGATGAGTAATATTCCATTGTATATATGGACTCCATCTTTTTTATCCATTCATCTATTGAAGAGCGTCTCAGCTCCTTCCACAGTTTGGCTATTGTGGACATTGCTTCTATGAACATTGGGGTGCATGTGTCCCTTCTTGTCACTACATCTGTATCTTTGTGGTAAATATCCAGTAGTGCAACTGCTGGGTCATAAGGTAGCTCTATTTTGAACTTTTTGAGGAACTTCCACACTGTTTTCCAAAGTGGCTGCACCAACTTGCATTCCTACCAACAGTGTAAGAGGGTTCCCCTTTCTCCACAACCTCTCCAACATTTGTTGTTTCTTGCCTTGTCAATTTTTGCCACTCTAACTGGTGTAAGGTGGTATCTCTATGTGGTTTTGATTTGAATTTCCCTGATGGTTAATGATGATGAACATTTTTGCATGTGTCTGTTAGCCATTCTTCTTTGGACAAGTGTCTGTTCATGTCTTCTGCTCATTTTTGACTAGATTATTTGTTTTTTGGGTGTTGAGTTTCAGAAGTTCTTTATAGATCTTGGATACCAGCCCTTTATCTGTAATGTAATTTGCAAATATCTTCTCCCATTCTGTGGGTTGCCTCTTTGTTTTGTTGACTGTTTCCTTTGCTATGTAAAAGCTCTTTATCTTAATGAAGTCCCAAAAGTTCATTTTCGCTTTTGTTTCCCTTGCCTTTGGAGACGGGTCTTCAAAGAAGTTGCTGTGGCCGATGTCAAAGAGGTTACTGCCTATGTTCTCCTCTAGGATTTTGATGGATTCCTGTCTCACATTGAGGTCTTTCATCCACTTTGAGTTTATCTTTCTGTATGGTGTAAGAGAATGGTCCAGTTTCATTCTTCTGCATGTGGCAGGCCAATTTTCCCAGCACCATTTATTAAAGAGACTGGATATTTTTTCCTGCTTTGTCGAAGATTAGTTGACCATAGAGTTGAGGGTCCATATCTGGGCTCTCTATTCTGTTCCATTGGTCTACGTGTCTGTCTTTGTGCCAGTACCATGCTGTCTTGGTGATCACAGCTTAGTAATATAGCTTGAAATCAGGCAACATGATGCTCCCTTTAAAGATCTATGGGCTTTAACCTCAGAGCAATGGGAAATTCCTGAAGGTTTTTAAGGAGGAAGGGAGGAATTTACATCTTAAAAAAAAGTAAGTGAAGTAGGACCGGTGCAGATAGTTACACAGAATGTGCATTGCACAAGCCTCAGGAATGTCATTATTAGTGTAGTCTAATAAATGATTCCCTCAGGGTTGTGTAGCTGACAACTTGAACAATCATAGTCTTATTCCCAACTCCGTTGGTCTGAGAACTGAGAATGAACACAGGATAAAATCAGGGTAGAAAATTTAGTTATCTATTAGAATAAGCTATTATATAAAATGTTCTAAAAAAGATCTTATTGAACAATTTTTGGGTATGATTTGGAAGTAGATCTTCCTAGAGGTAGTAGGTTGAATGATTTCTCAAGGTCTTTTCCAGTTTTATAATATGGATTTCAATGACATTGTCTTTGGAAAAAAAAATCCTCTCCTACATTTGTTTCATTTTCTTTCCCTCAACAGATTTATCAAAGCATCTGGCCAGAAATCTAAAAATAGCCGCTCAATGGTTAGCTGTCCTTCTTCTCCCTGCCTAGGGTTACCATGGGAATAGCGTAATGAAGGATGGATGCATCAGAGACAGTGCTGAGAAGCCATTGGGATTTGCAGCCTGCTTGTTTTGAGAGAGCCAACCTAGATAATAATAAAGGCAGGCCATTTCTTCCTTTCCATTGATTAAAAAGATGAATCTTAGGAGTGGCCTTAAGCCTCACAAGAGCCTGAAGCAAAAGTAGATGTGTTGGCGAGGGATGGAAATTGCTGCGTACAAAGAGGTTTCCAAATAGCCAGTGTATGTCCTCAGCCTGCACCTGCCCTACAAGAGGCACTGTGAAATGGTAGTACCTCGTCATCTTGGGATAGTTCTGGAGCCCCCACACCCGCTGAAGCCCCCACGCCCATGGGAACTGCCACTGGAATTCAGGCCAAGAATCAGTCCCCACCGCTCCCTGACAGAGGATCAGCTTGGAGCAGACCCAGCTCCTGAGGCAGGAGCTAATCCAGTGGGTTATTTCCACTTGACCTTTTGCCTGTCCAGCTTGGCTGGTTTGAAAAGGCCTCCCGAAATAGGGGCCTCCAGATACCTCCAGGAATTCAGGCCTTAAACAAAAATAAAATGAAAAGTCATATTTTAAGATGTCCATGGAAGACATAATGCTGGTCACATTGCATTCATTTAATCCCCACAATACCTGACATGTTGCTGCTTTATTCATAGATGGAGAAACCTAGGCTCACAGGGGATAAGTGTCCTAAACAAGGTGACAGAGTTAAAATTAAGCAATTTAGGAAACTGGAACCCAGATCCACACCCTTCCATAATCCACGTGCTTCCCCTGAGCCAAGATGAACCACAGAATTGCGCTTTTGTTTTACTACTCCCTCCCCAGGATAAAGCTGTTGCCCAAACACAGATGGCTATAGACCTAAGTCATCGCCTGTGAAATAATGTTTGTGATTTAAAGAGGTTTGCCTCTTTGCTAAATTATGCTCCCATATATAATAAGAAGTAACATCACAAGAGGTGCATTTTAAACTTTTTTTTAGTCTAAAGAGATTCTTTTGAGATGGCGAAGGTGGAGAGATCTTTTCTCCTCTACCTGAAAACAAAGAGGTGGAGTGATGAGCTCAGAGCCATACAGCATGTCAGAAGGCAAACTGGGACCAGACCCAGACTTCTTGATTATCAGGCAATAGGCCAACCCCTGAGCCAAGATGAACCACAGAATTGCCCTTTTGTTTTACTTTTCCCTCCCCAGGATAAAGCTGTTGCCCAAATACAGATGGCTATAGACCTAAGTCATCGCCTGTGAAATAATGTTTGTGATTTAAAGAGGTTTGCCTCTTTGCTAAATTATGCTCCCATATATAATAAGAAGTAACATCACAAGAGGTGCATTTTAAACTTTTTTTTAGTCTAAAGAGATTCTTTTGAGATGGCGAAGGTCGAGAGATCTTTTCTCCTCTACCTGAAAACAGAGAGGTGGAGTGATGAGCTCAGAGCCATACAGCATGTCAGAAGGCAAACTGGGCCCAGACCCAGACTTCTTGATTATCAGGCAATAGGCCAACCTGGCTCCAGAACTGCCATCTTAAAGAGCAAGTGCATGCCCATGGAAGCAGGGCTGTGGGCCTTTGTAAAGGGCAGGGAATTTTACATCTCTCTCCCTCTCTGACTCTCCCTCTTTGTGCTATTCTGTAAACCCCTGTAGCTGTATGCATGTTCTGGGATGCACCCCAGGGAACTTCTCTGTGTCCCTTCATTAGACACAGATTATAAAAATAATTATAATAACATTAGTTATGACATGACTCCTGTGTATCTGTATGTGGTGCTTAGGACTTCACATGTGCAACTTTCATGACATAAGAATTATAATTCAAATTTTACAGATAAGGAAACTAAAGCTTGGAATAAACCTAAGGTGCCCAAATACCTCAGGGGAAAAGGAACACAACCCAAATTTTAATCTGGGTCTGCTTCTTAAGTCCTTGCTCTTGCCATAGGAAGATACTTTACATAACCCTCTTAAATACAACAAACCAATGGGCCATACTGTTCTAGAACTGAGCGGTGGATTATACCAGGAAGAGACTGTCACAGGGACAGCCCTGGAAATTCCCATTGCTCATCCCTCGACATCATTCTACTATCTCTGGCTAGATGCCACCCCCTCACACACTCATCATCTTAGGGAACGTGGGCCCTCTATCTTCTTACCCAATTCTTTCTTAGCAGTACCTAGTACTGCGAGACATTACATTGTGTTTGTTTATTGATTTACTGTCTATTCCAAATAAATATATAACCCCAAATAAAATATAACCCCGACAAAGCAGGAACTTAATTTTGTTCACTAGAACTAAGAACCCCAAATATGACCTAGTATATGGTAGATGCTTAATAAATATCTTCTGGCCTCTTTCCCACACATTTAATAAGAACTTGATTTGAATCTGCCTCCTAATAACTGGATAATCTTGGACTAGTTATTTAATCTCTTTAAATTTCAGTTTTCTGATCTGTAATACAGGGACATTAATGCCTCCTTCATGAGGATTTGTGGGGACTCAATGATTTAATGAATAGAAAAACCCTTGGCATGAAGCATAATAAACACTCAGTAAATGGTACCTTTTGATTATTACTATCATCATTATTATTATAAAATGTTATTGACACACACCAGCAGCAACACTATTACCCCTTTTATTACAACCGTGTGAACCAGACTGACGTCATCTTGGACAAATCTGCCATGATGACCGCCCAGTGACCTGAAGCCTTCTTGAACACAGCACCCTCCCCCCACATTCTTTCTTTTTATTTAACCACATAATGGCCCTTAAGTACACCCTGGAGGCATACTGTCCTTGATCTGCCCTATGACTATGACACACAACTATTCTCAAACAGTTCCCCCAGTGGTTCCCCAGCAGTACTCCCAGCCTGTAGTCTACAAAAGCAGGTCTTACGGGGAAGTGGGGTTGTGGAGATCCCCTCCTCTTGTAACAGCCAAAGACTTCTGTCCATAAGTCCCCTTAATAAACCATTTCTTATCAAGTTGGACTTAGGGACCTTTTTCTTCAGTCTCACAGCTCCTTTGGCTGTTGGAGGTCATTTTGCACACACCTCCTTTTCACAGAACATGAAGTCCAAATTCACATATGTCATCAACCTCATAAGCTAGAATGGCAAAGTTAAATCTCATAATTACACAGTGATCAAGATATAAACCTCTTTGGGGCACCTGGGTGTGGCTCAGTTGGTTAAGCATCTGCCTTTGGCTCAGGTCATGATCTCAGGGTCCTGGGATTCAGTGCTGCATCTGGCATCCAGGCTCCCTGCTCAGCAAGGAGTCTGCTTCTCCCTATGCCCCTCCCCTTGCTCCTGCTCTCTCTCTCTCTCTCTCTCAAATAAATAAATAAAATCTTTAAAAATAATAATCAATCAATCTCTTTAATGAGTAAAATTACCATTTACATTTGACTGGATGCACCATCAATTCTAAGAATGAAAACAACAAAGTGGAGCATATATATCAGATGCCATAAAAATCTCTCCTTTTATAACTTCGGGTGCCCCCTCGGTGGCATGAAAGAAATGCATGAGCACAATCTTTGCAGGCAAAGATTTCTGGAGAATGTGTTTTCTGTTTTTGTAATGCTCTAAGATCATATAAATAAATGAATTTCCTGGGGTGCCTGGGTGGCTCAGTCGTTAAGCGTCTGCCTTCGGCTCAGGTCATGATCCCAGGGTCCTGGGATCGAGCCCCACATCAGGCTCCCTGCTCGGTGGAAAGCCTGCTTCTCCCTCTCCCACTCTCCCTGCTTGTGTTCTCTCTCTTGCTGTCTCTCTCTCTCTGTCAAATAAATAAAGAAAATCTTAAAAAAAAAAATGAATTTCCATTATTACCTTAGGAATTATCTATTTGTCCAAATCAATTATTGAGTTGGCCTAGATATTAATTGAAAAGTCAATGAACCCAATGAATTCTCCATACCAAACAAACAAACGAAAAAGACTTCCAAAAAGTTAAATGGAAACAATGTTGATTTTACAGCACATCTGAGTTCATGAAAATGAAGGTGTCCCACTCCCCTACCATAGAGACCTTCAAAAAAGGTCATAGCTCTGCCAATTTAGCACTAATCAAACACAGGGAGATTTCACTTGAAAATCTGGACTTTTGTCTGTTCTTGAAAAAACAGAATCTGACAACACTAGTTCTGTTGCATTCCTGTACAAAAACAGTACCTGAAGCTTGGTGGAAGCTACCCTCTTTAGGGGCACATGTCTCTTGAAGCCATATGTAATAACCATTCCCTTACATCTAGACAATTTCTTGCATTAACATTGCCTGCAATGCTCCTTTCGATCTGAGTTTGTGATGTTGCATCTACTCTAATGAGTCTGTACACAGATCTTATATGGGGGGAAACTGAGACTCCCAAGTTTATTCACTTGAATCAACTTTTTTTGGGAAGCAACATGTAGTGGAAAGAAAACCCATCTCGAGCCAATGCTTTGGTTAACTGTATGAACTTGGGGAAATCAGTTTACTTTTCTGGAACTAGGTTTTCTCTTCTCTAATATGGGAATAGCTGTAATCTAGCCCAAAAAGGAGTTGTAGGATCATATGTAAAATGCACTGAAGACACAGTGTAAATTATAATACTTTACAAACATAGCAGCTTTCATTACCCAGTCACACAGTTGGGAGAAAAGGAATTGGTCTCTACCGGAAACCACCTTCCTACCAACAAACAAAAGCATCTCCTCCAATAGGAATAGTTGGGTTTCTATAGACATCATCAGAAATATGATTTATTGGCATTTGCTATTCTGCTCATCTCTTCAGATAACACTGACATCAAGGTGAGTGCCCAAATCATCATCATATTCAGGAGCATCCAATCCCAAAGTTATATGCTTACAACAGTGAAAAGCCAGGGAGCAAATGAATTAGGAACATCCCACAAATGGAAACATTGAAAAAATATACTTTCCCTCACATCCTATGAAAAATTCAAGCTGCAAAGCCAGAAGACAAGGAACTAAAGTATGTTCCAGAATAATAAGTGGCCTTGACCATTTCCCTCATGCCTTTCATCTTTTTACTTTACAAAAAACCCTGTGCTCCTTCTTAAAGGTACAGGTGCCTTTTTCCTTCCATTCTCCCAAATATATACATATCATGTATAAAAACCAAACAATAAAAGTTTAAACTCTTTCTCAATTCTCTCCATCAAAGAAAATGCCTGAATAATCAGCTAAATGATGTCAATCCCTTTTAGTGGGTTTGGATGTGATAAGAATCTACTTTAGAGGTTGAAATACCTGCATCTCCTCTCAGCTTGATAGTTTCATAAGTATCTGTGATGAAGGGAAGTGATCTTAGTCTCTGTGGAATTCCCAGAATAGACTGAGAACCAAGTGCAACAAAGGCAGTGAAAACTGAGTCGAGAAAATTGGACCCAGCCTCAGGCAAATCCTCATTCCTGCCTCCTCCTTGGGTTTCCAGGTTTAACTCATGTCCCCCTGACTATTCTGATTGTCATGATTCCAACCTCACCTAAATATGCTCTTCTCCAGATTCCAAATACTGCATTCAGGAGAAGAAACTGGTGGAGAGCCCTTATGGGAAGCTTGGAAGTTGCCACACAAAGCTGACATATGTATTTTATGAGGACTGAGTCCTTCAATTCCATAAGGAACATAGGCACTCTCATTATCCTAACTTTTCAGCGAAGGAAACTGAGACACAAAAAAGTATGTGACAAATCTAAAGTCAGACAACTAACAAATGATGGCCCTAGTATCTGACCTGAGTAAATCATGGAACTCAAATCTTTATATGGTCCTATTGGTCATGTACTGACTCTGTCGGAGGGTATCTATACCCCATCTCATCTGGTAGAGAACAAGAAATTAGAGGGACAGATACAGGACTTATGAATCCTGAAGTTTCATATATATACACGGATTTTAGATACTTAGTGTAGTAGTTTCCTAGGGCTGCTGCACCAAATTCCTACAAACACGCTGAGTGGCTTAAAACAACAAAAATAGCCTTGCTATTTTGAAAATCAGAAGTCCCAAATGGGACTGGGAATAAATCACAGGATCAGCAGGGCTATGCTTCCCACTAAGGCTCTAGGGAAAAATCCCTTAGCTTCCCTTTCCCAGCTTTTGGAGGTTACCTGCATTCCTTGGATCTTGGTCCCTTCCACCATCTTCAAAGTGTACTGTAAGAGTCTCTGCTTCCATTGCCCCATCTCCTCCCTGACTCTGATCTTTGTGCCTCCCTCTTATAAGGACCCTTGTGATGACATTGGGCCCATCAAATAATCCAGGATAATCTTCCCATCTCCAGATCTCTAACTTAATTACATCCTCAAAGTCCTTTTTGCGGTAAGGTAACATATTCACAGTCCCATAACAAATTGGAACATAGACACTTTGACAGGGCTGGGGGTGGGGGGGACTCCGTTATTTAGCCTACTATAGATAGACAGATAGATTTTAAGATACTGGACCATAGGTATAGGAATAAAAGGACTTCAAATTATACAATCTTAAAACAGAAAGGAAACTTGAAGATCCTCTAATCCAACTTGAACAAAGGTATGGCAATGTCAAGAATACACTCAAGCCTCTGGTTATTGAGCTACATCTTCCTCATTGTGTTTATCAGCTTGCTTTATAAACAGGAAATGAGGTAATTCTAGTAAGGTAGGCATGAAACACATTGTTCTTCTAAGACCTTTGACACAATTACTTGTTAGTAGAACTTTCTCCAAGTTGCTACTGAAGAAATGGAAAGGGTATTAAAAAAGAAGCAAGTGCATTAAAAAAAAAAAAATTTGCCTGATCTTTATCTACCCAGTGTGTTTTCTCTCTTTTCTACCTCTTACCTAGAAATATGCTTTGTTTCCTCCAAACAAGCCTTAGAAATTGCTCTGAAACCAGACACTAAGCATGACCAAATGAGGAGGTACTTTGTGTTACATGAAAAAGAAAACACAAATGAAAATGTTTGAAATTTCTACATAAAGCCAGAGGTTGAATTTGTCTGTGTTCTCCACAAAAGCATCTAGCTAATTTTTCAGTTCAGCTTCAAAGAGAACAAACAAAATTTCAAAGGCAAGAAAATGTTGCCTTTCCATTTCTTCTCAAATTTCCCCAAATTAGGTTGCTTTAATAAAAGCAACTAAATTGTAGGGCACACAAAGCCCACAGAAGCAGATGTGAAGAATAATGCTTGAAACCTTACAAGTCCTATTTTTTTCAAGTATATACCATACTATTTGGGATGACCGATGTAATTTTGTAAAGGAAGTTTACTTGATATTGACTGCATATTCAAATAAGAAATGCAGGTGTGTGTGTGTGTGTTTTTAAGATTTTACTTATTTATTTGAGGGAGAGAGAGTGAGAGAGAAAGAGAGAGAGCACAAACTGCGTGAGGGGCAGAGGGAGAAGCAGGCTCCCTTCTCAGCAGGAAGCCCAACGCTGGTCTCAATCCAAGGACCCTGAGATCATGACCTAAGCCAAAGGGAGAGGCTTAACCAACTGAGCCACCCAAGTGCCCCAATGCAGGTGTTTTTAAATAAGATTAATCACAGTATTATTGGAAGGAAGAAAATAAATTTCTGGAAATGTTCTTCAATGGACACTGCTTGCTTTGATACCAGAGCTCCTAACTGGAGTTGATTATTGAATTTTGGAGATTCAGTTATTAGGAAAGAAATATGACCAAATTATTGAACAAAATAATAAGTCCCATTAAGTGGAAGATCTTATTGTGAACAATTTTATTAGTGACCTAATCAATACCGGAAACAAACAAAAAAAACTCATGAATTTTATGTCACAGGGACCATGTCAAATGAATGCATTTATTGTCACTACAAACCTCATAATATACAATGCAACAGATATTATTCCATTTTCACTGATAAAGTAAAAAAGTCACAGAGAGATTGCAAACTTGCTCAAGGTACATAATCATAAAAATCTTTTCCTGTTGGTATAGATTTTCTCTTATATGTCTTATATGTCCTAGGTTTATATGTCTTACATGTCCTAGATTTTCTCTTATATGTCTTATATGTCCCTCTCCATGTTCAGCTCAAGCCCCTCTTCCCCTAAGAACTCTGGTTCCCATGGGCTCTCAGCTTGGTCCACCTCCTTCTCTGTGGATGATCTCATCCAAAGCTTCAATAGCTAATTGAAGACTAATGAACTCTCAAGGATATAGCCTCAGCTCAGATTTCACTCCAGCACTCCAGATTGGATATCCAATTATGTATGTAACACTTCCACTTGGGATATACCCTCTATACTTGAATTCAGAATGCCTGAAGCTAACCTCACCATTGCCACTATACCCACTGAACCAGTGTTTGAAATCTGGGAACAGTCCTGATTCCTCCAGAACTTTCCCTTATCACTGCCCCCTACACTCTATAGATCAAGCAGTCTTATCAACTATTTCTTTGTACATTTCAAGCCTGTCTCCTCTCTGTCCCCACTCCTATAGCTTTAACTCAGGTTCCCGCAGTTTCTCACCTGGATTACAATAGCCTCTCCACTGGCCTCCGTGGCCCTAGAGTAGACCCTTTCTATCCATTCTCCAGAGCCCATGTGAGAATCTGATCATGTCATTTCTTTATATAACATAATAATAAACAATTGCTTCTCACAGCTTTCAGGATGAAGGCCAAATACATAAAGCCCTTTGTGATGTGGCTTTTATTTTGTCCCCTGGCTTTGTTTCCCATAGCACTCATTGCCATGCACTGATTATTTATTCACTAAAATTTATAAATTCCAACTATGTGCCAAATTTTCCAGACACAGCAAAACATTTTTACCAAAACATGCCATGTCCTTTAGTGCCTCTGACTTTCTCTTCTGTCGTCCTTATGCCGAGAACACACTTTCCTCCATTGTTCACTCTCCCTTCTCAACAGACACAATTCACATCCAGCAGCACCTCTCAAGGGAGCCCCCCCTTCCTCCCTCCAATGGGATATGTGCTGTCCCTCTTTTGCACCCCCAGCATTCACTCTGCACCACCCTCTCTTACCCTACCATGAGACCAGGAGCTTCCTGAGATTGAAGGGTTTGTGTTATTTAATTTTGCATCCTCTACACTTAGTAGAATGTCTGGAGCATGATCGGAGGCACTGAGCACATATTTATTGAATGAAGAACAAACCAAGATTTAAACCTATGACCATCAGATCCTAAAGTTTATGCACTTTGCACTATAATATAACAACACAATATAGCATGATAGGAGAAAATCAAGAAAAAAGAAAACTCTCCAAAGTGATGTTTTTAATCCAAAATAAGCAAAACCAAAATAAGCAAAACCACACTATTTTATTATCAAATTGATTTTTACTTAAGGAAATATTTACAGTGGATATTTTCCTATGTCGTTAACAAGCTTATGACATAATAACAAATTTGCTCTCAGCACAATACTCAAGGTGAAAACGCAGGTTGTTGTTGCTTGGTCATTGCAGTAGGTGTATGGAACTGACTATGAAGGGGTCCCATACACACACACGTGGGAAGCATGAGGTCGGATAAAAACTAGCTAACCACCTTTAAAACAGAATAGAGAGCATCATTATTCTACATTAGTCTCCATCAAGCTGTGGCTAAATGCTTATGCAGAAGTTAGCCATGCCTGAGGAAAGGTTAGCCTGTTGCCTTTATTGTCATCCACCATCTACCCGGCAGCTTCTACTAAAATGGTATTTAAATGTCTGTAAGAAAACAACCACCCTCTGAAGAGATCCCAAACCTGCATGCCACAGTCATACCCTCAGCCAGCTCTGGGAGAGAGAAACCATCTTTCTCTCTGTTACCCAAGCTATGATAATATACGCATAGAAGGTGCCAGACATGGTGTTCTCGTCACCCCCAAATGTGGAGAAAGAAGAAAAGAGGAAAGAAAGGCTCACAACAATATATCCATTTTCATTTCCTTCTCCACCCCGGTCATGGCCATGGCCATGGTTTATTTGCATGAGTCAATAAATAAATTCCTCTTCCTGTGTTTTTTTGCTTTGGTCATGTTTGTCATAACCAACCAGAGACGCTGTTACAATACCCAGGATTTCAGCAGATTCAATGAACTTTAGTGATTACATTTTTCTCTCCAGAAATAAATATTTTTCCAAAATAACCTTTTTAGGGGAAATCAGACTTTTTAACAGTTTTCACATGCTTGGGATGTAGCCTATTTCTACACTCATATATCACCTAGGCTCAAATAGAATAATTGACTGAAGACTTCAGGAATACCTGGCTGATCTCTTCCCTCTTGACTTCATGGTATCAAGAATTCTGAATCTGGAGGTATGAAACCTAAGTCGTGAATCCCATCTCTGCTAATCTGTAGTAAAATTACCTATAACAGATTGATTCTCACATTCATAGAATAGGTAAAACCCTCCTGCATCCACATCACCCAGCTCTTATGAGGATCAAACAAAATGGATGGCATTACCATACTTTGTACAGCCATGCATAAGTAACTGCTATTAATCACTGGCATTTCTCAAGGCTAAATCTCTGAATCTTTGATATCTTTTCTAAAATTCTCTCCCTTGAAGGACTAACCGATTCGATTGCCGTCAACTACCACCTTCTTGGCCCTGGATCCCCCGTCAATACGTTTTTTCCTGTCTTCTCACCTCTGCTAGTTTAACAAACATTTCCTTTTAAAAATCCTGACATAGGGGTGCCTGGGTGATTCAGTCAGTTAAGTGTCTGCCTTCAGCTCAGGTCATGATCTCAGGGTCCTGGGATAGAGCCCCGTGTCGGGGGCTATCTCTCTCTCCCTCTGCCCCTCCCCCTTGCTTGTTCTCTCACTCTCTCTCTCTCTCATAAATAAATAAAAATCTTTAAAAAAAATAAGATAAAATCCTGACATAACCTCAAACTGAGCAAGTCTAAAATCAGACTTTTCCCCAAATCCATGTTCTTCTGATCTTCCATTTCTGGCTTTGGGCTGTTCATCTTCTACGGGGTCCTGAAGTCACCTTCCATCCATTCCTCTCTATTGATCAGACCCAATCATAAACCAGTTTCTACTGTGGTCATGTCCTTATAAATTTCTCTCACATCTGTATTGCTGCTCTTCTTACTGCCCCCATGCAACACTAAACTGTCATCACCTTTTGCCTAGATTACTATACCCTAACTGACTTGTCTACTCTATTTTTCTACCCCATGCACTATCTCCTCTCTACCAGTGTCAGAAAAATCTTCTACAAATCTTCTTCCTGGGAAGTTACTGATCACATATATATTATATATATACACATGCACACATTGCAATTCTGCAATGTAAATGTCTTTATTTATTCGAAAGATGAGGAAGCTGAGACTCAGAGATATAAAATGACTTGCCCTAAATCATGTAGTTATGATGTGGAAAAACAGAAGTGAACCTAGTACCTCTGCCTCCCAAACTGATAATGCAAGGTCTTCTGCTAACTTGTCACATCTCAGCCCTTCCATCAAGGGTTGTGTGGCTTCCTTTCACTCTCAAGCATCTTCTGATTCTCCCCTTACCTTCAATCTATGCTTTCCTACGTGGTATTAAGGCATAATGGCATTATGTCTGACAAAGAGATTGTGAATACCTTGATGGCAATGTTCAGATCTTCAAGTTTTCCATCTCTGTATTATTGTCTGCTCCTAAAATAAAGTTGAACATAGCAAAAAAGAGAGACAGAAAAAGAAAGAGGGAAGGAGAAAAGGAGGAAGAGAGGGAAGGAAAAAGGAGAGAAGAAAATCAAATTTTCTAAAATTCTTATAGGAAACAAGATGCATTATCATCACTTCTCAGAATAAGGCCTATAGATCCCCTGCATCACATCCCCAGGAGGGGGGGTCCCAGGGCCCCACCCCCACTGATTCTGATTCGGGAGCAGGAGCTCTGACTCTGCACTAAGAGCCCCGGACAATTCTTATGCACACTACAGACTACAAATCACTGAAACCTGAAATCTCTCCTTGTTTTTGCCACAAGACAGAATTTTTAAACAGCATATTCTATTTGTGCCCCTTGAGAGTAAACAAACATTTAATAGGAAATGTGCCTAATTCCTATGACTATCAATGGATGACACTGACACCTTTTTCTCATTTTCTCTTTCTTATGGAAAGAAGAGCTCCTAATTAAAACCTCCCACGGAGCTGACAGTGAACCTGACAGGTTCAGGCACCTACACTGTCTTATTTTCTTTCCCGATTTTGTGAAGGAAATGTGACAGAAGACAGTGAAATCTTTTTTTTTTAAGATTTTATTTATTTATCTGACAGAGAGAAAGAGCACACGCAGGGGGAGCAGTGGAGGGAGAGGGAGAAGCAGACTCCCCACTGAGCAGAGAGCCCAATGCAGGGCTTGATCCCAGGACCCTGAGATCATGACCTGAGCTGAACGCAGATGATTAATGACTGAACCACGCAGGTGTCCCAGAACTTTATATTTTTTAATTGAAGTACCGTTGACATACAATTTTATATTGGTTTCAGGTGTTCAATACAGTGATTCAACAATTATATATCTTACCAAATGCTTACCGGGGTTAAGTGTAGTTACCATCTGTCACCCTATAAGCTTACTACAATATTATTGACTGTATTCCCTATGCTGAATTTTCATCTTATTTGTTTTATAAATGGAAGTTTGTACCTCTTAACCCCCCTCACCAATTTCACCCACAATCCACCCCCTCCCCTCTGGCAACCACCAGTTTGTTCTCTGTATTTATGAGTCTGTTTCACTCCCTCTTTTAAAGACAGCACAAGAACAGGCTGTGAATTGAAAACTTTGTGAGCAGATTTTCAAATGATGTGCTCAAATTGCTGTTTTAGTTTGGAGGATACGCCAAGTTAATAAGAAAAAAAAAAAAGCTTCGTGATAGTTTCCTATGTGGAACCATCTATATCATTTTAAAAAGGGGAGGAGGACATTGCCACATACTTTAAGTCTGTTCGTTTTGCTTTGTTTAGCTTTTTGTTTTGTTTTTAATTATAAAGATAATTTTATCCTTAAGAATTTACACTCCCTCCACTGACATGTATTATAAGATGACGGGTTCACCTGAGGCCCTTTGGTCAATTGTCATTAAAGAGGGATTTGATCTAAGTAATCCCAACTGAAGCAGAAGCTGTGGGGGATAAGGCCGGCCTAGGAATCAGAAGTCCCAGATCTTATTTCCAGTTTGGTCACAACTTTGGGGTCTTTATATAATCCCTCCAGAACTCACTAGCCTCTCTAATAAATGAGAGGAGTGGACTAGATTAAGGGCCACAAATTCAAAGGTTTCTCAGGAGCTGCGCAGTTAAAGCAAGCATAGGAAGCAAAATGGTAACAGAAGATGACAGGCTGTAGTGGTGATTATCAGGACTGGATTTTATGCCCTCTCAAAAGGCATCTGAATTGGGGCGCCTGGGTGGCTCAGTCAGTTAGGTGTCCAACTCTTGATTTCGGCTCAGGTGAGGATCTTGGGATCCTGGGATGTGGAGCCTGCTTAAGATTCTCTCTCTCCCTCTGCCTGCCCCTCCCCACCCTTAAAAAAAAAAAAAAAGCATTTGAATTGGAAATAATTTTAAAGCACTATGTTAACCAAACCTCTGAAAGTCAAATTTAGCCCACAAGCTACTTATGATCTCTGAACTAGATAGTTTTTCAAGTACCTTTGAGCTTTAACCATGTGATTCTAAAATAATAAGTAATGGGGTGCCTGGGTGGCTCAGTTGTTAAGCGTCTGCCTTCAGCTCAGGTCATGATCCCAGAGTCCTGGGATGGAGCCCCCCATCGGGCTCCCTGCTCAGCAGGAAGCCTGCTTCTCCCTCTCCCACTCCCCCTGCTTGTGTTCCTTCTCTCGCTTTGTCTCTCTCTGTCAAATAAATAAATAAAATCTTAAAAAAAAATAACAATTAATGGTCATTGAAATCACCTTAAAGCAAAGATAAAAGTTAGCATCTATCTAGTTCTTACTCTATGCCAGGCTCTTAGCTAAAGACTTTACTTATAGTAACTCATTTTAATCTTCATAATTTCTCAGTGAAGTGGGTATGTGGTTATAATCCCTCTTTTCCAGAGAAGAAAATCGAAGCATAGAGTTTAAATAACTATCCAAGCTATTCCGTATGTTTCCGTTTTGCAATTGCCTTATGTTATCCTCAAGTCTTGTGATTACAATATGTTAATTTTGCTTTGGATTAATTTTTTTTAAGTATAAAGAAACCAAAGAAATAGTTACTACTTGCATGAGCTTGCTCCCTGGAAGCAACACACCACTCGTGACATTCGGCATATTTTCTATGGTCAGTTTTCTATGCATTTTGAATCCCAAGATCATACTGTATACTTTAGATTATTTTTAATTTAGGTTTTTAATTGATAATGTTTTATGCTACATATTGTCAGAAGCATTTCTCCATGTCATAAAAAATCCTTTTAAGTCTCATTTCTAATAAATGCCTAAAATACCATTAAAAAAAAGAATTACAATAGCACTATGCAATAGAGCAAACCAGGCTTAATCAATTTTAAAATGGATTAAATATTCAAGTTATAAACTTTAATCAAGAGACTTAATGAAAGCTAAAAGTAATATTTCAAATTTAGGTAATATTTTATATATTAACATTATTTAATGTTCTCTCCATAAGTAATAAATAATCAGTTATTTTTGATGTCTCTAAATTACTGAACTCGCATTGTGTACTTAGAGGACTAGCTGTTATTAACAAACTAGAGAATAAGAACGGTGGTAAATTTTCACAAAAAATGAATTATCTAAAATGTTAATAATTTTTAAAATTAAGAAGTGTTCGATCGATGTCATCTGTAAGTTAATAAAGTCATAGAATCAGAATAATAGAACTAGAAGAGATTCCTAGAAACCAACAGACACTGTTCCTTGACCCATTTATTGGACTGTATCATAGCTGCAATCAGATCACAGGAATTAACAATTTATTTTAATCCAAAATACCAAATGAGATAATCATTAAAATTTGATCGTTTGTATTTCTGGTTTCTGCTCCAACATGTAAAAGCTTGGAAGTTGTCACTTCCATCCTTGCAACAAGTAAAAGCTGGACAAAATTAAAATCACTGACTTTTGGGGGGTCCATCAAAGAACTGAGGTTTCAGGGCAAACTGCCACCCTGAAACCTAGGGAGACAGATGGATTCAGGGAGACAGCTGAGCTCTGCTTACCTAGAACCCAAGTCTTTGGGAGCCATAAGTGGATAGGACATTTAAATGGTAATTTTGATAAAATGCTGGAAGCTAAATGTAGACTAGCATGACAGTGTGCAAGTCCAAGAGCTGCTGTTTTAGGGGGATCTCCACACTTTCATGAGTTTTACTTCCAGGAACCACAACAGGTTCTCACAGTGAAGGACCAAAAAAGATCCCTCCAGGCTCTGCCAGGCATGGGGGGGGGAGGGAAGAGTAACCCTTGTGAAGTGCAGTTGGAGCTAATACCCCATCATTAAGTGTGGGCTACACAGAGTGCTTTCCTTCCAAAGAGCATAGCAGGAGAAGTAGGGAAAGAGGGTGAGTATACAATGGAGAAACCTGACAAGCACTGCCTCAGCTAGGCAGTCAAGTTCAGCTTCAACTGTGAAAAGTCAGGTCCATGGCGGGTACCTTTACACGATATGATGAAAATGGAGCTTTACCTCTGTGTCTTCCTCCCCCAAACACATAACCCCAGTATGATCATAAGAAAAACATTGAACAAACCCCAACTGAGAGAAATTCCTTATCTGCGCAATATTCCCCCAAATTATCAAAGTTATCAAAACCAATTAAAGTCTGAGAAACTAAATGTACTGTGTTATCTTACATGGGATCCTGGAACAGGAACAGGACATTAGGTAAACACCAAGGAAATCTGAATAAACTATGGACTTTAGCTAATAATAACGTATTAATATTGGTTCACTAATTGTGACAAATGTACTATACTAATTTTAAGATGTTAATAATAGAGGAAATTGGATGTGGGATATATGGGAAGTCTCTATATTATCCTCACAATCTTTCTATAAAAACTATTCTAAATAAAACATTTAATTTTTAAAAAGCAAAGGCTAATAAACATGGAAAAATCTAACACTAGTAATGAAAAGCTTACAAAATAATGTAAATATTAGTAGTTTGCTGTAACTCAGGTAATTATTAATTAAAATTAAAGAATTGGATGTTGTTCCCTCATTAAAGACCAATTTTCAGCTTGGTATGTGGTCTCAAATATATTGTGCTTACTATAATTTTTATTGAAATTATAGTAGAAAGCAAAATGACAGTCTTGTTTCTATTTCTATTCTTGTTTCAATATTTCTATTATTTGATAAAGAAACACAGTTGCTCCAAAGAAGGATACAGCTCATTCTTCTTCCCCTCGTCCAAGAGAAGAGTGGGAAAATACCTGGTAGAGCATTTTCCAAAATTAATTTCACAAAATCACAAATTTTTTCCGCAGGAAAAACAGAAAAGTAGAATGGGAGTTTTTTAATGAAATATTACATTCCTCTCTTGAAGAGCCACGGTGTACTTCAGCAGAAAAGACTGAGAAGTCCTAGGGTAAAGACATCTTGTGTGGCCATCGTACAGTTTTTCACAAAGCACATATTAACATTGAAAGAACACCAGATTTCCAAATAACAAAGTGCATTCAGATCATTCAGGGAGAACATTAATCAAAATAATTTAAAAATGCCCTTCTTAATCACTCCAGATGCATCTGCCTGGCATTCATACCACTCTACTCTACAGTCTATTTATCCTTCGTTACATGTCCAGCCCCTATCTTGGACTCCTTCACCACAAAACTCTGCTCGTACAAAGTTCCTCTCTCTTCATCTGGAGATTAATTTCATTTCTGAGACTTGCTTATGTCTACCTATCTGAAATGCCTTCTTCCTTCCCTCCTCTCCAAAGTCTCCCCTCTTTCAAAGACCAGCTTAAGTCACACTATTGCACAAAGCCCTCCCTGTTCTCTCCTGACCCTGACCATTTCTTTCTTCATTCTTCCTCCTACGGTCTATGATGCTTACTTTGCCATTGACTAGACAATGTCCAATGACTTCACTCAGTATTTCTCAAAATGTGTTTCCATAAACGATCCAGTTTTTATTTGGTTTTGTTTTTCCCAGCCAAATCTTAGTACTAGAAATCCATATACTTCAGTAGAGAAAATGCTAATTTGGTTATTGTTTGTGTGTCTCTGAATGCATATATTTGCCATTTCCTTTACATAATTGTTTGAAGCAAAAAATAAGTCCTTCACTTGATGGTAACCTACCAAATGTAATGTTTAACTTACGGTGCATGACAAATACGTGTTGCATTAACATGTTGCTGAGCAGTCATGGTTTCAGGTATTCCAAAAACATCTGTATATTCAAGGAACTTGTTTAAGGATCTTCCTCCTATCATCAGAAGCCAAGAGTATGGAGTCCCCACCACAATCTCCAACCAAAATCTCAATCCCAGACTCAGATCCTGGGAAGGAAGTGTTCTTAACTAAATGTATTAGATCTCAAAGAAAAGTGTCATTAACCATAAGAATAATCTTTGTCCAGGATCCTGAGCTTTCTCTGAGCTCACTGATGGGGTCTTGTCATCCGCATTCATCTCATATCCAAGCTCTTATCTGCACGTGAATCTGTCCAAGGCACTAGTTTGAGCTATTATATATGGGGCTCTTATTTTTTTCAGAGTTTATTCACACAGTGGGTCTAATACAAACATGGAGAAAAGGTAAGTGAACATATTTTCTAAAAAACAAAATAGAAGTCAAGTCAAAAGAAATTAACTGTGTCATGTGATGGAGCAAGTGCTGGGCTAGGAAAATGTGTAGTTTACTGTTAGCTAAGATGGAGAGAGAACTTGTTTCTCTTGGTGCAGCCTCAAAATACTCTCTGTAGATGAGCATTCTCAAGAAAATTGTATGAATTCTATGAAAAGAAGTGCTGATCCCTGTGTTCAGACATAAAAAAGAGAGACTCCGTGTGTGTGTGTATGTGTGTGTGTGTGTGTGTGTGTGTGGTGCAGAGGCAGGGTGTTAAACTGAATTACCATTTGTCTCATTACAAAATTGTTCAGTGCATCTCTTCTGCCCTTTTTATTGCTTATTTTCTCTATTACCAAAATTGCACTTAGGATATGCTAAACTGTGTGGGTACTTTTGAATATCTATGATGTCATATCATACATATGTAATGGGTATATTACAGTATATTCTCCACTGAACATAACACTCTTATTTTTTTCAGTTAACTGCCCCTAACTGTGCTTTATTGAATCCCACTAAGAAGAAGAGGTCTCCTTAAGGATGCCATAACTTCTCTGCTCCTTTCTGACTTAAAACGGTGTCGTTTAGATATTTTAAGTAGTGCTATTGATTCTACAATTTCAGTCTCAAACCTAAAGCAGATTCTCCTCTTTCTCCTCCCTGTTCAGCTACAATATCTCTTTGCGTCTAACTCAGGAGAAGGAAGGGGAGTCATGGAGTCTGGTCTTTGCTCCCCTTTTTCCTTTCTCAGAGCACCAGCTCCTCCTCCTTGTAGGGGAGGAAGTGGAAGGGGGAAAGGGGAAACATCTCAATTCACTAATTGGACATGCTGGTTTCCCCTTGATGCACCAAGGCAGTTCTAGCTATAGGACAGTAGATAGGGGGGCATGGGTGCAGCCCTAACAGGCCTATGCAGCACTCCTCCACTCTGGCAGGCCCTTTAAAAATGGGACCACTTCTGGATGATCTCCAGCTTGTGGATTCAGGCAACATCCCCCTGACACATAGTCCCCTTTTCCTCCATAAAACACTGGTTGCAGAAAGACTCCAGTATCACCGCCCTCAATAGCCAGGCATATGGAAGGGTGTCCTCTCTTCCATATCTATTTGAACTAGGAACTAGATGTGAGGTGTGTCCTGGCTTCCTCTCTGCCTAGTAATATCTCATTGGGCCATCTTTCTCTGATTCTCTCTTCCTGTGCTTTAATATACATTGGCAGTTTAGAAGGTTCTCTCACGAAGCACATGTCTAAGTTGAGCGAAGTGGCAGTCTCTCCTTCTTTGAGTCTCCTGGAAATCAAAGATGATTCTCTCATCACTCTCTCCACCGACCTTCCTTAGCTTAAAAAAGAGGAGACACCAGCACACTTCTCTCTCCACCTCAAGGGGTAGGATGGTAGTCAATGAAGGGGTAAGTTCTCCCAGGAAACCCTTCTGGGAGGTAGGCATCTCCAACTGCTGCTAGCTCTCTAAAACTCAGGACCACTTAACTCCTTTTATATTTAGCCTTGGTCTTTCCAGGGCAAAAGGAAATAAGTTCTCTCTCAACAAATAAACTGCAAATAACTATGTGGACAGAGATGCTTCACACTTCTTTAAGGGCCCACATGTGGCAGATTGCCCTGTGCTGATGCTCAAAAAAATACTCATTCATTCATTCGAGAGCCACCTGTGGTTGATCCTAAACAATGTGGCCTGGTCTTTGCATTCTGAGGATACTCACCTGATCGTGATGATAAGTAAACTTTCTCTGTATGCTTTATAGGCCAGAGAGAGAGAGACTTTGATCCATGTTTAAATATTTACCTTTATGAATTTTGAGATGCCCTCAACCACATTTGAAACTTCAGTGGGCGATACTGAATAGGGAAAGACACTGGTCACCAGCTTACCAATCTTTGGTGTTGACTTTCCAAAAAGGAGGGGCAAGTTACATGAATAAGCTAGAATCCTGTCTGCATATTGCAACATGGTAGTTCCTTTAGCTTCTAGAAGATTTCCTGACTCAGAGGAGGCGCTTGGTCAATTTTTAGCTGATAGGCCCAAAGAGTGCCTATCTAATAGATAAGAAACTATTTATCCAGTATGATAACATACTTAAAAGGTTTCCTGGCCATTAACTCACCATTGGACATTTGACAGAATGATGAGGTGGGGCTCTTTCTGTTACAATTTTGACCATGACCTAAAGTGGAAATAAGTCAATAGGTGCCAAAATGACTCCTGTATCCTAAAAGGAGATTCTCTAGAATGGGTAACCAGTGTGCTGCATGAACCAGCAACAAGAGCATCACGTGGGGCCCTGCTGGAAATGCAGAATCTCAGGCCACAGTGCCAACCTACTAAATCAGATCCTATGCCTGACTCTTGGCCTCTTTTCTCTCGGAGTTTATGAAAATGTCTATAGGCAAGAGACCAGCTAAGAGGCTCTGGCTGCTTGATAAAGAAGGGGCATTGAGAACAAACTGCTCTGAAACCCACTCTGGGGAGTTAATGTGTTTCCTCTCTGTGGACCAAATGTGGGCCATGAATCAGGGAGCTGCCAGGAGCTGCTATGAATCATGCCCAAGAATACCGCTGTGGAGAGACACATTCCAGGGATGCGGCATAAAGAGCTGGATGCCAGAGGCTGAAGAAGGAATCTCTGCAGGCCTGGTGGAATGCTGAATGCATCTAGAGGATAGCAGTTGAAAGGACCCAGAGTGGATATCACAGACAAACACAAAGGTAGCCCATGAGAGGCAGAATCAGCCTTGGAAAGGTGGAACTCCCAGAAGATACCATCACAGATGACATTTTATCAGCCACCTGAGACCTCACCTTCACCCACCAACAAAAACCCTAAAGAAGGCGGAAGAAGTCTAATGAACGGGTGGGAAGAAGAAGGCGGGGAAACAGAGATGAAGTCTTCATACCCAAATCCCTGCAGCAGGCTGACCAGACCCAAGAGATCCCAATTGGAGGATGGAAAAAAAATAAATTTGAATGTAATTCAAAGCTTTTATTATTGCACTAGATTGGGCAGTTTATTTATGGAAATGGCCTGTAACCAGGCCAGAAGACCTTTCACTTTCTAAGAAGGAATACAGCTATGTAACCTGCCAGAAAATTTCCCAAAGTTTCAGGAAGAATTATCCCGTAAGTTTGAAAGACATCAAGGAAATGGAGCATAGATGTTTTGGGCTCATATTATAACAAAGGCAGCTCATTCAATGTACATGTTGCACAAACAAGAAAAGATACGGAGAGAAGAAGTCAGACAATATTTTACTTTACCTTTTGCTGAGCTACTAGCTGCAAGCCTTAGCTTTTAACCTAGACTTCACTGACACCATTATACTTCAATCTGAGCAAACCAGTACTATAAAAAACACAAATTTCTATTTGGACCACCAGTCTCAATTTCAATAAGAGTGAATACTAGCACTATGATCTGGATGCCAGAGGCTAAAGAGCCAAAAAGGTAAATAAAAGGAAAGAAAGGACAGGAAACACAGGGAACTTAATGAGTATCTCAAAATTAACATGTCCAAAACAAACTTCTGGATATGCAAACCCAGGCCCACTGCTTGGTTTAGAACAGAAGTTTGAAGCTAATCTGCTACAAGGAATAACCTAGAGAAAGAGGAGATAAAGGCTGACTCAGATAGAGAAATGGTCTAGAGAAATCCTCCATAATGGAGAACGGCTGATGGATTTTTAGCACCGTGGTGTCTAATAATAAGTCTTAAGTTGGTGTTTCACCTGCACTGGGCTAGTCTGGAATCCCCTTCCCTCAGTCTCCAAAACTTTACTAACAATCTCCTACACACAACTGACTTCTTACATTAATGGAATTTTGAGGGAATGAAAAAAATGTGTAAGGGTGATGACAGGTTGGTCAAGAAGGGCACATAACCAGAAGTGAGATAGAGAATGGATATAGAATAGACAGAGAATCCACTAAAAAGCAAAAATCAGAGCATAGAGAGCTGCTTGGGCTCATAGCTCAGTCCTGCTGTCTAACAGTGTGGCTGAGTAAGACAAAAATGGGCACTGAGAAGTGGGGTGCTGCTGAAAATGTGAAAGTGGCTTTGGAATTGGGTAATGCTAGAGACTAGATGGGTTTGAGATACATGCTAGAAAAAGGCACAATTGCCATGAACAAAATTGTAAAGGTGTTTCTAATTGTAGCTCAGAAAGAAAAGAGGAGAATGACAGAGAATGAAAGAGGAGAACCATCCTCTTAGAAAATACCTAAAAGGTCATGAACACAGAGTTGGTAGGAATACAGATGATAAAGACCATTCTGACAGAAGCTCAGATGAAAATGAGGAATTTGTTATTAGACGGTGAAGAAAAGACCATCCCTGTCATAAAGTGCCAAAGAACATGGCTGAATTGTATTCAAGTTGTAGTGTTTTATGGAAGGCAGAACTTGCAACAATAAAATTGAATATTTAGCTGAGGACCTTTCTAAGCAAAATTTTAAAGAAGTAGCATAATTCCTTCTGACTGCTTATAATAAAAGAAGAGAGAAATGAACTAAAGATGGAATTGTTAAACAAAAGGGAACCAGAACTTAAAGATTTAAAAAATTCTCAGCCTGTCCATATTGCAAAAAATGAAAAAGCATGTTTGGAAGGGAACACCAATGGTGTGGTTGAGCAATTGTTTATAAGATTAGTAGAGATGGGAATCATCAAAGACTTAATCAACTATCTCAACAAAATCCAGCAATAGAGATGGGTTTAGACCAGCAGAAACACTGCCAGGTGAACTAAAGGAAACAGAGCAAGCAGGACAAAATGAAGGAAGACTGTTGGACTTCTTAGATCCAACAGGACCAGGCCAGAGCACTTTTTGGCTGCAAGTACAAGAGAAGAGGAGAAGGAAGAAGAGAAGAGGAACCTCAAAGGCAATTCAGATATCAGGGCTGCCACTCCCATCACAGGTCCAGAAAGGCAAGCCTGCCTCCACCATGATTTCAAAGGAAGGATGCCTAACAGAGCAGTGGGGTTGGTCTGCTCCATAGAGCTCTGGGTCACATCTCTAGCCCTGATAGACCTGCAACATGAGCGGTGCCACTGCAGAAAGCCAGGGACTGGGCAGGGCTCTGCAGAGCTCTGGAGGTGATATTACTACCCTAATAGGTCCAGAAGGTAGGACATCTGCCCCAGTGGGTTCAGAAGGAGAGACCACTGCTCCAGTGGGGCCAGAAGGCAGAGCATCAAACCAAAGAGAATTATTCTCAAGCCTTAAAATATCAAGGAGCTGCCTTACTAGGTTTTGTACTTGCTAGGACCCTTCAGCCTTCCTTCTTTCCTACTTCCTTTTAGAATAAGAATGTCTGGCCCATGCCTCTCCCACCACTGTATTTTGAAAGTACATAATTTATTTGATTCCACAGGTTCACGACTAGAGAAGAGTTTTGCTTCAAGATAAGTCTTACTCATATCTCATTTAGATGATATTTAGATGAAACTTTGGACTTTATACTTTAAGTTGATGCTAGAAAGAGTTAAGATTGGGGGGCTTGTTGAAATGGAATGAATGCATTTTGCATGTGAGAAGGACATGAACTTTGAAGGCAGGGGCAGAATGCAATGGAATGATATCCCCCAAATTCATGTTGAAATCCTAACCCTCAGTGTGATGGTATTAGAAGTGGGGCCTTTGGGAGGTAATTAGGTCATGAGGTTTCCACCCTCATGAATGAGATTAGTGCCCTTATAAAAGAGATCCCACAGAACTCCTTTTGCTCCCATTCTGCCATGTGAGGACACATGAACCAGGGAGTATGTTCTCTTTAAACACCAAATCTGCTGGTACTTTGATCTTGGACTTCCCAACCTCAAGAACTATGAGAAATAAATGTTTGTTGTTTAAGCCACTCAGTCTATTGTTCTGTTATAGCAGCCCAAGCTGACTAAAACAGTGGTCTTAGATGAGTATTTGACCTCTTTATACTTGTTTCCTTACCTCTAAAATGAAAATTATAATAGAATTTACTCCGAGGAGTTATCATGAGCATAAAGGAGATAATGTATGTAGAGAGAATATACAAACACCCGGAACTCTTTGGTTGGTGATGTTGTGGTGGTGGTTACTCATGATGATTTTAAGGAATACTGGGTTTCCCCCCATTCACTGGATGGCAGCTAAATCATTCTACTGGATACTGCATGAAAATGTGACCTACATAATACAAAAAATGTTTGAGATGCCCAGGCAGCCTACCCTTATGTTACTATAAGGAATAGCATTTCTCTGCCCTCCACCTCCTCACACCCCCACCCACCATGTCCACCACCCCACAGAGAGCAACCTCCAAATCCTTCTGCAAACAAACCTAGGTGTTCATAAGGGAACTCACATATGCTAATGAGTACAACTGCCTCAGCAGCCATTCTGAGCCTGCCACATTTCTCCTCTCCTCTATCGTCTCTCTTTCTTGTCTACTGACAAGGTTTCTGCTGAGAAGGCTCGTGAAATCATTATTGCCAAAGGTCCTCATGCTGAGACTCATGAATGCCTATTGAAAATACTCTCCTTTATAGTTCTCTGCTCCCCACGCACACTGGTATACACCACTGTGCAAACCCCCTTGTGTGATAGGTTTGCCTGCTGGGATGAATCCTTCCCAGGCCTTGCCATCCAAAACATAAATGGTGGCTCTTGCTCATAGGCTGGTCATTATTTTCATGGTTGCAAAGTGACTGCCTATATGTAATAGCTGGTTGTTATTATATAAACTATGGGAAATATAATAAGAGAGTGCTGGTGGCAGAGTAAGAAATTATACCCAGAACCCAGACATTAAGTCCAGGTGAGCAATTTCTGCAACCAAATAAGGTAGTATCTGGAGATCCAGAGTATATCATATACATTTTTTAGTTTTCTGTATATTATAATGTTTTGACATCTTAAAAAAAAAGAAAAATTCTGTCTGGGGAAAGACTGACCTTTCTGGGGCTGGCCAATTTTTAGAGATAGTAAAGGATTCTGCCAGGAGCATGCCTTCGATATGCAAATTAACCAATCTAGAACCCTGCTTCCTCTCTCTGGTCCGTGTACCCCAAGAGGTAATATTCTTCTGCCTTAATCACCCCACGGCCACTAGGACAACTAGGGACCACTCCCATAGTTTAGAGTCTGCCAAAATTATTCAAACTAGCCAATTCTAAACTGTTTACCCTGCCCCACCTTATCTTTTACATTTATTGCAGCAAAGTCAACTTCAAACAGATTTAAGTATCAGAATGCTATTAATGCCAAGTCTGAGAGCCTCTGTAGGACTATTTCCAAAAGTAGGACCCCCCCGCCTCCATCTCACCATGGTGTGTGGGTTCAGGGTATGCCACTGATCCTAGGACACAAACCCGTGACTCTCTACCTGTTGGCTTTCTCTCAGCTGGAAGTTCCGAGGAGTTAACACCTGTGTGGAACAGCCCTCCACCAGTGATTTATGAGGGCTGGAGAATAAATATCCCAGGTTCCTTGCCCCTCTGAAGTGCATTCTATATTGTAGGATTGAGCTCTGGATGTCAAGAGTAGTAACTTGCTCAATAACAATGTTTATGTGCTTCCTTCCCTTCTCTGTCTCAATTTCCACTCTTCCACTGGGGCTTCCTGTGATCACTTCACTCAAATCCTTATCTGGTGAACCCAATCTAAAACAAACACTTACCCTTGATGGGAAAATTCCCCTCCCCCCCCAACAAAGCACATTTCTATTCTATTTTTATTTCCCAGATTTCAAAGCAAGGTTATCTTAGGTCTCCAAGCTTTCCAAAGATCTTAGTAAAATGGTCCTTTTTCCACTTATTTATATCCCTTTCTACCTTGAATCCAGGCATTCAAACCATCTTTCACTATTACTATTGTTTCACACGTTCATCTGTCTCTTCCAAGTAACAGGTAAGGCACTTGAAAAAAGGAACTGACTCTTAAACACCTTCCTACTTCCTCAAAATGCATAGCATAGTATCTAGCACACAAACATTCAGTAAGTATCTGTGCATAAGTTCATAGCAAATTTATCGAGTATAGGTTGAATACTGTCAGGTGCCAGCCTCAGAGGGATTCCTTTGAGATCTATGGAAGTATAGCCATAGGAAGGGATTTAGAGTACTTCCCCTCAAATCTGACCTCATAAATTTTGGTACCATCATTTCTAGTATCTGTATCCATATCTGGTTCTGCTGTAGATTCTTTGGTCATGGTACTCAGCTCAGAGCAAGCCAACCACACCTCACCTTACTGAAGCAGTACACAGTGTATTTCATACTAACCTGTAAAACCCAGGCAACTCTTCCAAGTCTTAGTGTAAAACTATCAGCGGATCCATCCCTACCCTACAAACTAAACTAGGTCATCTGTGGATCTTTGGGAATGGTTCAAACTAACTGATGCTCTCTAAAAGGGTCCCCTTCCTTCCACATTAGGTTATGTCAATAGTGGTACAAAGGTAAAGACAAATCAAACAGTTCAGAATAATAACAGTGATTTGGGTAATGGTTTGTTTTTATTTTCTTTCTCCCACAAACTCCAGAGCTTACAGTGTACAGTGATCGGTTTCACATTGGCAGCAATGAGGGCTATACTGCAAAACATAGTAGATGCTCAATAAGCATGAGTTGAATTATTAAATGAATGGAGAAATAAGTAACTCCAGCAGAAATGGAAAGAAGAAAATCACTAAAAACAAATATGTTATTTAGGGATTTATTAAAAATGTACCTCAGCATAGTAAAGGTCCTATTATGACAAGCCCACAACTAACATACTCAATGGTGAAAAGCTGAAACCTTTTCCTCTTAGGTCAGGAAGAAGTATGCCCACTCTCACCACTTTTATTCAACACAGTATTAGAAGTCCCAGCCAGAGCAATCAGGCAATAAAAAGAAATAAAATGCATGCAAATCAGAAAGGAAGAACTAAAACTGTCACTATTTACAGTGACTGATATTATATATAGAAATATTATATATTGTTACCTGGAAAGATATATTCATAGATTAGAAGAATTAATGCTGTTCAAATGTCCATACTACCCAAAGCAATCTACAGATTTCATGCAATCCCTATCAAAATACCAATAGCATTTTTCACAGAATTAGAAAACAATAATACTAAGATGTGTATGGAATCACAAAAGACCCCAAATAGCCAAAGCAATCTTGAGAAAGAAAAACAAAACTGGAGGCATCACAATCCCAGGTTTCAAGATATACTGCAAAGCTGTAGTAATCAAAACAGTATGATACTGGCATAAAAACAGATGCATAGATCAATAAAACAGCATAGAGACCCCAGAAGTAAACCCACATTTATATGGTCCATTAATCTATAACAAAGGAGACAAGAATATACAATGGGGGAAAGATAGTATCTTCAATAAAGGGTGCTGGGGAAACTGGACAGCTACCTACAAAAGAATGAAACTGGACCACTTTCTTACACCATACACACAAAAAAAACTCAAAAAGGATTAAAGACCTAAACACCAGACAAAAAAACCATAAAATTCCTAGAAGAAAACATAGGCAGTAATTTCTTTGACATTGGCTATCAGAACATTTTTCTAGATATGTCTCCTGAGGCAAGGGAAAGAAAAGCAAAAATAAACTATTGGGACTACACCAAAATAAAAATCTTCTGCACAGCAAAGGAAACCATCAACAACATGAAAAGGCAACTTAATGAATAGGAGAAGATATTCACAAACAATATATCTGATAAGGGGTTAATATTCAATATATAAGGGACTTACACAACTTAACACCAAAAAAGACAATCTAATTAAAAATGGGCAGAGGACTTGAACAGACATTTTTCTAAAGAAGACATACAGATGGCCAACAGATACATAAAACGATGTCAACATCAGGGAAATGCACATCAAAAACACAATGAGGTATCACCTCACACCTGTTAGAATGGCTAGATCAAAAAAATCAATAAGTAATAAGTGTTGGGGGCGCCTGGGTGGCTCAGATGGTTAAGCGTCTGCCTTCGGCTCAGGTCATGATCGCAGCGTCCTGGGATCAAGTCCCGCATCGGGCTCCCTGCTCCTTGGGAGTCTGTTTCTCCCTCTGCCTCTCTCTCTCTCTGTCTCTCATGAATAAATAAATAAAATCTTAAAAAAAAAATAATAAGTGTTGGTAAGGATGTGGGGAAGAAGGGACCTTTGTGCACCTTGTGCAAAACTGTGCGGCCGCTGTGGAAAACAGTATGGAGGTTCCTCAAAAAATTAAAAAAATATAAATACCTAATGGTCCAGTAATTTTACTACCGGGTATTTACCCAAAGAAAAGGAAAACACTAATTGGAAAAGAGATATGCACCCCTATGCTTATTGCAACATTACTGACAATGGCCAAGATATGGAAGAAAATGTCCATTGATAGATTAATGGATAAAGAAGATGTAATCTATATATGTAATAGAATATTACTCAGCTATAAAAAAGGTTGAGATCTTGCCATTTGTGACAACATGAATGGACCTAGAAAGTATTATGCTAAGTGAAATAAGTCAGATGGGGAAAGACAAATACCAATGATTTCACTCCTATGTGAAACCTAAAAAACAAACAAAAACCAGAAACAAACTCATAAATACAGAGAACAAACCGACTGTTGCCAGAGGGAAGGGGGATGAGAGGTTTGGCAAAATGGGTGAAGGGCAGAGGGGGATACAGGCTTCCAGTTACGGGATGAATAAGTCACAGGGATGAAAGCTATAGGACAGGGCATATAGTCAGTGTATTGTAATAGCACTGCATGGTGACAGGTGCAAGCTAGCTACACTCGTGATGAGCAGAGTATTATGTAAAAGACTGGAATCACTATGTGTACATCTGAAACTAATGTAACATTGTGTGTCAACTATACTCAAAAAATTTTAAGAAAAAATAACAATCATGCATCTTCAGATGGAAAGTGTTAGGAGGTTAGAACCCATTTGAAAGAAACCCTGTCTCTCGAGGAGATTGGAAATGTTCAATCAAAGCAGTTTATCTCATGGCAGTATTTAACGAAGTAACTACTGAGGCAGGGTTATCTGAATTTTTCCCACCTAGAGGTATCCTATACTGAAATTTTTGCTCACTTACTTCCAGAAGTGTCCAACTCTGCTTCAGGGTCTGATTCTTGGAGGTGGTGAAAATGGTTGATGAGATTAAATGAATCAGCTGTCTTTGGGTATAACCCATTCCTCCACTTTCTACCTCCATCAAAGAAAGTACTTTCTCTCCATCTTGCCCTCCCTCTCCACCTCATTAAATCCCCTGCAAAGATGGTGGAAGGGTACAAACCCAAGTGATTCCTTTTCGTTTATAACTGTAAAGGAAGGAAATTGACTGTAAGTTTTTACATTTACAGAATCAGCATTTTTTTAAAGGCAGTTACATCTGAGAATGTCACTCTGAGAAGAGTAAGGAAATTGTTGAAATAAGTTAAAATAATGATCAAATTGCTGGAAAAAAATAATAGGCAATTAAAATCAGCAAAATTCAGTTAATTGGTCTGCTGCAATTTATTCTTTTTTTAAGTTTTTATTTTAATTACAGTTAGTTAACATACAGTGTAATCTTAGTTTCAGGTGTACAATATAGTGATTTAACACTTTCATACAACACCTGGTGCTCATCACAGCAAGTGCCCTCCTTAGTCCCCATCACCTATTTTACCCATCCCCCCACTCACCTCCACTCTGGTTAACATCACTTTGTTCTCTATAGTTAAGAGTCTGTTTCTTGGTTTGCTTTCCTTTTTCCCTTTGCTTATTTGTTTTGTTTTTTAAATTCCACATATGATTGAAATCATATGGGATTTGTCTTTCTCTGATTTACTTATTTTGCTTAGCATTACACTCTCTAGCTCCATCCATGTTGTTTTGAATAGCAAGATTGCATTCATTTTTATGGCTGAGTAATATTCCATTGCATATATATATACATATATATATCTTCTTTATCCATTTATCTATTGGTGGAATGCTGTGATTTATTCTTAAAATGAACCTCTGATTAGGTTGCTGAGGCATTTCATAAAATGACTCACTTTTTATTTGCTTCTAGAATTGAATTATTCTAAGGTTTATACATTCCTGAGTAACACAAAGTTGAGGCTTTTGTTTTTGTATCTATAGGTTTCACATTCTGCTTTCGTTAGTAATTTGCCCTAATGCCATACCTAATTTCTCACTTACTCTCTCCTTTCCATCTAATTTTCTTCCTCTTTCCAAAGCATGTAATATTGGTCCTCATTAAATGGGCATTCAACCCAAACACAACATCTGTATCTACTTGCCATGTAAGAACTTACAATCATTTTACGTATACTGAGATGCTTTCCTATGCATTTAAAGACATCTCACACACTTCTTTTTCATAACGGATGCAAATGCAGACATTGCTACATAAAACCATGAGCTACAAACAAACTGCAGAAAGCAACCAAGGGTCTCCATTGACAAATGCATCTTGTTTACAGGGCCATGGTGAAACTTAGACACTTCAATAAAGCGGTCAATGCCTTGTGAAGCACATCAGTTTCTAGACCTCCCTGAGCTCCATATCTGAAAGACAATTCTACCCCTACCCCCTACCTGTTATCTCATCCCTCATTCTCAATTGTCTTACCTTTTGGAGATTTCCTTCATAAAATTTACCACCATCTGAAGGTACATTATGTACTTATTTTAGTTTTTTGTTTTTTTTTTTTAATTTGATTACCATCTGCCTTTCCAAGCCAAAGGCAGGAACTTTGGATTGTCCCTGGTGTATACACAGCACTTGGAAACATATCTGGCACATAACAAGTACTTTCCACATTTCTGTTAAGTAAAGGAAAGCAGTAAAAGAAAATGGGAGGGAAGTAAATGGTGGAAAGGAAGGCTGATTTTGGAGTTGGAACGTCCTGAACTTGGAATACAGCTTCATTGCTTCTTTTGTTGTTGCTGTTTCCAGCTTTAGCAAGGTGTAACTGGCAAATAAAATTGTAAGATGTTTAAAGTATACAACGTGATGATTTGATACATGTATACATGCAAAAGGATTCCTGCTCATGGAGTTAATTAACACATTCCACCACTCCACATACTTAGCTTTTTGTGTAGGTGAGAACACTTAATTTCTACTCTGTGAGCAAATTTTAATTATACAGTACAGTGTTATCAACTGTAGTTACTATGTTATACATTGGATCCTCAGAACTTATTCATCTTATAACTGAAAGTTTATACCCTTTTACCAACCTCTCCCTATTCCCCCCACTGTCAACCTCTGGCAACCATTTTACTACTTTCTGTTTCTATGAGTTCTGTGTGTGTGTGTGTGTGTGTGTGTGTGTGTGTGTGTGTGCGTGTGTATACATATTTTTAAATATTTTATATTTTTATATATTTTTTAGATTCCACATATAAGTGATACTATGTGGTATTTGTCTTTCTCTGTCTGGCTTATTTCACTTAGCATGATGCCTTCCAAGTTCACCCATGTTGTCTCACATGACAGAATTTCCTTCTTTTCTGAAGGAAGAATAATATTCAATTGTATACATATCACACTTGCTTTATCCATTTATCCATTGACTGACACTTAGGTTATTTCCATACTTGGCTATTGTTAAATATTGTTGCTAGAATCATGGGAATCCAGGTATACCTCTTCAAGACAATGATTTTGTTTCCTTTGTATATACACTCAGAAGTAGGATTGCTGGACCGTATGGTGGTTCTTTTTTTAATTTCTTGAGGAACCTCCATACTATTTTCCATAGTAAAGAATACTAGTTCATTGCTTTTTAAATGTATGAACTTGGGCAGATTATGTAAGTTCTCTGAGCCTCTGTTTCCTTATATATAAAGTGAAATTATCTTTACTTCTTCCGCAGAGTTGTTTTAAGGATTAAATGTGA
>NC_138370.1:146187803-146231484 GCF_054177405.1 Leptonychotes weddellii
TGTGGTAATTTTTACCAGTAGTAACAATGGTGTTTGTAAATGATTTACCTTTTAAAATAAGGTAGAGTGAATTCAAGGTTATCCCCATAACAACTTCATGCTCAGTCACTAGCATTCTGAAATGATCCTTGAGTGAGAAAGATTAGAGAGAAGGTCCCATATCAGATCACCTTGCCTACGGAATGATGCTTAGTAAGTAAGCAATAGATCTATTATGTATCTCTCTGAAGAAAAAAAATACCAAACATGGTGACACATCTTTGGAGATTGTTTAGGAATCGGTGTTTGTAGGAATGCTGTGTATGTGCATCGCCTACCCTGGTGGCAGATGGTGGTGCAGAAGCATGGGGCGAAACTAGGAAGAGAAGGGATTAAATTGGTAATTTGCATGTTGCTCAGAAAACATTTTTAAGCCAAATTACAATTATGCTATTTGTATACTGTGAAGTAACAGAAAATTTCTATACACAAAAAGCAAAGATCAAGGTAAATATTTGGCTAAACAGTCCTTTTTCTTTTTAATTGGCAAAGTTACCCACTCTAATAGGAGAGATATTTGGTTTGCATGTGTATTAGGTTATTGAGAGGTTTTCTTATTGGCCTTGGAATGGTTACTGAGACTATAAACTGAGAACACAGGAGTGTAAGTTACCTAATAATTGGGGACCAACAGACCCTCCTGGGTTTATTAAGAAATAAAGGAGCTCTGCTATCCTCCAGCCACCTCCCCACTCAGTTCAACCACAACCCCACCCCACCTTATATCAACAGAAGACAAAGGGGAGAAGAGAGGATCATTAGCATAGCTAGTTGTTAGCTTGCTCTACAGCGGACTCTATTCTTGCCCTCCTACGGTCATGCCCATCCCTATAAGGTGAGGGACAAAAGGATGTGCCTATCTGAAACCTGCACCTTCTTCAGATCATGCTGAGTACTCCAGAATTCTCTCTCCCAGTGGTCCTACACCTGCTTTCAGAGCCCACAAAGACTTCTTCCCGAGGAGCACAACTGCTCCACCCAAAGAGTGGCCAAGGTATGGCCACGTTTGCAGCAGGTGGCAGGAAGTCAGAGCTTGAACATGTTGTCTCCAGCAACTACACACGAGTGTGCAAGGCCATGATTCGTGTAAAACAGATCCAGGACTGGAAAGATAAGGATGGTAGGCCTGGGGCCATGGGTGGGGAGAATGGCAGGGACAGTTCATCCCATGTTAACACACAAAATTGCAAGGAATTCAAGAATTTTAAATTCTAACCTGGCCTTGAAGATCATTATGAATATATATATATATATATATATATACATATATATATATACACACACACATATGTATGTGTATATATATATATCAAGATAAGCATACAAATATATTTGTTGAACACTTTGTTGGCTTGATATATAACTTTTTCATATTTAGACATAGGGTGTGTAGACCTCCATCTGTACTCACGCCCCAGGCCCCACAGATGTTAGGGCCAGGCAACAATGACCTAGAGGCATCTAGGACAACCAACTAGTGTTAGCCAAGAGATAAATGAGAAATACTTGTCATTTTCAATCACTTTTCTCCTTCCTGAAGCATAAGCATGGGGACTTAGGAAAGGGAGGAGGGTGAGGGAAAGGAAGGTAGATGGTATATTCTAGGAGCAGAACACACCCTCTCATCTCTCCAAGTCCTTCCAGCCCTAAGTCAAATCAACAGGAAGGGAAAGAAAAACCTTGAATGGGATAAGAGAAGTAATGTTTTAGGAGTAGAAAAGTTTGGCCTAATTATGGGATTTGTCTGAGATGTTTATGAAATAAAAAAAAGAGAGAGATTGATGAAACATGTTTAAAGAGAGTGATTTAAAAGGAATAAAACCATTTATTAAGTAAATCTCAACAAATTCAAACTATTCAAAAAACTATTTAGAGATGGACTGTGGGTGTATGTTTGTGCATACATAATGTTTGTGCATACATACAAATGCAGTACAAATACTGCATTTGCAGTATTTCCTATGTACAAGAAGTCCCACCCCAACATTCTAACTAGAAAATACCCACCATCCTCCATCATAGTATTTCTTGCAGTGGGGTCTTCTGTAACCAGAACCATGATACAGTTCTGAAGTCCCAAATTTAGATGATCCTTAGAGAAAAAAAGGAAAATCTAGAAATGGATAAAACTGGGAATGTGGGTAGAAATGGAACCTGTGTGGACAGCTCATTGCTATTTATTTTCTGGAACAGAGATTTAAAAGGAAATTATTGTAGGCCTGAATAATAACCCCAGAGCAAAGGCTACTGGTGATAATTTATTGGCCTTTGCTTACTAACGATTGAAGGAGAAAAACCAAAGAGAAGAACTATTAGGATCACTATAATGAGGATTTAATCAGGACTAATGTAATGGCTTGGTGTAGGAAATGAGAAACGAATGAAACATTTGATTTTCTGAAAATTACTTTTAAGAAATTTTTGCAAGAAATAAGAAGAGGAAAGAAGGGATGGGAGGGAGGAATAAAGAAGGGGTGGAGGAAGGAAAGGAAGCAGATTCTTCAGGATTAACCCAATTTGATAGAGAGGAGGACTCACTTCCACGCACTGCACCAAGGTGGGATCTGAAGCAGAACCTCTGTACCCTTCTGATGGGTGCTCTGCACATACCATGGGAACACATTCTCTAAGCTTCCAGCTCCTCTAGGTATGATTGCCACACGTTACAGTGCTATTTGCTATTTCTACGTGACACCTTGTCCCAACACATATATCATAATTTAGTAATTGGTTTTGAATGCCGTTCTGTCTGATGTGTGCACTAAGGGCAGATGGCAGGGGAAGCAAATTAGTTCTCACACTAGTTCATTATAAGCTGTAAAATAAAAGTCTTTTTGGCTGAATGGGTAAGCATATGATTAGAAATATTAAAATTTTTCTCTTTAGTTGGGGTGACTGCCAAGGAATGCATTCACTGTTTGTGCTCAGGGCTCATCTTCCCCCCCGACACCTTCCCCTTCACCTTTCCAATTGCTGACTCCAAGTAAGACAGCCAGTCCTAGAAGTCATCTGTCTTGTCAGTTACCTTGTCCTATAATCAACTCTTCCTGCCAGAAGTGCAGAAGAAGCACACTGTGGAAAAGCCCTCCCTCGGACAGTCAGCAGTGCCTAACTCCCTGCCTTCTCTTCTCACACAGGTCAGACTTTTTGCTGCTCTCTCCGAGATCCAGGGTCCTTTCCCTGGTGCCACAAAAGCCATAATGCCTTGCTTTGTGGAGACCCTCCACAGGCGTGCTGGAGATATATGTGATAATTCTACACACTCCATATCTTCCAAAGCAAACCAGTAGTAATACGCATCAGTCTCCTTGAGAGTTACAGAAGTCAAGGATAGATTTCCAAATCCATAATGGAAGTGGAGAAGAACTATTATAGAAATGTACACCCCTGGAAATTAAAATTTTAAGCTCCAGGAAGAAAATAAAGAGTGGGTTTGGGGAATTGATTTTTTTTTTTTAACTCAGTACATAATATGTTCTTGGAAATGGCCAGTGCCCACTGGTTTAGTGTATTCTAATAATTTTTTTTTTAAGATTTTATTTATTTGACAGAGAGAGAGATAGCGAGAGCAGGAACACAAGCAGGGGGAGTGGGAGAGGGAGAAGCAGGCTTCCCGCGGAGCAGGGAGCCCGATGCGGGGCTCGATCCCAGGACCCCGAGATCATGACCTGAGCTAAAGGCGGAGGCTTAACGACTGAGCCACCCAGGCGCCCCGGTTTGGTGTATTCTAAAGGGTCCAGTGAGAGCAATCAAGGGTTTCTATATCATTCAAATGTATTCTTACATCCTGTCAAACTCCCAATTCTGAAAGCACTGATGTGAAAGGTGTGAATCTTTCTGTGTTTGGAATCACAGTACCCCAGGTATACCCTGGAAAGGAATGACATTTTATAGTGCAACTTTATAAAATGGAAAGCAAAAGAAAATGGCACACTTTAAAAATACCATGTCCAAGAAAGGAGACTCAGAAGCTGGCCTATGGCCTTGAATTCAAATGCCCACGAGAGATAAGCAGGCAATGGAAACAGGAAGGATTTAGACCAGGTATAAAAAACCAACAAAGTAGATATGAGGATAAATACCAAGGACTCTTGAACTTGGGGTTAGAGACTTAATAAAGAGGAATAGAAAAAGTGGCATCTTGGAAAGTGCGACCCTGTCTGACCAGGCAGCCGCTACACCTCTACCTAATGTCACCTGAGGAAATGCAGGCCCAGATGTGTCAAGAGATGCTACTAATCTGTATTTGTGTAAAATCTCCTGATTTAGAAATATTAGCAACTAATAGAGGGTTTTTTTTTAACCCAGAGTATTATTAAGTCATATGATAGTTATTATTAAAATGTCAGCTAGTGGAGCTCCCAGCTTGAACCTGAGACAGATTCACCCCAAGGTTTAGCATGTATAAAAGATGTAAGGGGGAGAATGTTTTAGCGCTTTATTCATGTGAGTAAACTCAGGCACCTACTGGGAAAGAACTCCGGTATCAGAAGAGAGATGGTCAAAGCACAGGAATTTGTTATAAAATTGATGGGAGGTAGCATGGTGGATGGAGGAGATGGGGACAAGTATCCTTTGTGCTGTCATCTGCTCCTTCAACACAAAGCACAAAGAGCTTCATCAGGGGCAGAAGCAGGGGGTGTTTCCATGGTTTGTTTGTTTGTTTGTTTGTTTTTTCCAATTCTCACTCTTTAATCAATCAAATCTACCAGTTAACTGATTATAGCCAATAGTTACTGAAAGCCAAGTAAAATGGAGCTCTGGCAGATATAAGACATGCTCTTGAGGAACATACAATCTAGAAGGGAACAAGACAGACAAACCCGAAACATTAAGGAACCATGCCTGTGACCAGCAACAGTGGGAGGCAGAAAATGGAGCTGGAATGAGGGGAAGAAAATGGAGGATTACCATAAAGTCAATGGTGAGATCCAGTCCTCTCATACCATGCTTCTCCAACTGTGGTTTGCAAAGGAGTCCCCTAGGTATCTTGTTAAAAATGCAACTCTGGTTCCCTAGGTCCAGTGGAACCAAAAATTCTGTTTCTTACAGTAAAGTTCCAGGTGCAGCTGCTGGTCCTTACATGAGATGTTGAGAAGCAAGGAGGCCTCAACTCTTTTCAGGAACTTTCCAAGGAAAAAACAAACCTTTTTAGGGCTGGAGTTGCTCAAGAAATACATGACTGTGACCCCAGGTTTACGCCTTCTTGAAGGTGAGGCTGATGTGGCAGGGGAGATACTCACCAGGGTGACTTCCGGAGAAATATTATGTGCGTATAAAACTGATTTCAAACCACTGGCTCCATACTCAGATATAAGTCAGCACTGGCAGTGTTGGGATCGTAAAACACATACTCACCAGTGGGGTTCCATATCAGATCTCATAACGTTAAAAAACCAAACATTAAGGTGCCTCTTTCCTGGACTTCCTTCCTTCCCATCACTTTGTCTAATTCCCATCTTGTTTCCCTGTCAGAGGGACAAGAGCTGTCCTTTCTGCTCAGGACAGCTTCATTTATAGTGTAACGTATTCGCTCTAAAAAGCTCTTATCTAAGAAGCCCTCTGTCCCTCCTTCAACCTGACTGGCCACCTGTTTCGGAGTCTATTTAATTAAAATGAGGGTCAGTGGCTCCATGTGTCACTCTCCCTGTGTAAGTGAGAGGAATCATAAAGTCACGAGTGGCTGCCAGTAAAGCCCTCGCTCGCTCGCGAGTCTCAGCTGAGCTGCAGACATCGAGCATTTTCAGTGGCTGTTTTTCCAAGCCTTCATTTGGGATTAATTACTCTACAGGAGCAGTCTGCCTCGTACAGCAAAACAATTCTCATTCATCAGCTGTGAGTGTGAAATTAATGAAAGCCGCAATCTCATTGGAATGTAACGCTAAGTTCTCATTTGTGCCATCAATACTTTTTTCCCTCCTCTCTCTTTTTCTGCTTTCTGCAATAAAATCAGATGAGACTTTCATAAATGCCAAGGATTATAGTTTTGGATACACACACACACACACACACAGAAAGAAAGAAAGAGAAAGAGAAAATACCAAATGTATTGGGAAAACATTAGCATCCTCTGAAGACAATGTATAAAAGCAAATTACAGAAGCCATCCTCCTATCAGTGTTCTTTTTAAGGAAGTAATCCTTAGCTTTATTTCCCCCTAAGCTTTCTTCTCTGACCCTAAAGCAACCACACACCATTAAGGTAAAAGATCGTATGGAGATAGAGCATAAATTTCCTGTCTCGAAGTTTTTATCAGCATGTACATTAATTCTTTGAAAACCTCCATTTAAATTTTAATTACCCTGGAGACTGAAAGTGCCCTGAATAAGGAAGACACCAAAAGACTGGATCTCAGAGGTTCTGGTCAGCACTCATAATGGTGGCTTTATTTATTTATTTTTTTTAAGATTTTATTTATTTATTTGAGAGAGAGACAGATAGTGACAGAGATAGCAAGAGAGAGCATGAGCAGGGAGGAGAGGGAGAAGCAGGCTCCCACTGAGCAGGGAGCCCAATGTGGGGCTTGATCCCAGGACCCTTGGATCATGACCTGAGCTGAAGGCAGCTGCTTAACCAACTGAGTCACCCAGGCGCCCCTACTGGTGGCTTTCTGAGTCCAAATCACTGGACACACCCTCCCCGCCAAAAGTAAGATCAACAAGGAGCAAAAATAAAATGACACATTCCATGCATCAGCATTCCTAGGAGGGAAAGAATAGCATAAGCTTCAAATTAACTAAAAAAAAATCCAAATTACAACAGAGCTCCCTCCACCATGATCATTAGCTTTGTTCACTGAAACGACAGGCAAGTAATGACAGACGAGCAGCAGTGAGCAAACCTACTACCCAGATTTTGGTTTCCTAATGCCATTCTGCACCAAAAGGTACCAAGGCTCTTTGAAGAAATGGTTGATTCCTGGGATGAGCAGAGAAGGTATAAAGTGATCTTGGAATACCTTATGCCAAAAAGTCAGGAAATGGTTAAAAAATTGATTGGGGCATGTCAGAAACACACCAGTGCCAGTTTAAGGGGCTCCTACTGGCCAAAACTGGAAGATTTAAAGCATTAAAATAAATAAGGACAGTGTTGGATTATAGCCCAGTGAATAAGAATCCACAGTTTACATACTAATAATAAATAGATGGATAAATAAACCTATAAACAAAGGAGAAACAAAATCTTCCTTACAGAAGAATACTAATCACTGTAGGAAAATCATCATTGTGCAAACATAATCCTAAAAATTTATTTAGGCAAAAATCACCAATGTGTACTTAATCTTGCGTGTAGAAGCTTGATGAGTAACAAGATAATCACAGAGCTTCAAGGTATCTCCCAATAAATTATTTATTAACAGAATACAGAGCCCAGAAATGGACCCTCAACTCTACAGTCAACTAATCTTCGACAAAGCAGGAAAGAATATCCAATGGAAAAAAGACAGTCTCTTCAACAAGTGGTGTTGGGAAAATTGGACTGCCACATGCAGAAGAATGAAAGTGGACCGTTCTTTTACACCATACACAAAGATAAACTCAAAAGAGATGAAAAACCTCAATGTGAGACAGGAATCCATTAAAATCCTAGAGGAGAACATAGGCAGTAACCTCTTCAACAGCAGCCACAGCAACTTCTTTCAAGACACGTCTCTAGGGACGCCTGGGTGGCTCAGTCGGTTAAGCGTCTGCCTTCGGCTCAGGTCATGATCCCAGGGTCCTGGGATCGAGTCCCGCATCGGGCTCCCTGCTCCGCGGGGAGCCTGCTTCTCCCTCTGCCTCTGTCTCTCTCTCTGTCTCTCATGAATAAATAAATAAAATCTTTAAAAAAAAAAAAAAGACATGTCTCTAAAGGCAAGGGAAATAAAAGCAAAAATGAACTTTTGGGACTTCATCAAGATAAAAAGCTTCTGCACAGCAAAGGAAACAGTCAACAAAACTAAGAGGCAACCCACAGAATGGGAGAAGATATTTGCAAATGACATTATGGGTAAAGGTCTGGTATCCAAGATCTATAAAGAACTTCTCAAACTCAACACCCAAAAAAACCCAAATAATCCAGTCAAGAAATGGGCAGAAGACATGAACAGACACTTCTCCAAAGAAGACACAGAAATGGTTAACAGACACATGAAAAAATGTTCAACATCATTAGCCATCAGGGAAATATAAATCAAAACCACAATGAGATACTACCTCACACCAGTTAGAATGGCAAAAATTAACAAGATAGGAAACAACAAATGTTGGGGAGGATGTGGAGAAAGGGGAACCTTCTTACACTGTTTGTGGGAATGCAAGCTGGTACAGCCACTCTGGAAAACATTATGGAGGTTCCTCAAGATGTAAAAAATAGACCTACGACCTGCTCTAGGAATTGCACTCCTAGGTATTTACCCCAAAGATACAGATATAATGAAAAGAAGGGGCACATGCACCCCAGTGTTCATAGCAGCAATGTCCACAATAGCCAAACCATGGAAGGAGCCCAAATGTCCTTCAACAGGTGAATGGATAAAGAAGATGTGGTTCATATATACAATGTAATATCACTCAGCCATCAGAAATGATGAATACCTACCATTTGCATTGACATGGATGGAACTGGAGCAGATTATGCTAAGTGAAATAAGTCAAGCAGAGAAAGACAATTATCATATGGTTTCACTCATATGTGGAATATAAGGAATAGCACAGAGGACCATAGGGGAATGGAGGGAAAACTGAATGGGAAGAAATCAAAGAGGGAGACAAACCATGAGAGGCTCTGGACTCCGGGAAAAAAAACTGAGGGTAACAGAGGGGAGGACTGTGGGGGGATGGGGTTACTGGGTGATGGGTATTAAGGAGGGCACGTATTGTGATGGGCACTGGGTATTATATTCAACTAATGAATTGTTGAACACTACATCAAAAACTAATGATGTACTATATGTTGGCTAATTGAACATAATAAAAAACAACAATGAAAACAAAAATAAAACAAAATAAAAAACAAGGAACCTGAAAAAATAAAATAAAATAACAAAAATACAGTGGAGATACTAGACAACACTGTAATAAAGTAATCACAAGTAATATTATTCATAAGGAATAAATGGACATGTGCCTTCAGATATGATACCCCCAGAAAGATACATCACTTACATAATATCCCAGCCAAAAAGGTGTAACCTGAATCTAATCATGAGGAAACATCAGAGAAACCCAGATTGAGGGATGTTCTACTAAATAACTGTATTCTTCAAAATGTTGGTGCCGTGAAAGACCAAAAAACATTGACTACCATCTCAAAATGATGAATTTTCATGTGCTACATATTGGGTCATGACTATTTTTTAGCTTGTGGTTTTACCTGATGTTTATAATTTACTTTCTTTTCTCTTGATTAATGTGTCTTTGTATCTCAGGTAACCCACGATGTTTCCTAAATTCCAAATCTTCTCATATCTTGGTTTGTACCTTCCTTTTTTGTAAAAGTGCATGTTTAATTTTTTTTTAAATGATATGAGGAAGGCAAATGCTCCTGAATCTTGGCATGTATGGCAACATTTTTGTTCTACACTTATACTTGATTAGTAGTTTGCCTGGAAGGGAAATTATCTGTTTAAAATCATTTTTCCAAGAGATGCCCAGTCAAGATAGCATTGTAACTTTAGGTATAGATATGCCCCAACTCAATGCTCCAAGTAGTATGGGAGATTAAAATGAAAAAGAGTAGATTTTTTGAGAAAAAAAATCAAAACATGATATTCATATCAAGGACCAGAAACAGAAACAAAGTGGTAGGTGGGGATGAAGTCACATAGTTCCCACAGCAATAGACTAAAGCCAGACTCATTACTTGAAATGGGGCTAGGCTAGGACTTATCATTTCCTGACAGGTACCTGGGGAAAAAAAAATAATCTCATTAGCTTCCTAGAAATATAGCTTATACAAAATGTAGCAAGACAGAGCCCTGCAAACAGAACCTGAGCCAAGCTACCTCCTGGTTTTGTTTTGTTTTTTTTTAAAGATTTTATTTATTTGCGAGAGAGAGAGAATGAGAGACAGAGAGCATGAGAGGGAGGAGGGTCAGAGGGAGAAGCAGACTCCCCGCCGAGCAGGGAGCCCGATGCGGGACTCGATCCCGGGACTCCAGGATCATGACCTGAGCCGAAGGCAGTCGCTTAACCAACTGAGCCACCCAGGCGCCCTACCTCCTGGTTTTGTAATTGGATATAAAACATACCCAGTATCACCAGAGAACAAAAGTCTTAAGTAACCATTTAAGATGTGGTTCTAGACTAAAGTAGTGGTGCCAAAAACTACCAGACTGGTCAGTGTAGAGAGAGAAAGAAATATTCTTCCATTCAAGGTGACCCTGCACCTTCATTTCAAGAAAATGAACCAAACTCAAAGAAGTTAGTACAGGTGAAATGAAAATACCAATGCAGGGGCGCCTGGGTGGCTCAGTCGGTTAAACGACTGCCTTCGGCTCAGGTCATGATCCTGGAGTCCCAGGATCAAGTCCCGCATCGGGCTCCCTGCTCAGAGGGGAAGTCTGCCTTTCCCTCTCCATCTACCTCTCCCCCTGCTCATGCTCTCTCTCCCTCTCAAATAAATAATTTTTTTTTTTTAAAGAGTACACTGGGGGGCGCCTGGGTGGCTCAGTCGGTTAAGCGACTGCCTTCGGCTCAGGTCATGATCCTGGAGTCCCTGGATGGAGTCCCGTATCGGGCTCCCTGCTCGGCAGGGAGTCTGCTTCTCCCTCTGACCCTCCTCCCTCTCATGTGCTCTCTCTCTCTCTCATTCTCTCTCTCTCAAATAAATAAATAAAAATCTTTAAAAAAAAAAAAAAGAAAATACCAATGCAATCTAAAGATTTTGTACCAGACACCTCTCACATACCACTTCAGATCTTCATGGTGTCACATCTCACATATCCCATTCCCCACTGTGGTGACCAGCTCCGCATGGGTTCTGACCAGCTTCAAGCCGGTACAAGCCAACAGGGCTCATGGAAGGCCTGTCCTGCATCACTTACTCCTGCCCAGTGAGTGGACATAGGTTGACTCAACACTAGATTGATTTGTTTTTTTAAGCCCAACTCTGATTTCAAATTTTGCCTTATTAAACTCATAAGAACCATGTTTCATATCACTGGTATCAGGACTTTAGTTTCCCAATTTCTCAATTATATTCATTAGATAATAAGAGCAAAGTGTAGAATGTTGACATCACTTCACAAACACTGCCATGTAATGGTGTTGTCACTGTCCAAACCAACTATTGACGAATGTATATGACAATGTATTCCAAATCTGGCATATGAAAATAGTTCAGGGCTGTCATTTGAATATGAAGTAAAGGACTTCCCATGTGCATGAGCTATTTGTAGTTTATTTGCCATGAGCTTTGACTTCCTCCTATTTTTTGTGTTTTGTTTGTTTGTTGTTGTTGTTTATGCAAAAAAACTCAGCTTCACATATTTCTTCAAACATTTCCAAGTACACTGAAAGTGAATTACAATGTGCCAATATAAAAAAGAAGAAGGAACTCTACCATGTATCTCCAGGCCCCTTTCAGTACTGGGTTTTTATGATTCCGTGGACACATATATGATTTTAAACAAACATGCAACAGCTTGTTACCAACCCATGAAATGTTTTTCTGAGTGCATGTTACATATTTATGCCAGACAATCTCCACAAATCCCTATGACCCCTGTTTACGTATCAGTTTTTTAGATATCTTTTATCCAAATAAGACACTTGGGAAAGTAAGAGGTGTCCTAAGAATTAGACCAAGGCACTAGTTAAACCACAGGGGAAACTAAGACATACAGTCACCTAATCTCTGTTTGCCCTCAATGCTGGCTACGGCTGACTTTTTGGGTCCTCACTAAGAATCCAAAACAGCTTTCCAGTCTTACCTCCCACCATTTCCCCACACAAACTCCCTTTATTGGCTCCCAAACATATCTTATGTCTCTGCTGAGACTCAACGCCCCCCCCATTTTCTAAGGTAAGTATATCATATGTAATAAAGTGCTATATGCCAGGCACAGTTCTAATCTCTATAAACATGTTGCTTATTTTAATCCTCACAATACCCACATAAATTAAGTATCATTACTAAATCAAATGTATAGATGGGGCAACTAAAATTTGCCCAAGAGGACACAGATGAAGGTGAGATGTGACTGAGGAGTTTGAACCTACGGGGTCTTTTCCAGAGTCACTGCTGTCCACCACTCCATATACTGCCTAGTTCAAAACTTATCCACTGCCTAGAAACTTCCTTGTCCTTCTATCCCCAGAAGATCCCAGAATCCTCTGATCTCCTAGTAAATATATTTTCTGCTAGTTGTTTCCCTGTTTACCCATACAACCTTATAGTATTTCATCTCTCAGTGTGTTATCTTCTCCTCCTTTATTATTATTCATAATGTTATGTGTCTGTGTCTTACCTATCTAATTCTTGAGAGTAGGAGTCCTGGGTTTATTATTACTGATTTATCGCTTGATTTTTTTTTTACAATTTCATTGTTATTGCTTTATTGATTTTATATATATCAAAGACATATTTGGATATCTAGTGAGCTTCTTTCAAAATATATCCATGTTCAATTGCTTTGGAATGGCCTTAAATTAGATTTTCTTGGTTTGGGAAGAGCAGTCCATTGCAAAATCAAAACGTACTCAATTCATTTAGTCCACAAGTATTTATGGAACATGTATTATGTAGACAAGTACTATGCTAGGCACCCAGGATATGGAAATTTAAAATACAGTCCCTCACAGATCTCTGTGGCAGGCTGAGTAGTAAACAGATTTCTGCGTTAGAGTTATAATATGTTGTAACGGGGCTTGAGTAGAGCTATGATACGGGTGTTTCCAGAGCTATAGAGGCATTTAACGCTAACTTGGGGGAAGCACAGAAGCTTCCAGGAAAGAGGTACATCTATGGGGCGCCTGGGTGGCTCAGTCGTTAAGCGTCTGCCTTCGGCTCAGGTCATGATCCCAGGGTCCTGGGATCGAGCCCCGCATCGGGCTCCCTGCTCGTGGGAAGCCTGCTTCTCCCTCTCCCACGTCCCCTGCTTGTGTTCCCTCTCTCGCTGCGTCTCTCTCTGTCAAATAAATAAATAAAATCTTTAAAAAAAAAAAAAAAAGAAAGAAAGAGGCACATCTGAGGTTAGTTTAAAAGATTGAGTTAACTAAGAGAGAAAAGTGGCAGAATTTCAAGAAGAGAAATCAGCATGTACCAAAAAGAAAGGGAAAAAATCAGATTATATAAAATTGCAAAGTATGGTTAAGGTACCTGTATTGGTATATATAGACTCTAAGGGATACCTTGCCCAGAGATGAGACTGGGAGAGTAAAATGGAAAATCAGGGAAAGCTTTATACGTCATGTGTATCAGCCGCCTCTTCGGTTCCACCTCCTAACCACGTCTTCAAGAAACAGTTCCACATGAGCTTTGTTTCATTTTGTGCTGAGAGATACCCCCCGTGAATTTATGCCATACATCTTTTGCTTCGAGCTCTGGATTTTCCCCAGCTCCTCAGGGTAGGCACTGAAAGAAGACCACTCAGCTCTTAGGCATCTGTAGCCTAGAAATGTATGTGTGGTGAGTGGGGGGGATAGAGATCTCTTGAGGCAATCCTCACCAAAGGGAAAGAGCCCATAAAAAATGCTTCCCCTTGTTGGGGTGGATTCTGAAAGGCATTCTAGACACTCCTCAGAAGGCCCCAGCAGGATGTAGAATCAAAGGAACCCTAGGTGCTCATGGCAGTAATCAATGCACCTTTGTATTGGCTTTCTCTCCTTTCCTCTTCCACATTCCTCCATCTCTCCCTCCTGCCCTGAGATCACTTCTCCTATAAACTACCTGCATGCAAGTCCTTACTTCATATTCTGCTTTTGAGAAGAACTCAGGCTCATACAGCAGACTAGGAAGTTTGATTTTATATGTAAATGCTACAAAGAACCATGGGTTTGTTTTCAGCAGGGGAGTAACATGATTAGCTTTTCAGCTGAATGAGGAAGAAATCCACAGGAGGCTGAGAAACAGAATGGGGGAGAGTTTCTTCATATCTATGGTAACATAAAGTTAGTGAGAAAACCCTGGAAGTAAATGGATTTTTTTTTTTAATGAGAAAATGACGATAATGGCCTTTAAAAATGGCTAACCAGATGGCACTTTCTGACTGCATTTTGTGGAAAAGAAAAATGTGCAGGGACTAGCTTTGGCTCTAGGAGAAATTATTAAGTAGGCAGAGTTTGGGGGTTTGGGGCTCTCCTACTCTTCACCTTTTCCTGTTTTGACATTCTTTTCAGAAACTTTTTAGCAACAATGGTGTGCTGGTAAACTACTTTCAGGGAGAGGAACAAAGCCCCGATTTCTAGTGTTAGCCAACTTCTGTTTGGGGAATACTCCCACCACAGCCGATTTCAAACTGCTAAGCCTTTCACAACCGACTAACTAACTTCCTGAACATTTAACAACCCTTTCCCCCCTCCCTCCCCAACAACTGCCACCGCCACAGGAAAGCCCCAGCTACTCTGAACTCAGGCAATCAGTACTCTAGTTTCCTCTCTTTCTCGAAATGCAAACTGCCTTTCATTGCTCTTCAATGCAATCTTTTCAGGAGAGATTCTAGTATCCTGGATTTTGATCCCTTCCCCACCCAATGCTTTTCCTCCCTTGTCTCCAGAGAACATTTTATGTTTATAAGGTATGGTGGGTGCTAGGGTGTGTCCACACCCCTCCCCTTTTCCGGGCTGGTACACTGTCCTCAGCTACTCTGAGTGGTGGCTGCTAACTCTTCTCAGCTGCTTCTTCCTCTGAACAGAGGATAAGTCCCTCAGATGAATGGGAGCCACTTTATCCAGGAGACTGCAGGGGGGGAAGGGCAGCTGACTACTGACATGACACAGAACCTCACACTGATCTACCAGTATTAACAACTCATCTTAGTAAGACCTGATGGGCAAGAAGATCTGAATATAATAAGACACACTGCTCCAGAGTGTGGGTGATAAACCCCACAAAGATCCAAGAACTTGCAACTCCTGGTTAATTATTTAGGAGTCTGGTGGATTGAGGCATGTTGGAAACCCCTCTCAAAAGGAAGAGACAAAGTATTTTGCCCCTTCTACGTCTAAGAAAGAAGCAAAGCGCTTTGTGGACCTCTTCAGGTGTTAGAGGACACATCCATTTTTCACGTGGCACAGAAGCTTGCTCGTTTGGGCCAGGGCTCACACAAAGAACAGCTGCAGGCTGAAATATGAGCAACACTGAAGTGTGGTTCCTACAACCCAGCAGATTCCATGTTCCTAGAGTATCTGTAGTGAAGACGGGCATTCTGTCAGAATCTCTAGCCAGCCTCAACAGCAAAGACACAGCACCAATCCCTAGGGTTCTGGATCAAGACCAAGACCACGCCATACCCTGTCCCATACTGTCCAGAACCTGCCACCTGATAGACCTTTAGAGTAGCATCTTGAAGGTACAGATGATGCATCTGTCATCAGCTTAGAGATGACACCCTGTGGGAAAGGGGCATCCTTCTTCAGGATGCCCCTTATACCTTAAGCCAGAGGTTATTATATGGTGCTATATTGCCAACAGCTAGAACTCATGGGTCCAGGAACCAATGGGAAGATGTAGGGATGATCCCACTCACCATCACTCCTAGGCACCCAGCTGGGGAATTCCTACAACTTTAGGTATTATTAGTTTTAAGTTCTTGGTCCCAGAAGGGAATAGTTCCACCAAGTAACACAATGAGAGGCTCACTAAACTTAAAGCTACAGCTGACATCTAGTCACCCTAGGCTCACCATGACAGTAATCTAGTTAGTATAAAAAGGAGTTATTGTACTGGCAGAAGGATTTGACCCTGATCGTCTTGAAGAGATAGAACTGCTGCTACATGTTAGGGGCAGATAAAAATATATCTGGTACCCAAGTGCCTCTCTTGGTACTTACTTGGTTTTAAATGTAAATGGTCGAGTAGAGCAACCATTGCTTGACAAGGGTGTAGTGATCAGAGGCTCAGACTCCACAAGGACTTAAAATATGGGCCATCCAACCAAGCAAACCACCTAGACCAGCAGAAGTGCTAGCTAGGTAGGAAGAGGGGGTCTAAAATGGATGAAAAAGAGGGAGAAAATAAATACCAGCTATCCCTTCCAGACCAACCACAGTGTGGGGCTATAGCTTATCCCATTAACTCTCCCACTCACTATGGCAAGTTTGTGCCTGGATGGAATACACTTAGTGGAAGAAGCAAGTAAATCTGAACTGGGCAAGAGGTGAATGTAGTGGATGCTCCCAGTCTCCTTTCACAAGGCCAGCTGACCCATTACCCTTGCATCCCCAGCATTGTGAGTATCGGCTGCTAAAAACTCACAGCTTCCCCTTTCTCTGGGTAAATGTCTTAGCAGAATGGATGATGCCTTGACACACATACATGGACAGCCAATGGCCAAGGACAGACTGACACAGGCATATTAAATGCCAGCCCCTTCCTGCAAGGTGGGAATAAATCCATGGTGCAATTTGTATTCTGAGTATCCAGACTGAAGCTGGTCTCCAGCCAAGATCTCTCCCTTGCTGAGTTTTCTTCCCCTGCCCTAGCCTGCTTCCTTCACCCCTTTCTTCTGAGAGTTCTCCCTCAATAAATCACTTTTCACAAGAACCTAATCTCAGGTTCTGCTCCTAGGGACTTCAACCTAAGCCTAAGAGATCGCTGGAGCAGGAAAATGGGGGAAATAATGGAAAGAATTTCAGGTGGCAGATCAAAATAAAGACCAAAATATGTGGGGACAAATGTTTTTTCATTGTCCTTTAAGTCCTACTGGGATGTTGTCAGCTTCTATCATGCAAAATAAGTTAACATCCAGCTTGCACACGTGCGGAGGATTAAAGAAACAGTATTGTTAGAAAGGTACCAAAGAGGATTTCTGTCGCAGGTAGACATTTAATAAAGGGTGGCTCTTACTACCAATACTAATAATATTCTTTGAAATGATTGTTTTAAAAAGCTTGTTATGACTAGCAAAATCTGGACAAGCAGAGCAGCCTTGCTGAACGGCTTGCTGAGAGAGTCTGCCCTGCTCCGCATGCAGAGAGCTTTTCTATCATTGTTCTCCTCAAATGTGAAATGAGTTCCGCCTCACTGACTGCAGAGCCCCTGAGGTGATTGGCTTGGGAGGGGGGGGGCGGGAGGGGGACGGCGAAGGAAGAAGCTGTGGGAATGATCCCTGCGACTCTGTAACTCATTGTGTTCTGTATTTCATTTTGTTTTTGATTCAACGTAGGCAAGCAGAAGGGAAAAATAAAGCAATGTGCAGTGTTTGGGGGATGCTCCTTGGTGCGTTAGATGGCTCAGCTTAAATCAGATGTGGCAGGCACCTTTTTAAAATGACACAATTAGCGCCCTGCTATGATGATGGCAGATAACTAATAGACTTAGACTTCTGTTGCGGTTATTTAGTAATAAATTGTTTACCATCCCTATTGTCATTTGAGGTTTGTGAAGTTCTAGTGTTAGAATAATAGCATCAGGTAAAAAGCTCTAGGCCTTAGAAAAGATGGATGGTAGCCAGAAATCATAAGGAATGAATACTGAAAACAAAACAAGATAAAATAAGAGGAAATGAACCTGGGAAGACAGGAAAAAACAAGGACAGGCAGAATAAGTGTTATGAAATAGGATCACTATTAAAGTGCTTTTGTAATTCAAGTAGCATGATCTAATGTGACTTAAATTGCATAAAATAAAAATTAAATCTTATCAAAGTTCTTGAGTAATGGTGTGGCAGGCACTGTTGCTTGTTTGTCCGACAGTTATTTCCAAACCCATGCCCCATGCTCCCTCCACCAGAGACACAACACCATATATCCACATTCCCAGCCTCTTGGTATAACAAGCAGTGGCCATGAGACCCTCTTCCAGCTAATGAAATGTAAGACAGTACTTCTAGGAAGTTTCCAGAATTTTCTTTTTCTGAGAGAAGAGGCACACCTACATAGAATGTTCTTTTTTGCTATGCTTCTTTTTCTGTTTTTGACTCTGGCTTGGCTTTAAGCACTGGCAGTCATCTTGAATCTATGAGGGAAGTTCACAAACAAGCTAAGGATGAGAAAGCCGAACAGGAGGAACTGGGTTGTTTACCACATTATCAAGCCACCAAACAACCTGAGCACCACACCAGCCTTTTCTGGACTTCTTAATTGATACAATAAATGAATAAATGTCTGAGTATTTTAAGCCATGTCTAGTAGTCTGCTCTGTGGCTTATAACAGAGCACATCCATATATTTACAAATAACTCCCTGATTAGTGTTGAAAGGCATAATAAGTCAATCCAGGCTGTTATTAAAGAAGAGATAGAGACCACCTCTGCCCAGGAGAGGCAGGCCAGGCTTTCAGGATGACAGGTGCTGTACAGGAATGCTCAGACACAAGGTGCATGGGTCGCTGGCTGAGCTCCCAGGTATGGAGCCAAGAGCCAGGCTGGCAAATGCAAGGCCAAGTACTCACAGGAGGTTAAGACTACCGAATCCAAAACAAGGACCCAGCTAGGGGCCGAAGCCAAGAGAGAATCTCAAACAGAGGAACTGACCTCAGGAAAACAGGTTTGTGTGGCAGAGGCTAAGCCAAGTTTAAAGGCAGCAGCTAAGATTTCCCAAAGGAAATGAGTTCAGCAAACAAAACTTGCAGTACCATAATGCCTTTTAATAAGGAGTGGTCCAGGGCTTCCCATGCAGCCCTGGTTTTAAAAGACCTTATGTTAGGGGAACAAGATCTTCCTAAGATTTACTGAATTTAGATAGATGTCCTGCCTCTGTCCCCCAGTAAGCTCTGAGTACTTATAATATTTTACAGTAACTATGAGTTTGTCTTCTCATAAGAAAGAATTTAGTTCCTCTGAGGACAGAAATGCTTTATTTGTCTTTGTGTCTCATTACCTATCACAGTACTTAGCAATGATTCTGATTCTACAGGGGCCAATGACAGGCTGCTCTAAGATGGGCCACTTTGGCATGAACATCATTTTGAGTTAAAAGTAATCAAAACCCATTAGATAAGGAAAAGCTCTCTTCCTGGTCTTCAACTGCCTAAATTTACATTGGCAAGGAGAGCCTGTATCAGGAACAGAGTTATTAACAGAGACTCCCCTTTACCTAAGACTCTTATCTGTGTAATAGGGCAACCTTTGTTTTTTGAAACATCTCCTTTCACCTTCCTGCTAATGGCCTTTCTCCCCTTTGTAACCTCAGACCCCACCCCTCTCCTTAGCTCATGCAAACTTCATGTTGCCTCATTGTTCTTGGAATTTCCATGTCTGTGGGGATTCCCTTATATACACTATTAAATTTTATTTTCTCCTGTTAATCTGTCTCACATCAATTTGATTCTCTAAGTCCAGCTAGAAGGACCTTGTAGAGCAGAGAAATGTCTTCCTCCCCAACAATTCACAGTTTGTTTAGAAGATGGATAATAGGGGCACCTGGGTGGCTCAGTTGGTTAAGCATCCAACTCTTGATCTCAGCTCAAGTCCTGTGTTGGGCTCTACTTTAAAAAAAAAGAATATGGGCAATAAAAATAATAACAGTATTTATTGAGCACTTACAATGTGCCAGACATTGTGCAAAATGGTTTATACACAATAGTTCATAGGAAGTCATCACAATCATTATCCTGACTTCAGCAATGAGAAAACTAGGGCTTATAAAAGTTAAATAAATTTCCCCAGAAAACCCACCCAGGAGATAGCAAACTCTGCATCTGAATCCAGGTCACCTCCCTCCAGAGAATAGCGTTCTTACTCCCGCATGGAGGGAAAGAGAACACAAAAATCATTTAAGACACTACTAAAGAATTATGGTATTTGTCTCTTTTTTCTCTCATAAAGGAAACTGGGGATTCTTAGAAACTTGGGGGGTTTTTTGCCCCTGTGAATAATTGATAGAGCTATGTTTTCAAGGGCCTGGACATAAACAAGATGAAGTTGGGTAGTTTCAAGAATTAGAGAAAGTAAAAGTTGGGCATCCTGAGAAAGAACTTCCGTGAGGGGCTGCATGAGCTCCTACAGCCTCAGTAAAGCATCACGGGGCTGAAGGAGCAGAGATGAAGACAGATGCACCAGAATCCATGACCAGCACCATCTCTAGGTTTTCTGGCCTCTCACAACCCTGCATATCCTGCAGATCACAATGGGTAGGGAAAGAAGCCCCAATGATGACTAATATAGGATCTTCCTGTCCACCCTGAGAAATAGGAGGCAAATTATTAGTCACCTTTAATCTGGTATGGAAAAATCAAGTCAAATGATGTTTCCAGGAGTGGTGGGTTCTGCCTCACCATTATACCTCCAACAGAAACAAGGGAAGGAAAAGAGAGAGGAAGGGACTGTGGTGCACACTGAGTGGGCAGCTACCTAATTTCCAGCACAGGCTTTGGGTCTGCTTCAATCCTGATAAGCTCTCACCACCAAGTCTCCACTTCAGGGGTACAGATTCATCTCCAGAAATCTCAGAAATACGAAAAACACTTCTTGAGAAAGCCAACTTAATAACTGAGGCAGAAAGCACTGGCCATGGAGGATGCTGAAGTAGGCACAAACTAAGAGGAATAATAAAAGAAAAAAAAAATCTACATGAAAAGAAAAATCCCACAATTAGAGGAGGAGCCCTGACAGTTGTGATTAATTAAGAGACTCTATGATGTTGTGTCTCAAGGTTCCATGATTTAGTTTTTCGTATGATTAAGAAGAGAGGTGGTCACCTCAGGAAAGGATGGTTGGTTTATTTGCATTACCCTTTAAGAGATTTCCTAATACTTTCATTTACCTGACAAATGTGCATAACTTTATGCTGTCCTAGAACTATAGTTAAAAGCACAAGAGGCAAATTTTCAGACTTCAGGCTCCTGCTACTGAGTTTTAATTGTGAATGAAGTTCCATGACTCTAGAAGCCCAATACTACTGAGTATTGATTCAATTGGCCCAACATACAAAATTTGTGCATGACTACAAGCTACGTGCTTCCCAGAAATTTCAGTTATTTTCCTGAGATTGTAGGAAATAGGATCCATGACCCCTAGGAGACAAATGACTCCCTTCTTGAACCAAGTTTCTGGCACTCTATGGGTCATGTGTAAAGATCATTGTTAAAGAACCTCATAAAGGGAAACCCCTGGAACCCTCTGAGGCTGACACAGTCCGTGGTACAACCACTTACACATCATTCATTTCTCTCTTTCTTCTGTGTTAGAGAAAGACCACTAGTTCACAGACCTGTACCTCTGAAACGAATAATACATTATATGTTAAAAAAAAAAAAAAAGAAGAAGAGATAGCAGGAGGGGAAGAATGAAGGGGGGGAAATTGGAGGGGGAGACGAACCATGAGAGACGATGGACTCTGAGAAACAAACTGAGGGTTCTAGAGGGGAGGGGGGTGGGGGGATGGGTTAGCCCGGTGATGGGTATTGAGGAGGGCACATTCTGTATGGAGCACTGGGTGTTATGCACAAACAATGAATCATGGAACACTACATCAAAAACTAATGATGTAATGTATGGGGATTAACATAACATAATAAAAAAAAATGGAAAAAATAAATAAATAAATAAATCTTAAAAAAAAAAAAAGACCACTAGTTTAAATGTATTGCTTTCTAACACTTACTAAAGTACATTTGCTACTTCATTAGGGATGCTTTATTTTTTTTCTTTTATTTCTTTTTACTCACTTAATATCATTCCACACTGATAATTTGCCATTATCAAAACTGTGTTCCATCGACTCCCGAAAAAGGGCTAAGGCACAGCTAGTTACAAGACTAGAGTCCAAAAGGATTAACATCTTGGACTAACACAATAAAATTAAATTTTGTTGAACATAGAGTCCTGTATATAAACACAGAAAAAAGCTAATGAGTATTATATTAAATAAAAACAGATGTTTTATGGGATTGAAAGATTTAACCTCATGAATCTTTTCACTGAGAAAAGATCTTTGAACAAGTCAACAAGCCAACATCACACCAGTGTGATGTGGCCACCAAAAATATTAATTTAGTCTTAAGCTACACTCATGGAAGTAGATGAGATGGCCTTCTCCCTATCCTGGTATGATCAGTTTTGATAGGTTCAATGCCCATACGATGGTGAGACTTGAATCCATATCTTGCCAAAGACTCTGAATCTCTTGCCCCTAGACTTCGTAAGATCTTGGCAGAGATAATATAGAAAAAATTCAGGCATCCAATGAGTGATTGGGCACTAGCTGCTTAGTGGATAAGAGCCCAGGTTCTGGAGTCAAACTTTCCGATAGTTACATCACTTACCATCGTGTGACCTTGAGCAAGGTACTCAGTATCCGTGAACTTGTACCAGCTTGCTTCTGCTGCTTAACCAACCACCCCAAACAGAGTACAGTACAACACTAAGCATGTATTGCTCACTCATGAGTCTGCTGTTTAGCTGGCAATAGGCAGATCTGGCCTAAGCTATGCACGATTTGGCTTCAAACTGTTTTTGGGTCCAGGTCTGTTCTTCGTGTCTCTCGCTGTCTTAGGACCTGCCAGCCTCCTGCAGCATGCCCTTCTCTTGGTGATGGAAGGGGTGCAAGAGGGAAAACTCAGCCATTGCATGTGCCACATCTATTACCATCCCACTGTCCAAGGGGAGTCATGTGGCCAACACTTAAGTCAAGGGCTGCATCCTCACATGGCCGTGGCAAAAGTGTGTTGATGCGTGACACACATTGGAAAAACATTTAACCGACCACAAAGCCATAGTATTCTCACAGACAAAATAAGTTTACTGCACCTACCAGGTATGGCAGGCAGACCAATGATTGGCCAAAAATGCCCCTGTCCTAATCCCCACAACCTGCGAATACAGTACCTTATATGGCCAAAGAGACTTTGCAGACATCGTTGCCCTAAGGATCTTGAGACAGGAAGATTATCCTGGATTCTTCAGGTAGGCCCAGAACAAATCACAAAGGTCTTTAGAAGGGAAAGAAGAAGATGGGGAGTTAGAAAAGGAGACATAACACTGGAAGCAGAGGCAGGACCAGGAGCCAAAGAATGTGGCCAGCCACCAGGAGCTGGAAAAGGCAAGGAATGGATTCTTCCCTAAAGCCTCCAGAGGGAACACAGCCCTACAGAAAGTCCCATAAGGCCCATTCCAGACCTCTGACCTCCAGAACTAAAAAGTAATAAATTTGTGTCATTGTAAGCCACCGAGTTTGTGGCAATCTGTTTCAATAGAAATAGGACAGTAATATACCAGGTGAGTAATTATCATTGTTCAGTCTCCCCTACATATGGATACCGCAGGCTTTATCTTTTGTATAACCATGTAATTAATGTGGATGCCAAAGGCCTTGCTCTTTATTTCTGGGGAAAGTCAGGAGTCCCGTGTCATTGAAAAGGAAAGTGTTCACATGGAATAGTTTGGAAGGAGCTCAGCAGAATCTTGAAACATGAGAGGGCATCACCTCTGCCAGATGATTCCCAAGCAGCGTGCTGACAGCTGTCAAAGGAAGGCCTCACGAGTCTGTCACGAGAGGACACACAAAGCTGGCTCTACATCCAAGGTCACATGTAGGTAAGCACAGCTGTTCTGCCAGCATGGGCTGCTTCTGGGGCACTCATGAGCAGGGCAATCCCACAGCTTGTCCATGCGGCCCCTGCTCTAACCCATGAAGCCCACCGCCCCCCAATCGTGAGACCTGCCAATTTCCCCTGAGGTCACAGCCCACCCAACTCTTCTCCCTTCCTAAAATGACCCTCATTCAGTCTCCTCCAGATTGGCACTCTCTCCCCCTGTTTGAGCTCCACTGACTTGTTAGAACATAATTCCCCTGCGCCTACTCTTCTGACAAAAACTCTCTCTTGCCAATCAGTGACCTGGCTTTCACTACTCTACCCATTTTGTGGACGAGCCAAGCTTTCAGACTTTTCATATAATAAAGATCTTCAATTCCATACCCTCAGTTACATAAAAGGTGCAAAAAAGGGGCAACTTAATTCTTTCACGGCCTAACTGTTGGAGGAGTTAATCAAGAAGACATGACTGTCGGCTGACAGGCAGTCAGAGGCTCCTCACGCCCTCCCCTATTCTTGGAATGAATGCTCTGCCCACCTTTCCCACAATGGGAGCTGTTTCAAGGAGGCAGCCTTGAGAGAGCAAGGTGTTGAGGTCATCTGGATAGTATTTGTGACTGAAGCCAGTTAAGGCCTCTATGTAAACTTTTGAAATTCTGGCAGGTATGGAGATCCACTCATCTTGTGGCTGCTCAAGACAAGCTTCATATGTAGGTTCCCTTGCTTATTACACCTGCCTTCTACCGATCTGAAGTGGCCTGCCTCTTTCCCTGGTCAATTCCTGCCCTCCATGTATGGGAACTCGTTTCAGATTTCATTGGGGAAAGCTCTAGAGGTTGGGAATTAATGTTAATTTTGTTGTTTGGGAATCAATAAAATAAGGAATACTTCTACAATTAGTTTTTTAACTATGAGGAAGAGTTACATGAACAAAATGTGCATCTATCTCTTTCTTCCTAACAAGATGTTCTAAGGCATAAATTGTCAGAAATTAGGTGAGATAATGAATTATTGCAAAAATAAAACTGAGCAACAACATCCTAATTATTACTTGAATAGACTTGTGCACATGAACCAACATCCCTTAACAAAAATTTCTGTATGACATTTTAATCTGTCTGTAATTTCTAAAATTCCTTCCAGGCAATAGCGATTGAGGAATTGACACATTTATATAGTGTGTCAACTTATAGACTATTAAATGTTTATATTGCTTTTTTTTTTAAGATTTTTTTTTTTTTTTTGACAGAGAGAGACACAGCGAGAGAGGGAACACAAGCAGGGGGAGTGGGAGAGGGAGAAGCAGGCTCCCCGCGGAGCAGGGAGCCAGATGCAGGGTTCGATCCCAAGACCCTGGGATCATGACCTGAGCCGAAGGCAGATGCTTAATGACTGAGCCACCCAGGCACCCCTGTTTATATTGCTTTTATACAAAATTCAAAGTACTGGGTTTTAGAGAAAATATCAGAAACTCTGTAAGCATGAGTAGGGCCACCCAAAGGATGCTTGTCTAGTCCTGCTATTATATTGTTTTTAATGTTTAGAAACATCAGATGCTAATTTCCTAATTATGTGGTAACCATTAGTTGTCAGTAAGAGTTCATTAAGCAGTTTCCAGTCATCTTGTGGAATCTGTGGGTTTGCTCAGCATGTTGTTCTAAAGTCAGAATTCAGGTAAATTAATGGATTAAGCTTCAAGCTTCCACGAATTAAAATGTCGTGATGATCCCATGTCCTGATGATAAAAGTGCTTTGATGAATAGGGAAGAATGAGAATTATTCCAAGGAGATATTCACTGAACTAATGAGAGAAAGTTGTACTAAGATTCATGGAACTTGGATAAATGTTCATGGTCAGAGTCACTGTTAACTGACTTCTGGAGCCTCGCAGGATCAAGGTAAGAGTCATTAATTATGCAGATCACCCTTCAGTTCTTGGACCTTGAGATGGAACTAAATTAGAAAGAAAGCAAGAGAAGTTGAAGAAAGGACTACAACAAAATGATGGTCTAATAAGACAAAGACTAAATGGAGGAAAAGATAAGCATTGGAGAAATGAAGAATGGGTGCAGAGGCTATGTTAGGCCAATAAGAAAACAGAGAAGGAGAATCCTCTGGAAAAGGAAGAGAAAGTCAAGTTTTGTATCTGAATTCTTACAGAAATCACTTTATACAACCATTCACAATACACCACTGAATAGTTCATGAAGGCAGGAGTTGGGTTTTAGTCCTCACATTATCTAGCTTAGTGACGGCTCCATAATAGATATGTAGTAAATGGTAATTAAAAGAATGATTGAATGAATATAGAAGATAACCTACAACAGGAAGAATTTAATGGAGCAAGCTACTGACACTTCACCATGCAAAATCAATTCCTATCTGTAGAGAGCAAAATGGAGTCTCTCATGTCAAGCAGGGGCCTGTGTCAAGCCATGACGCAAGCAGGTAAGGTACCGCTGCTAGGAGACATCGCGGGGACCCACGTCAGCTGACCCCCCAGAACTGATAATGAGCAGAACCAGAGGAGGTCTGCAAAGACCCGAAACTGATGAAATCCCTTTAAGAGGGGAAGGATTTTGGCAACAAACTATCAGATTCTTCAGACCTGACCCCTCTGTGTCTGACCACTTAAAAAAGGCAACTGCCGCTGAAGGTCCTGTCTGATGGATCTCCGAACAGAACCCAGATCCTTCACTGCTTGAACATCAGGAGCAGTGAGTGCTGAGAGCTGACCAGGACCAGACCAAGGCCTTATCTCAACTGTGCGCCCAGAGACTGACTTCAAGTTGGGTTCCTTAACTTCCTGCGCCCTCTGTTATCGTGTCTGTTGTGTGGCTTGTCTTCTGTCCTGCTCTGTGTGCCGTATAAGAAGCCATGTTGAATCCCATGGTGAATTGTCATTGAGTTTGGAATCCTGAACCTGCTTCGTAATTGTGATTTAACTTTGCTTTCTGATTGAATAAAGCTGACATTGTGGAAAGACATTCCTCATGTGTGCGCCTTCCTGACGTGCTCCCGACACTATCCAATATGGGAAATCTCCAAACCCAGAGGGGGTGAAAAAGAAGAAAATAATCACTGTGGAAGAGAATTTCACTTAATTCATTAACTCAAAGAAAGAACATTTATTGAGGTCCTCAACAGTGTCAGTGTCAAAAGCTGTGGCCTCGAGTAGCAAAGTGTTGGTAGGTGGAAGGTGGTCACAGTCACAGCACGCCAGCTAGTTTGAACAATTGCTTCAAGCTTACACACTCCTTGCCTGCTAACCGCAGTTCATTGGTTGGAAGCAGAACTAGCCTCCTTTGCTTGAGGTTTCACGGGCCTTGAGGAATAAAGGACCAGACTTTCCTGGAAGCTAAGGCCTGACCCCATTAGAAACAGCTGCCTCTGATACCAACCAGCCTGTTCAGGGTCACGTTGACATATGATTAACGACCTGAGCATCAGCGTCTCCTGCACGTAGCCCCCATCATTTCCCAAGCCTTCTGCTTTACACATCCCTCCACTGCCCCGCCTTCGCCTAGACTGGGAACATGGTCTTTGAGACATTAGTCCACCGTCTTTCCAAGTTGAGTCTTCCTGAATAAAACAACCTATCACTCATCTCTCGAGTATTGATATTCAATAGGTGAGCAGCCGAACTGAGTTTAAGACCAGTTCGCTGTCTGGGAACAATAGGACCTTCAGGCCCATCGGTTGGCAAGCCTTTAATTGTACATAAAAAATAGATCAGTAGTACCAGCCCATTTTTGGTGCTTCTTTCCCTGCTTTTTGGATAACAAGTCACCTAATTTCTTAATGTAGTTTCTTGCATCATTTGGAATTGTATCAAAAATCCTACAGTTTCTTCCTACTTCCTGATAGCTAAAAGAGGCAATATTTTCATTAGTAAATGTTTATTTTTTTTAAGATTTTATTTATTTATTTGACAGAGAGAGCGAGAGAGCACAAGCAGGGGGAACAGTTGAGGGAGAGGGAGAAGCAGGTTCCCCACCAAGCAGGGAGCCCAATGCGGGGCTTGATCCCAGGACCCTGGGATCATGACCTGAACCGAAGGCAGACGTTTAACCATCTGAGCCACCCAGGCGCCCCAGTAAATGCTTATTTTGATAGAACATTACATAAGAATTTTTTCTGAGTAAATGTGATATTGAATCCTCTAACAATGTTTCATACATGGAGAAGATGCTCAAATTATTATTAATAATGATACTACCTCATAAAGTTGCTATGAGAAATAAATGTCAATACACATAAATAATAAGAACAGTGCATTCTGTACTTAATCAATATTTAGTATTACTGTTGCCACCGGGACCAAGGAGTCATCAAGAGTATCACCTTGTTTTCACTGGAATATTATTCTATTGCCAAAGCTAGATGAAGTGAACCAGAGATGAATAATAATACGTAGAGCCAGGAATTTCTGTTAATCATCCAACCTAAAGTTAGTGAACAACGCTGAGCAGGGGTCTTCCTTGAGCTAACCCATCACCCCCTTCCTTTCAATCTCAAAACAATTTAATCAAATGATGTTATAGAGATGATAAGTTTTGCTAAATTTTGAAAATACAATTTAAAACTGAGTGGAAGCTATTTAATTCTGCAGAAAAACCTTCCCTAGGTGAAGATTTGAATGTTCAATAAACAATAGATTTTTAAATCTGCTACACAAATATTGAAGTTTCAAAAGACTAAATCATATCATAACATTGTTAACTATGATAAGTATATTATGATATGATTTAGTCTTACCAATCTTCTTATTTGTAATTATAACGTTTCAAAAGGTAAGGCTGAGTGTTCTTATAGATAGCATTGTACTTTTAAAAACTAACAAAGCCTAAACAGTCAAAGGCAGGGTTCTCATGTTACTAGCTTTGGGCCAGACGCTTGATTTCTCTGACACTTACTTATCTACAAACAGGCATTATAATAGTCATTTTCCTGCTTATTTCACAAAAATCTTTGGTACAGTCAAGTAAAATAATGTATGTGAAAACCTTTGCAAAATGCAAATTGTTCTGCAAATGTATGATTATTTTTATTTTCCTTATCTTAAAATGTTAAAAATGTCATAATTATAAGCACATCAATCACAGATGTTCAAGTAAATACAAAGATGAAAGTTATATGTTTGAGTTTTTAGAAAGGAGCCAGCATAATATATGGTATAACTATTTTCCTTTTTTGCATCTATTTTTCTCTAATATAGTAGTTTTAAATTTGTAAAAAGAGGGTGCCTGGGTGGCTCAGTTGGTTAAGCGACTGCCTTCAGCTCAGGTCATGATCCTGGAGTCCCTGGATCGAGTCCCGCATCAGGCTCCCTGCTCGGCGGGGAGTCTGCTTCTCCCTCTGACCCTCCCCCCTCTCATGTGCTCTATGTCTCTCTCATTCTCTCTGTCTCAAATAAATAAATAAAATCTTTAAAAAAAATTTTTGTAAAAAGAGGCAATTAAAATTATAGGAATTACAGAAAAAGATTCTGAGTATACAACAGATTATACATGTTTGAAGATAGGGTCAAGATAAGATTACTGATTCTTAATTACCATCTGAAATTTAATCTCAGAAGAAAATATTAGAAAAAAAACAAATGACCTTGATTATCTGCATCACTGACCCACCCCAAGAAATTTTGGAAATATGTTGCCACTAAGATCCAGGTGTATCTCAAATCTAATCATGCACTGAGTGGATGAGAGCCATGAGCTATATAGTGGCTTTTTAATTTGTCTTCCATGAAGTAACTAATTTTAAAAAATAAATAAAAAATAATTTTTTCTAAAATTTTCCAGTTATGAGGAGTAAAATCATTTATCTAGATAGGCTTATCCTTTCAGCAGAATATCTTAAAAAGAACTAAAACAGAACACCTACATCAGAATGTACTGGTAATTTCAGGAACCATTTCTAAATCAACAAATTGATAAATTAGGATACCAGTAGGAAACAAGTCTGTCAGGATATCCTTAGTTATCTTTGGCTCAGGAAAGACTTTCCTGGTGATCTAACATGATCAGAAGAACAAATAACAGATCAATACATAACTTCTTTGTTTCCCCCCTTAAATAGTGAAGACATAAAGGACATTAAGGAATATTTTTATTAACTCTAGTGAACTGGATGAATTTCCCTTTTATACGCTAGATCAGTGATTCTCAAACTTTAGTGTATGTACAAACAACCTAAACAGCAGCTAATAAATGCATATTTCCAGGCCACAACTAGATTTCAGGTTTTCAGATTTCCAAACCGGCCTCTCTTGAGCATTATACTCTTGTCGTTTCTGGGAGAAATGCAAAAGCCAAGCACCCGTATCTGAAGAGCCATAATCTAGACCTTGAGTGATTGGAGGCCTTGAGTGATTCACAAATGAAACAATGAACCACCCTCTATAAGGCCCACCTAAGCATCCAAGTGACTTTTCTCTTTTTACCTCCTGGTCCGTTCCTACCCACAAAAACCTTAATTAATACTGCACATCCTCAATCATCCCGAATTCTGTAGGGTAAACTAATTAACAAGTGAAATGGGAATTTGCTCTAACATCTCTTTTATAGATAATTTTCTAAATAAATACTGCTGAGAGGGAGGCCTGGGTGGCTCAGTTGGTTAAGCATCTGCCTTCGGCTCAGATCATGATTCCAGAGTCCCGGGATGGAGTCCCACATTGGGTTCCTTGCTCGGCAGGGAGCCTGCTTCTCCCTCTGTCTGCCGCTCCCCCTGCTTGTGCTCTCTCTTTCTCTTTCTGACAAATACATAAATAAAATCTTTAAAAAAAAAAAAAGTACTGCTGAAGAAGTATAAATGTTTGAGGCAAATAATTTCAAAGACTACTCTCTGCACAGTTGAAATTTTTGCAAGGTACATGCCAATATTCTACGAGATAGGAATAACAGAATGGGAAACTAACAGAGAGGAAGCCAAGTGATTTACAGATTCTTTGGAAGCTTTTATTTATATTTAGTGTTTCCTCTCAAGTTTCAAGTTGAGTGCTTTAAGATTTTATAACTTAAAACAGGAATAAAGACCTGTTTCTTCAATTATAGTTCCTTGCTTCAATAAGATTGTGCATTGAAACCTTAATCAAATATCTAAGATACCACTCCTCATTTTTTCCTCCCTGAGAAAAATTGCTACATTATGGTTACATCCAATTAAGTTTGCTGCTTACTTTCTAAGGGATATAGAAAATATACAGAGATCCAGGGAAGAGTCACATCTGGTCCCATAACCATAGGAGTAACTGAATGGTAACTTCTATTTTTAGTCCCTGGGGCTTCCCTGCTACTGCATTGTGGGAAACCTACTCAGTCACCCTAAGGCACATGCCGAAGACATTTGTCACTCCTTACGACATACCTATCCTTTAGTAAGAAGCAAGCATCCAAGTTAGCTCTCTATATAATTCTGTGTAGGTGTATTGCACCCTCCAAGGGGTGCCGTTTACACAATGATGTGAAGGGAGCCCCCTAAAATAGTGCATCTGGCAGCCACCATCCAAGGTAAGAGCTCCTTTAACTTATGTTATGTCCTGGAGAAATCAGAGAACATTCCATGACAGCAGTGGTGATGATTACGATGAAACTAATGATGATAGTCAAAATCCTTGAATACCTACAATATGCTGATTACTTTGCCATCATGGTTCAAGTTAAAGCTAAATTAATCACAATAAATGCAAACATTTTTTAAACTTAATTATTATGGAGTCTTGGTCTACACCTTGGCAATAATAATTTCTGCAGTGGGTGAAACACAGAGGCTACCAAGATGATCTCAACCTAATAGTCACATCTCTGGAAATCTATACAAGATTTTTTCCAGCCTAGTCAAACATACTCATCAGTTTCTAATTTTTGATTCCCCACCCCCACCCTTAATCAGTGAAATCTTTCATGGATAAATTCTATATATGAAAAGAACCCTTGATCTTAACTGTTTTTACCCTTTAATTTCTTTTTTTTAAATCCTGGTGATGTGATCTTTCCAAATACTTCCTTTGAAATGAAAAATAATCAAATACCTTTGGTTAAAACACTTTCTCCCTAAAAACAAAAAAAAAACAACAAAAAAACCCACTTTCTCCCTACCACTACTGCATCCTTATATAATGCAGAGGCACTGAATAATTCATCAAGGAGATTTTATTTAAATATTGAGAATCATATAAAACCTTATTACAATGAAAAATATTGGCTTGCTACCTTAATGATAGTGATTATGAATTCTGTTCCTGAAATAATGATGCCTGTTTTTAACAGAAAATCATTTTACCAATGCTTCTGGGCAATTTCAAAAATTTGTCTAAACATTAGATCATTACCAAAGGCCCCAGGATCTGAATAATACATTTCTACATTACTGTGGAGAATCTATCACATTTTCAAGGCTAATGTTTTTACTATAAAATCTGGATCTCAGTCTATATATTTATAGAGGAATAACTTCTTCAAGTGCCATTCTAGAGTTCTCACGGGCAAATGAGTGAAGAAATGCACCTCAGATAAAACCTGCAACCTCCAGAGCAGTGGGAGAGAGTCCAAGTTCATCTTTACAGCTTCATACCATTCCAACTGAATCTAGTTACACTGAATGCAGCACTCCATCTTCTCTGGTTTAAAATCTATACAAGAGATGATAAATGCTAATCTGGTATCTCAAGGATGATAAACCAGAAATTAACTTCTAAATTGTGCTCAGATGCTTTGAACACTATAGTCTGTCATTTTTTTTTTCTTGGCTAAGAAACAGATGCATTGTTTTAGTCACTGCACACTGGAAGAAAAGACCACTCAAATGTTAGAAATTTGGCTTTGGGAATCCATCTAATTTGCTAAGCATAATGACCCTATTTTTAATCGTTGGCTGTTGAGACAATATCTTTGATGGGGGAGTGACTCATGAAGTATGTAGGAGTCATGAATAAGAGAGGCTTGCTTTCAACTGGAGGGCAGAGAGGTATTGAGAAGGTGAGTTAGGAACAAAGCCCAGGGGGAGCAGAGTGCATTGACTTACCTGCAGTACTTTGGTCAAATTGTTAAATAGAGCTTGGCCGGCACTCACTTTGTATTTGACGCCTCTGACTGTGCCATTTTTGCTTAAAATGTTGACTCTTCTTGTACCAAAACCCTTCTCACTGGCAGCCCTTGCTAACACCAGCAAGTTATCCTGGTCGTTCTCACACTCATCACCTTCCGATCCTATGTGGCCATTTTGCTGTCCATCAGACTCACTCAGTCCATCTATCCCCCAGATGCTGGCACACTCGGAGTCGAGAGAGCCTGACGGTTGCCCATCTTCGTACACTTCCTTCAGAACCCGCCCGCTATGAGATGATGCGATCCGAAACCGGACTTTCCGTGGCCTGTCATTTTCTGCCTTTATGTCCCTTTTCAGCATGATCACTTCCACCCACATAAACACTTCACATAATTCTGGATCCCTTGTTATTGCAAGAGTCCACTTGCCACATAGCAATATGAGAGCTTCATTCTCCTGACAGCAACACCCATATGAAACTAACATCGAAAGGAAAGAAGATTCCTAAGAACTTACAGTGCATCTCTGCTATTAATAATGAATGTGTCTGTGTGTGCTATGGTTACCTTTAAACTAAAACCTGCAAATGATCCCAGCCTTTAAATATTAAACAGCCATGGTGGACTCTTTTAACAGGACAAGTGCAAGAAAGTGGCATGCAATGAAACAAAAAGTAAGTAGGGGGCAAGGAAATGAAAGACTTCAACTTTGAAGCCAACCATGAGTGTTGAAAAGGATCTTAGCAGAAAAGTATCTCTACAATTCACTGTCCAGGGTGGAGGCCAGAGATAAAATGTGGAATCTAATGTGTAGGATGGGACAAGTCTTGGTCTTCCCACAGTGCTTATGACAGTCCCACACTGTCAGCAGGTGATCTTTAAAAAGGGCAGTGGACCTGGACCATGAACCATGAAAGGCTATGGACTCTGAGAAACAAACGGGGTTTTAGAGGGGAGGGGGTGGGGGGATAGGTTAGCGCGGTGATGGGTATTAAGGAGGGCACGTACTGCATGGAGCACTGGGTGTTATACAAAAACAATGGATCGTGGATCACCACATCAAAAACTAATGATGTATTGATGGTGACTAACATAACATAATAAAATTTAAAAATAAATAAATAAATAAAAAATAAAAAGGGCAGTGGACTACATGCCAATCTAGAGCTTTTAAAACTAGCTCTTTAATCATATATTAGACTTCATCAGCATTGTATAAGATGCATTTTCAATCTGCATCTTCATGCACAAGTGATTTTGCTAAAGAATAACTTTTTAAAAAACTATGAAAAGAGAGAACATTTGCCTTGTTACTTTCCCACTTCTGCTAGCAGCAAACATTCTCTTGGACAAAGGGAAAGGTTTTGGAATGAAACTTAATGGAACAATGAGGGAAGAATGGAAAATCCTCCAAGCCAGCCAGATCAGGCAAAGCAGTCCACGTGACCTGTATTAATAAATATTATAACCAAATCACCCAGGCATAGAGAAGGGACCTCTTAATGGTGTGCTCAGCGGATTTGCTGACGCTTTGATGAGTGACTGAACAATCTCTTAAGATAAAAGGCCATATTAAAACATACACAATGGTGAGTGCCCCAACCTGTCCGCACCTCCAAAGGGAGGACACACAGCTGGCCCTCATATTGCACTTCAAGGTTTCTTAATGTTTATAGTTTTATCTGATATAAATTGAATTTACATTTATTTTAGAAAATTCAGACAATAATTGCACAGCGTTGAAAATAAAAGTCACACCAAAAAAGAAAAGTCACGAATGACCTCACTAGAGATGTTAATAATTTTGTGAAATATCTTCCAGTCTCTATGAAGATGAAATGCTCTGATGGTCACAAAACTACATTGCCCAGCCTCTTGCCATTTAAGGGGAAAAGGAACAAGTGCCTAGCTTTTGCTGATGGGATGTGAGCAAAAGTAATGCATCATTTGTGGGCCGAGGCAGTTAAGAGAGAGAGTCCCCTGTCCATGCCCTTTCTCTTCCCCTCTCCCCATCTGCTAGCTGGATGACCCCAGCAGTCTTGAAGCCTGAAGTCCTTCCAATAGTTGTACCATATTTTCTTTCTCTTTCTGGATTGCTAGATGTTTAAATTATTTAAAATATTTAGTAAAATAACGCTGCACTGAATGTTCTTGTTCAAAATCAGAGCAGATATATCTAAGTACTTCTTTAGTGTCCATTCCTTTGGGTAAAGTTGATGAGGGAAGAATTTTTTTTTAATGTCAAGCTTTTGACATAAATTGCCAATTACAGATAAGAAAAGCTGTAAAATTTACACTTCTCCTAGCATATGAGTTCCTATTTACTGCACTCTCACCAGTGCTAACAATGCATATTACCAATTTATTGTTTATTTTGTCAAGTCAAAAAGCAGTATTTCAGTGATGTTATAATTTCCCAGCTTTGAACCCTGTTGATGACTTTCATTCTGAATGTTTTCTTCATATAGAACTCTCACTGAAGAAAAAGATGGGAGAAAAATAGAAATCTCTGCCTCATGGTTAATTGAATTAGGAATCAAATATTAGAGAATTCTATATAATGCCAAAAAAGAAGCAGGGAGAGATGAAGAGAGGAAGGAAGGGAGAGAGAAAGAGCTAGCACTCTATCAACTATCTCTAAGTGACAATATTAAGAGGCTTTAACTTGGCAAAGTAAAAGAGTATGTAGTCAAAGTACATAACAAGAGAACATAAGTGAGGAAATACTTATTGGGAAAGAAGAGAAAAATAATTCAGTTTTATACCCAAATGTCCAGATCTTTAAAATACACCAAAGTGAGTGGGGGGGGAGGGGCATGAATATTAGCCTAATCAAAAAAAAAAAATCAAAATTCTGTGATCGTCCCAATTATTTTTTGCCCTGAACTCCTCATGCAATCTGCCCTAGTTCCCTTTTTCTAGATGTTTGGATTGGACAGAGTGCTATAGCATGAGCAGAATTTTGAAGTCAAAAAGCCTAGGTTCAAATTCCAGCATACCTCAGTGAGAATGCTCTTTTCACCAACCAAATCTTCAATTTTCCCATCGGTAGAATGGAGGTAACAATATCTGCCCTAGTGAGTTGTGCTTGCAAAGTAGCTGGAACATATTGCTCAATGTGTTTGTGATGATGTGTATATATACTATGTGTCCTCTGGATGGAAACAACTAATTTTAGCCTCAATAAGGCAAGACAAGAGCTACACAAGATTACAGCCAATAAATATACTTGAAGGATAGAAAAAATTCAATAGAACGATTAAAAAGTTTGTGATATTTTAAATATATACATTAAAAATATATAGTGTGTGTATATGTACCTACACATGCATATGTATGCATATCTAATATTTATATACTTCTGTGCATAGGTACTATACACATGCCTATTTATATACTTACATGTATATGTGGCTATACACATGCATATGTATATGTATCTAATATTTATATACTTATATACTATTTTAAAATAATGAGACTAGTTAAGAGTCATCTCTCTTTCAAGGATGAACTGAAAGTCCGGAAACTGGAAACCAGCCTGCCACAAGTATAAGGGAGTATCTGCAAGTGTGAGAATACATTTTGATAATTGTAATTCACATACTTATCTTAAGCTGATATAAGAATTAAGCTGCTCTTTTCAGCAGGTAATTTTGCAATTATTCTTTCATTCAGGCAATGAGGATTCCACAAGTATCTACTGAATGCCACCCAAGGATAAGACACAGCTAGACACTATGGTAAATATAAAGATATGTAAAATTATGCCCATGCCTTCCATTGGTAACACTGCTTAAACAAAATAGCTAGAGTTCAATGCAGTGTATTTTAAGCTAATATATAATCCCATTTCCGTGAAATAACCAGATTAACAGTCCTCTCCAATAGAAGACATCGACACTATTCTCAACACTTTCCACTCTCATTCTGCTTACAATTTGTTCCCAGCTGCTTGATGTTAATACAGCAACTTCTAACTACTCCGTTTGCCACCTTTTCCTACTATCAGTTTATTATTCCCTACATTTTACTCACTCTGCCAGGTTAGCAGCCTCCCTTCAGAAAGAAGGTCCTTCTTCTCTTCCTTCAGATGTACTCTTTCAATCATTTATTCATTTAACAATATTTATCAAGCACCTAAAAAATACCAGAGAGTTGCTTGATCTATACGGGTGAATACAACAGGCATGTTCCCTGCCTGTAGAATTAGATAACATACAATAAACAAATAAAGGTATAATAGAAATTATAACAAGCATTACTAAGAAAAAGAGGCGGTTGTAACAAGAAATGATAAAAGAAGGGAGCCTACTTTACACTAAATAGTCTCAACCAGCCTCTCTGAAAAGGAGACATTAAACGAGAGTCTACCAAAACTAGAAGAGATTGATCATGTAAAGGTTTGAGGTAGGCAAGAGCAGTCGGAGATAGTTCCTCAGCTGTGGAGACACATGTAAAGGCCCTGAGGCCAAAAATCAGCAGGTTTGTTCAAAGAACTAAATAAAGGCAGAATGACTGAAGACAACTACAACTCCTATTCTATGAAACCTTTCTAAAAAGGGCCAACTAACTAACCTAACTAACAAGACCTTTCCTTCTTAACCCAATTCCTTAATTTATGCAACCCCCTCAAAACACAAAACAAAAACTTGTAAACCATATTACCAATATAGAAATATTTCAAATACTCATAAATTTAATACAAATGGGCATCTGTTCATTTAAAATAGTAAATTATATATTCTAGAAGCTAAATAGAGGGCAGAATGTTGCATTAACCAAACTAGAACTACTTTGGGAAATACTATTAATGATCAATGCAAAGAAAAAAAATATTCCTTGCTCAATTCCCAGTAGAAATGATAACCCAGCAGCTAGACCTAGGCCTGGGTATTTCTTGTTGGTGTCAGTTTTTTAATCAGAATATCTAATTATTTCCTTATTTGTAGAGAAAGCAGAACATCAAAATTTAATTATTCTTTTACTCATCCTATCTCCAAATATTGCCCCACATACTATTCTGTGTCTGATTACCACTGCATGGTGAGAAGTAATTTTAACCATATTCCTGGCTTTTGAAGCATAATTTTTAAAAATCCCTTGAATCATAGTAAATATATACAACATGTCTCCATTTGCTGTTATTTTATAACTATTACATTCACTGTTTTGTTTTCTGGTATTGAAAACAGTAAAACTTGGTCATTGGAAGTGAAGCAGAAACTCTGCCTGTCATTAACAGAGTGATTGTCTTTTCTCCAGCAACACTTGTCAACAGAGAAGCAATGAGCCATGACTCACTCCCCAAGTGCTGTTTTCCGAACTCCTGTTTGGATGGAGAGAACCTATTGATTTTTATTTTCTAACTATGCTGGTGACTGGAAGGGAAAAGAGATTCACTAACCATCAGTGAAATAGGGAAAATAAAGTGTCCCTGAAACTTTTCAGCATATAGAATATTGAACCCTTCTTAATCAACATGACTTTGCAAATCAAAATTCACAGTTCAATTATTAATTTGAAGTGCAGAGAACTTCTAGTCAGAAAAGAAAGTAAGTGCATTAAAGAAAGTATTCTTTGAAAACAGGACTATTTTCTTATTATATAACAAGAAAGATGGAGGATTTCTTAGTTTATACATTAGTTATGAATGGGGGCTGTGGGTCCACACAATGCTGGGTTTGAATCTCGGATCAGCCATCCTCTGAATGACCTTGAGCCTCAGTTTCCTTATCTGTCAAATAGTAGTTCCTACTGCATAGAATGCTTGGAAAAATTAAATAGAATGATGTATATGAAGTGCTTAGCATGCTGCTCAACAAATGATAGCCATAAATTCTTATCAATAAGTTACTTAACTAGCTAAATAGACAGTACACACTGTTTGGAGGACAGTGAGAAGAATGGAACCAGATGAGCATAATTATCTGACAGGGAGTCAAGGTAATCCCATTCTGTTTCTGGTCTGATTCTAGGGCTTTAAGGCTCAACGAGTCTGTCTTCACTAAGGTCCTGGAGAAGGTCTCCAGTTTCCAAGACCTTGTTCACTCTTTACATCTCTGGACTGAGAGTTTACCATATATTAAGTGCTGTACTGGGGGCAGGAGGCTTAGGTACTGGCTTATATCCTGTCACTATGGACCCTGAGTAGGCATGGCTGTCTTAGAATCCTGGGCTGCTCAGCTCTGGATTCAACATGCACCCCAGCATTTCCACTGGATAATTATATAAACTCTAAAATTAACACAAACCACAGATGAAGGAAGATCAATAAAGAGTCTCCAGAGAAACAACTTCCCACAATGGACTTTCATAGTTCAATTTTCATCTTTGATTCACCTCTATATCTTGTAGAGTGTTCTGCAGATAAACAGTGCTCAGAGAAATATTTCCTGAGTTGAAATTAGTTAAGGGATGCCTGGGTGGCTCAGTCGTTAAGCGTCTGCCTTCAGCTCAAGTCATGGTCCCAGGGTCCTGGGATCGAGCCCCGCATCGGGCTCCCTGCTCAGTGGGAAGCCTGCTTCTCCCTCTCCCACTCCCCCTGCTTGTGTTCCCTCTCTCGCTGTGTGTCTCTCTCTGTCAAATAAATAAATAAAATCTTTAAAAAAAAAAAAAGAAATTGGTTAAGTTAGACTTTCATGTCAGAACATGCTGACCTCACATTTTAGGAGACAGGCAAGGAACAACTGACATGATTACTTCCATCTATTTCTGTCTTGCTTCTGGTCCATATGTGAGGTAGGAAATAACAGTGGTTTACTTTTCAGGCAAAATATCCGACTAATGCTATTGGTGTCATTAAAGGCACCATCTATATTACATTACAAATTGTGGGACGCTAGAGAGTAAATAGTGTCTTCTGTCCGTAGAACCCAAGTCCCAGAAAAAAATCAAAGAGTGATAAATCAAGTTTACCTATTTAGGTGTTGAAAACTTGACTTGGCTGCCTTCAACTTATAAAAGCCAAGCGATTCAAACATCCAGTCCACTTAGCCCCAAGGAGCTTTATATAAGCTCAAGTTCACTCTCAAGCATGAAACAAGGACTTTGCTCTTTCCTCTTGTATAGGGGGTTTCTGTGTATTGTGTGACTAAGATTCTTCAAACTGGGAGAAAAAAATCACTTTTACATCCTTCCTCAATCAGACTGTCAATATGGAGAATACCTATAAATATGTCTTATGGTAGACAGATTTTTTAAACTAACTGTATTATATTATTACTCCAAGATATTGGTGTATGGATCCAACATTCTTAATTCTTAATAAAGAGATAATCAATGAATTAAATTATGCACATGTTTATCCTACACACGGGAAGTTTACTTCTCACAGTTCTGCTTGGAACCATCCAAAGGAAATCCAACCACTTTGGGATGGAGAAAAGGTTGGACAGAATGAATGAACATGGCACTCAAGAATAAAGAGTAATGAATAAAGCATTAAAAATACTGAATCAGATCCAGAGATGCTCAAGGCATCCTACTAAGTATCATAAAGACCAGAGTTTATCCTTGAGATTTTTTCAGAATCAGGATAGAAACAAGAGAACAGGGAAATAGAGTCACAGTCTTAGAAACATCAACCTGGAAAACTAAAAGCAGCTCTCCAGATCAGCAGTGGATTTCAACAGAATGTCAGTGCTGCATGTGGTAGCAAAGGAATGTAAATCCCTAGAGTGGCAATTTATTTTTCCATGAGAATGTGCTTGCAGAATGTGTAAAAGAGTCTTACAAATTTTCAAATGTATTGAGGTAAAATAGCAATGCTCTCAGAAACCACCCTGCTGATAGATTTTTCTTAGTCATTATTTTTTAAATTGATGAAATAAATAAAATGTCCAAAGAAACATGCAAAGCTGACTGGAAAATATATACTAAAGAAATCCTTATCCTGAGACACACTTCCTGTCTGATTCTTGTGGCTGAATTTTTTTAAATCACTGAAAATTTGACATGCGTCATCTTTTACCAATAACTGCCATAAATTTATCACAAATTATATTTCATAATCATGTTGCCTTTTTTCTTCCAAAAGCATGATGACAAAATGGAGCCCTGGGACAACCTAATTCTATTATCCTACCACTGTTGCCAGGGTAACAGGGGACTGTTGATTCTACTGTCTGAGATGAAAGTTAAAACTGGCAAGAAGAAGAAAAACAGGGAGCCCAGACAAAAAAAAAAAAAACAACCGACTGTGTTCGTTCAGAGATCCAGAGATGTTTTTGTTTTCCTTGCGGGATTGTAGTTTCAAGTCCACAGATAAACTAGAAAGTTTTTTAAGAGCACACAGGTGGTCCCCAAATGACCAGGAACGTTCCCCTAAAGAGAAGGCATGATGCAATGTGGATGATGACTCTGGGCTGGAAAGGCACAGCCACCCCGGACAGCACAGAGTTCAGGCAAATTTCTCAAAGTATCAATTACACATTGAAAAGGGGACCTTTTGCAGATAAGTCTTCTTGCATCGTCTTTTGCAAATGAGTCAATGCAGTTTCCAAAGCTTTTGCATATATAAACTTGGAACTCTAAAATAATCTGACTGAGTTGGCTTTGATCTGCTCTGTTGGCAAATAGAAGCTTTTTCGAGTATGAATATATAAGTCATATTAGAAACTAAATAAAAATTCATGAATCATTCATATTGACTGCCCATTATTAGCTCCAGAAGCTGGGAGTCTCTTGGCAGATTCAATGGACTCTAGGGATAAACTTTGATGCTTTGAGACCCAGGAAATAAAATAGGATGAGGAGTTGAGAAAACCATGATCCCACTTCTATATGAAAACTGCTACATTTCTGACACCCTGAAGATTAACAATCGCTGGGACCGTTAGAAGGTAACACCCCTGGCATGGACACTGGGGCTTCACAAGGGGCAGGGGCAGAAGGTGACAACTGTGAGACCCAGCTAGGCAGCTTCAGAACTATTGATAAGCATGAGCCAAAGGGGGAGAGCCTGCCACATGGGGCTGGGCAGTTTTCCATGTGACATCCACTGAGCCCCCTTTCCTGAAATAATTCTGGACGCTCTGGAGCGAGGGACCCTGAGGTCCAGCCATCCATCTGTTGGAAGCTCTGTAATTTAGGAATCATCTATTTTCTCAGGCTGCGGAAACCCGCATGATATGTTCACCAGTGCATAATTGTGAAAGACTCAACCCAGAGTGCAGCTCTGGTAGTTCAGGAAGGGATCTGGGCACCCTCACACTGTTGAGGATTTACTCGGGGCTTCATCAGTTCTAAGATGTGCATTTTCTCACGTGTTAGCGTCTCTGAAATTAGTGGGCATCTGACCCTCAGATAGATCCGGAATGGTCATGACATAACTGCCTGCACATTAAAACTTATAGACCAGTTTCCCTGACTTGGAAGAAAATCCAAGACAACAGCAAAGCACACTCTTGATAAACACCGCATCACCATTTTGGATCACAAGAAGGACTGACTGCCTTGTGTGAAAAATCACACACATCAATGACTCTGAGTGGAAAACTGACTAACAAGACTCAAACTCTGAGTGTTTGGGAATATCCTAATTAATTTATTTTACATTTATTTGCCTTTATATGTATGCTCAAGAGCGATATACAAGAATAATCTCTATATAAATACATCTCAAAGAGCTTTTTCCATAGGTTTAAAAATTTCAAGCCATAATAAAATATTGTGCCATGATTAAATTAGCAGGGCTTTTTTTTTTCTTTCTCAGTGGTTCATAAAATAAGGATGCATCTTCTAGCTGATAGCATCTTAGATTCGATGAAATATGGGCTTATGCTACAATTTTCATATACAGGTAACTTTTATTTAATGCCGTGCAACATCCAAAGGGACAGGCAAGAAACAACTTCATTACCGAAAGGGATGCATTCTTTTTTTTTTTTTTATTATGTTATGTTAGTCACCATCATCATTGGTTTTTGATGTGGTGATCCACGATCCATTGTTTTCGTATAACACCCAGTCCTCCATGCAGTACGTGCCCTCCTTAATACCCATCACCAGGCTAACCCATCACCCCCACGCTTCTCCCCTCTAAAACCCTCAATTTGTTTCTCAGAGTCCTTAGTCTCTCATGGTCTGTCTCTCTCTCCGATTTGCCCCCCTTCAATTTTCCCTTCCTTCTCCTAATGTCCTCCATGCTATTCCTTAAGTTCCACAAATAAGTGAAACCATATGATAATTGACTTTCTCTGCTTGACTTATTTCACTTAGGATAATCTCCTGCAGTCCCATCCATGTTGATGTAAAAGTTGGGTATTCATCCTTTCTGATGGCTGAGTAATATTCCATTGTATATGGACCACATCTTCTTTATCCATTCATCTATCGAAGGGCATCTAGGCTCTTTCCACAGTTTGGCTATTGTGCACATTGCTGCTATGAACATTGGGGTGCATATGGCCCTTCTTTTCACTACATCTGTATCTTTGGGGTAAATACCCAGGAGTGCAATTGCTGGGTCATAGGTAGCTCTATTTTTAAATTTTTGAGGAACCTCCAAACTGTTTTCCAAAGTGGCTGTACCAACTTACATTCCCACCAACAGTGTAAGAGGGTTCCCCTTTCTCCACAACCTCCTCAAACATTTATTGTTTCTTGCCCTGTCCATTTTTGCCATTCTATCTGGTGTAAGGTGGTATCTCAATGTGCTTTTGATTTGGATTTCCCTGATGGCTAATGATGATGAACACTTTTTCATGAGTCTGTTAGCCATTTGTATGTCTTCTTCAGAGAAGTGTCTTTTCATATCTTCTGCCCATTTTTTGACTTGATTATTTGTTTTTTGGGTATTGAGTTTGAGAAGTTCTTTATAGATCTTGGATACCAGCCCTTTATCTGTAGTGTCATTTGCAAATATCTTCTCCCATTCTGTGGGTTGCCTCTTTGTTTTGTTGACTGTTTCCTTTGCTGTGCAGAAGCTTTTTATCTTGATGAAGTCCCAAAAGTTCATTTTTGCTTTTGTTTCACTA
>NC_138370.1:146231984-146272083 GCF_054177405.1 Leptonychotes weddellii
TTGGCCTGTTTTCCTTGATCTTAGGAGGGGTCCTCTCTGCCTCTAGGACACGAATATTTGATTCATTCCCCAGATTAGGGAAGTTCTCAGCTACAATTTGATCAAATATATCTTCTAGTCCTCTCTCTCTCTCCACTCCCTCTGGGATTCCAATAATTCTGACATTGGAACGTTTCATGGTGTCACTTATTTTTCTGATTCTATTTTCATGGATTCTGAGTTGTTTTTCCTTGGCCTCCTCTTTTCCCTTTTTATCTATTAAATTGTCTTCCAGGTCACTAATTCATTCTTCTGCCTCACTTACCCTAGCTGTTAGATTATCTAGATTGGATTGGATCTCATTGATAGCATTTTTAAGTTCTGCCAATTCACCTTTCATTTCTGCCCTTAGAGACTCTATGTTGCCATTAATTGTTTTCTCCACTCTAGCTATTGTCTTCACAGTTGCTAGCCTGAATTCCATCCCCGATATCTTGGTTATATCTGTATCCATTTGTAAATCTGCAGCATAAGTCATAATCTCTGAGTCTTTCCTATTTTGGTGGTTCCTCCTCCTAGTCATTCTGTTGAGGGATGGTTGAGGGAATGTACAGAGTCCAAATTATTGACCACAACCCAAGCAAGTTGCACCTGTTTTCTAGGGACCTTAGGGTTGCTGGCCTCTTGTTCTCTCAGCCTGTCTTCTGGGGGAGGGGCCTACCATGCTGTTACTCAGGCAGCCCTGTTTGGGTGGAGTTTCCCTGCCCCCTGTGGCGGGGGATGGGCTGAGTGGAAACCGGTTTTTGTTCTTTTGTTCTCTGGTGGCTTTCCCTGGCAGCTTTCCACATCTCTTCCAAGAGTCAGAGCAGAAGAGACCGTTTCCAACCCTCTGCCTCAGAGCAGAGAGATCGCAGTCTGTTCTTCAGTGAGCTCTCCAGGCCACACTATCTCCATTTCTGTCTGTGCTGCTATAAACTGCAGAGTCCTGGGTTTTGCGCCTCTCCGCAGCACCCCCAGTCCTGCCTCCAGGTCTGGGCACGTCCCTGTCCTTTGTGCTTCTAAAACTGCCAGCCGCCCCCAGTTTCCACACACAGCCCCACCGCTCTGGTTTTCATCTAGAGTCCTTTCCCTGCCACTACTGGTCTGCGAGTCTGTGCGCAGTCCCCAGCGCACAAGGCTGTCACTCACCGGCGATGTAGGATCCCCATGGCCAGGCTCCCTCTTGCTGTCATTTATCCTCCGATATCTGCCTGCAGAATCACAGCTCCCTGCTTTGTACCTCAGAACCAACCACCAGCGATATTCTGTTTGTAGAGTTCCGGATCTTCTTACATCTCAGGCTGATTTTGTGGGTGTTCAGCTGGTAGATATCCAGCTCAATTCTGGGGACCAGTTGGAATAGGGTTCCCTACTCCTCCACCATCTTTTCCCGAAGGGATGTATTCTTACCAGAGGTCTGGAACACACTGGGATCCAGAGGATGGGCTATTATTTGCTACCTGCATGGGGTCACCTTCTATCCAATAAAGTCAGCCTCAAAGAGGACTCCAACATGTGTTCCTCTCCACCCCCATCTTCCTACTACCCTCCTTCTTTCCTGCCTCTCTGTTCTCTTCCCAAGACTCTGGCTTCATTTGGTTGTCACTATGTGGTCAAAGTCACTGAATCTGGCTCCTCTCAACCCTCCATGGAGACAAGCTCAGGTCTTCCAGATATTTCAGATTGGAGCTTCTCTGAAAGCCCTAAATGTTCTCTTGCCAATATTGATCACATTTCACAGCATAAATGCAATATGCATTGTAGGTGGGGGGAAGTGGGAGGATGGAAGGAATGAACTGGGTAAAACAGAGAACACTGCCTGTTACCTTTAATCTCCTAACATTCCTGACAATAGGGGATTACGAAACATTCACTTTACACATGGCAAATTGGGCCTAAATGGTGAGTCATGCACTACCTCTAACACGGACATGTAAAATGAGGAGCTGGGACAGTGCATTAGCTGTGATTTACACTGGGGGGAAACAGTCTTTTATTTCACTTAAAATAGTAATAAGCAGACGGTATGTTAATAACGACCTCTCATATGTTTACAAACGCTTGTTTATGATGAATTTACGAGGCCTTACTTACAAGGGATCTAATTTGATTTCAAAAAAACCCAGCTATTTATTATTTCAATTTATATTTACCCAATTCTTTTCTTTTTTTAAAGATTCTATTTATTTATTTGTCAGAGAGAGAGAGGCAGAGGGAGAAGCAGGCTCCCCGCTAAGCAAGGAGCCCGATGTGGGACTCCATCCCAGGACCCTGGGATCATGGCCTGAGCTGAATTCAGGCAGACGCTCAACTGACTGAGCCACCCAGGTGTCCCTATATTTACCCAATTCTTACAGAGACTAAAAGAAGGCTACAAAAATATATACAAGATAGCAACATACAATAAATTTAAAATAATCCAGAAAAAGGAGGAAAAATAAAGATAGGAGGTAAATATTAATATATCCAACCTCCAGAAATGAGGCATAATGAGATAAAATTATTCCTAATTCATTATTTATCTCACTGTTCTATGTCCTACATAAATGAAACATCTGAGTTTAAGATGAATGCCACTAACCTTTCAAAAGTCAGAAAAGCAATCCCCATCTTTATATGTTCACTTTGTCCCTCACAAACACAACTGCTTAATTTCCCAACCCATTCATTCATTCGGCAAATACTTTTTAGTAGGTTTCTTGTACCTGGCATTGTCCTTGGCCCTGCCTATACAAATATGAACAAGACTGATCTCCATCAATATAGAAAGTGGCCTGTTCTACTTCTTCCTCTCTAAGTTGACATCCAGTTCAAATACCAACACAGCAATTTGAACATAAATATTTTAACCTCCAAAAGTTCCCAAGGTATCTGCAATTGTTTGTGCTTAAGTGGTAGTACTCAAAATATAGTGTTCTTCACAGAAAGTAATTCCCTTTGTTCCAAGTAAATACACAAGAAAAAAGTGAGACATGTCCACATGTCCTAGTCTATAGTCTGCTTTGAGCTCCCTTATTAAGAAATATATTTGTCCTTCATAAATAAATGACTTGAATTATGCTGTCCTGATTAGCACAGTGTATAGTGAATAACATCCTGTCATCAAAAAAGAACATTTTCATGGAAGGTTATGTCATTTTTTCCAGTTTTCCTCATCATTCCTTACATAAAAGTCTAATGAAATCTCACACAAATGCAGAATGTTATATTTTACTTTTTTTAAAATATTTTCTTCATTTATTTGACAGAGAGACACAGTGAGAGAGGGAATACAAGCAGGGGGTAGTGGGAGAGGGAGAAGCAGGCTTCCCACTGAGCAGGGAGCCCGATGCAGGGCTTGATCCCAGGACCGTGGGATCATGACCTGAGCCGAAGGCAGACCTTAACGACTGAGCCACCCAGGCACCCCAGAATGTTACATTTTAGAAAAGAATTATGATCAGCACTCTTATCTTTCTTCTTCTCACACTCGGGTTTCTGGTATTCCTTTTATGTCGATCATAATGTACACTATATGCATAAGAAATCTTTGATATAAAAGGCCGAAGACTCTTTCAAAGAAGAATTCTTAAAGTCTATGGATCTACTTAATTTTTGTATGCTGAAATAAATCCTTCTTAATATCAACTCTCTTGCTCAACATGTCAGTATTGAATTCTCCAAAACTGACATATAGCAAATCATTGATGTTCTCAGAGTATCAGTCTCACATTCAATATAAACTGGAGGATTTGTATCAGAGATGGTGTGAGTAGTGGAGAATAATCAATATCTACATCAAACATCTGGTCATATTGAATCACTGTAGAATTTAACAGAACTGTTGGCTTAATTTTACTCAACATCATAAAAAAACCTTACAAGAAGTTTAGCATATAAAAAAAGTAAATATATGGCTAAATGGAGAAATTTTTTAAAAATACCTTCTATCATAAGGTAATTCTGGTCAATGACTCTTCCTCTACATAAGAGGCATGATTAACTGATAGTTGTTTTTTACTTCATTGACCAAGCACATGCCCAGCAACATGATTGTCAGAGAATATCATGTATAGAATTGCTCCAGAAGTTAGATTTCCATTTCTTTTCAGTTTATCATTTAACCTACTGAATTATTTCTCTTAATATAGTCCAAGTTTCATTAGTTTCCTCTAACCAAAGAGTTATACTTAGGAATACCCCATGACTGGTAAGAAGTTGATCCCTACCCATGTCCAAATATCAGTGATTCAACTTATTAATTTGGTAACTATGTTGCCTTTGCTGTAGACCTGTTTATGTCCTATCTTAGAAGCATATTTTACCTGAATATTACAAAATAGGCTATCAGCTAAACAAAGGATGATAGTCCAATAATTAAGGTCTAGCTTTGAATATAACACTAGAATATTATTTTAAAACATAAAAAAGTCATGGTAAAAGAGTTTTAGAAGTAAATTATAGGGCGCCTGGGTGGCTCAGTCGTTAAGCGTCTGCCTTCGGCTCAGGTCATGATCCCAGGGTCCTGGGATCGAGTCCCACATCGGGCTTCCTGCTCTGCGGGAAGCCTGCTTCTCCCTCTCCCACTCCCCCTGCTTGTGTTCCTGCTCTCGCTATGTCTCTCTCTGTTAAATAAATAAATAAAATCTTTAAAAAAAAAAAAAGTAAATTATATAACAAGAAAATATTTATTTTTTAAAAAAATATAGACAGAAAACTAAATACATAAATGTTGGAGGATGTGGAAAATTGAAAGCTTCCTACAATTACTGATGGGTGTATACACTGATGTACACATTATGGATCCCATGACCCAGGAAAGCCACTCACAGTTCTATAATGTAGAGATGTTACCTCAAGGTCCACGAGGGGACATGTAAGAGGAGGTTTATTTCAATATTGTGTGGGGTTGTAGGAAACTGGAAACAATAGCCTTATAAATGTTATGTAGAAATAAGGATCAATGAGCTAAGTTCCCATATAACTCTGACGTATCTTTAACACACAGTATTAGTATGGACTAAAATAATTTAGAAACAGAATGGGTTCTACAGACACTAATATATCATTTAAGTGGAATAAAAACAAACACATGCACAAAGCAACACTACATATTTTACAAGGGTGATATAAATCAAAGCATATTTTGTAAGGGTACATAAGAGAGAAATAAAAGTGGGAACAGATGAAGGGGGACTGTGGGGCTTTGCATTGACCAGTGATGACAGAGCATCCTGAATGGATGTAATTAATTCACCTCACTATAACCCAAAATAGACATGTGATTATCTCGTGGTTGAGATGTGATAGCTAGTTTTTACTTTTTTGTACTTTTTTGTATTTCCAGATGAGCATATTTTACCTTCATACTTACTAAATAGAGTTATTCTTCAGACTTTGAGTTATATTTGTATAAATATAGGTTAATTTACACACAATAAAATGCACCCTTTTAGTACTGCAGATTGGTGAGTTTTAACAAATACATACAGGACTCCTTAGATTTTTAAGTGACTTGCTTGAACCAGAGCTTCTGTACCCAGCTTTGGGCTTTACCCACTACCTCAAAATAACTTTTAAAAAACTACCCAAAAACTTCCATTCATTTCTGTTTGTATTTCATAATACATCATACCATTTTTTACCTTGAAAAATTAATTACTATAATAAATGTCTCCATACAACTGCATGTGGGAGGACATCATTGGATCTGCCCTTTGTTATGTGAAACAATGGAATTGAGAGAAAGTAATTTTTCACAGTGAGAAAGCAGAGACCAGACAGGAAATCAGGACATCGTGAGCCTGACATTTGCTTTGGTGAATTTTAATGACTAACCTTTCTTCTGGGGAGGAGTTGACCCATCTTAAAAGGATAGGAAGCCAAGACTTCATACCTTTAAAATTATGCCATTCTAGAAGGAGTGATAACTTCCACTCACTCCTGGTTTCCTTCTTTCTACCTGCCATGGATCTTTTGGGGGCTCTAGGGGAGTTTTTGGAGATATTAGAAGCAGAGACAAGTGAGAGACAAGAGTAATGTTGAAGGGGAAGAAAAATGAGCTGCCGGCATCCAATTGACACAGCACGCTGAGTCTGGACACAAGAAGATGGATACGATATGAGGTCAGCCACCCAGACGATGGATGATATTCCTACAGCTGTTAGGACATTGTTCCCAACTAGACTGGCAACAGCTTGTAGTCTAGCTCAGAAATCAGATCTCCCTCACCCAAAATCAATTAATTAACACCCACCCCTCTGAATTAAATAGCTCTGTCTGCCTGCCCAGCTTCTGTCAGCATTCTTTCTTCCTTAATGCCTGTTCCTTTGCTGAGCTTCCCAACTGCCCTCAGCGCTGCCAAGCAGGCAGCTCCTGTTCTTTAATTCAGTTTTGAGATGTCAGGAGATTGCCATCAAGCTTTAATAACATTCTGCAGCCCATGGAGACATTAGCCGTCCCTAGAGCCCAGCTAAATTTTTGTTACAGGCATCTGTTCAAAAGATTGAATTCTGCCTGGGCTCAGCCAGCACAGGACACACACACTCCAAAGAAGCACAAAAAATGGACTAGCATCATTGACTTTATTCTTTTGTCAGGTTTCTTATTCCTATTAGGAATGCAGTGATCATCAAATACTCTTCTGTAATCTAAAAGATAACCAAGGCCAGTTGAGACTAAAATCTTGAGAAGCATTCCCTACCAAGTTTCCAGGTGGCCCTCAATGCATCATAAAGTTATGATGGTAACATTTTGCATTCATTTAGTGCTTTAGCTTCCAATGGCTCTCACATGCCTTACACATCAGGTCAACGGAAAGGGATCTGAAGAAGTTGACTTTGCAAAATGATCACCCAAATAGCTGCTTAGTGAGAGAAAATTTTAATTTTCAATCAGATGATGATGTTAGCAGCCAAATATGTAATTATTTGCAAACTCAAACATCTATTACCTGAAGCACAGCCAGGACTAAAGCCTCCTGTGGCAGGGGACAGCTCGGGAAGAGGGAAGATAGAGCCCAGTGTTGGGGTAGGCTGTGAAGACTCTTGATTGAGCACAGACACACCAGAAGAGGAGAAAAAAAAAAAAAGCATGAAAAGAGACTTCTCTAGTTTCTCAGTGTGGCTTGACACCAATTATAGCAAACAAGTCAATCTGCCTACTGTACCATGTCTCCTTGTTAGAGAGTGTGCACGGAACCTATCCCTGGCCTCAGGAGACCTCAGACCTAACCCTAATCATTTGGCTTTGTCTCTCTGGAGAATTTCTAACTTTATGCAGTGATTCTCATCCATGTCTGTAGGCACTAAAATTTAGGGTCATTCTTGGATAATTTTCTACCATATGCATGAAGAAACTGAGAAAGCCATTTGTAAAGAGAGGGAAAGAGGAAATGCAGATATCCAGAGGAAAACAGAAGCAGAGTTTGGGGTGGGGGGTGCTAGCAGGACAGAGAAACAGAGAAATGCCCCTTAGCTCCCAGTCTCATTGCCATTACTGGCTCTGGTCTGATTGCTGGAGAATACAGTTAGTTTCCCAGCCGATTTGGTTCAGACATCTCTTGAGGAACTTGGGATGTGAGGAACCCCCATTGGGAAATGGTGCCAGCTTCTGGCAGCCAACTGTTTCACATCCAGATCACAGCAATGTCCTTGCATATCCTCTTAAAAGGATTTCCTCTGAGCTGACTCGTTTGCCCATTTCCCTTTTTGCTTCTGACTTCACAGTGCCTTCTTACTGTTTATGGGCTTGTGTATTAGGGTCTTTCCCTCAGGTCTAAATGTTCCAGCAATGGGTCAGCTCTCTGCAGAATTAGGGGAATTCGTAGGCTCTACAAATCCCTCTGGATCAGTGTGTTCTATCCGGAAGCTCTCCAAACAAAGAAGCAATTAATCTATTTTATATAAGATAGAGCTGTCGGTGAGGCAAAGTGCATGACCACAGACCCAGAAGCCAACCGACTGGTGTGAAAATTCTAATTATGAGTCAAGTTATGTGACTTTGGTAAGTTTATTTTTCTTAACATCGCTGAACTTTCCTTTCTTTGCCTGTAAAATATTAGGTCTCACTGTATGAAAATGTCATTTCTGTAGGTCAAAAATGATAGATATAAGTAACTTCACAGGTATGAATCTAATGGCATTATACCTGTCTCACAGGTGAGTGAGAATTTGAGTTTTGAATGCCTAATGTTTTTAAGTGTCTGGTAAAAGTACACCCCCAATGAGTAAGAGCTATCAATCTTAATGTGTTGTTGTGTATTGTTATCCAGAACAATACCTTTGTGCCCATAGGTACTTTATGGTGATGAAGGGGAGGAGGAGGAAGAGCTAATATGGCATAAGGTCCAACCTCCCCATGTTGCTGGGCTCCTCAGCTTCCTTAGCCCAGAATGTGGTTTCCTGACAGAACATGATCCCGCTGAGCTGAGCAAGACCTGTGGAGAACAGAGGGCAACAGGAAGGCAGCTGCATGGTGCTCCATGAACTGAACTGTGACAGCCGACAGCCCCGGGGTGAGCAGCCCAAGCTCTTCGAGGACTGCTAGGAGCAGAGGCTCATGTGTGAGGCGAAGGTCATACCCAGAAAAGAGAAGCAGCAGCTTATTCTACAGGAGCTCTCAGACTATGGTTGAGCCAAGTCTCTAGACAGAAAGGGCTTCTCAAAATACAGCCACAAATTGAGCTCAGCCTTTCACAAAGCAACCTCACATTTAAAAAAAAAAAAATTTAAGATTTTATTTATTTATTTGAGGCAGAGAGAGAGAGAGAGCACAAGCAGTGGGGAGGGGTTGAGGGAGAGGGAGAAGCAGACTCCCCACTGAGCAAGGAATCCCAATGTGGGGCTCTATCCCAGGACCCTGAGATCATGACCTGAGTAGAAGGCAGACGCTTAATCAAATGAGCCACCCAGGTGCCCCAAAAAGCAACCTCACATTAATACCATCTTTCTGTGACCCTAGTGTGGAACAGGTCTTCTGACTGGCAATGTCTCTATACTCCTACACTGACAATCAGCTATGTCAGTGGCCAGGCTCTGACAGGGCAGGTTAGCCAGTCCCCATATGGCTAGTCCTTAAGGTGCCATTCCTAGAGAGGCAATGCCATGGTGGAGTCCTCTTCTTGTTTTAGAAATTCTAAAATTATAAATTCGCAATGCCCAAAGTCTGTGCAGAATGGTTTGAGCATTCCCTCTTCCTGGACCACTTTCCCTTAAATAAATACACCACCCGTTTGCCAATTTCTCCCGGTCTGTTTATAATGTCACACTATCAGTGGGGTGACCAGATTGCTGTCAAGGGTGCCTGGGACAGTGCCAGTTGATGTCTGTTATTCCAGAATTACTAAATAGTGCTTGCTTTCATACTCAGAATATCTCCATTAGAAAATAAATGAGGGGCGCCTGGGTGGCTCAGTCAGTTAAGCGTCTGACTCTTGATTTTAGCTCAGGTCATGATCTCAGGGTCATGAGTTCGAGCCCTGCCTTGGGCTCCGTGCTCAGCGAGGAATCTGCTTGAGATTCTCTCTCTCCCCTATTCCTCCCCCAGCTTGCACATGTGTGTGCTCTCTCTCTCTCCCTCAAATAAATAAATCTTAAAAAAAAGAGATGATATAATCACTCTGCCTTCCCTGACAACTTAGATAAAATCTGCCACTATTTCCCTTAACCTGCTTTATTATTCTTCACATCATAACGATTTGTCTCTTATAGTCTGTCTTCCCATTGTAAGCTGCTCTAGAGCAAAGACTTAAACAATTGTGATAAATGCAAAAAAAAAAAAAAACCCCACAATTGTGATAAATGCTATATTCCATATTCCAGCATCTAGAACAATCACTAGAAGGCACTTGGAAGGTATTCCAAAAATCTTGTTGAATGAATTTAAAAATTAAGGAATGAGACAAGTTTCCCTTCTAACTAGTAATATTTATTTTAATTATCTGGTAAAATAATAATAAAGTTAATCAACTAAGCCCCTACCCAGGCTTTTCTTAAAATGCTTCAACATTCTAATATAGCAGTATTGTTTTTGCAAATTTGTTGCCTTGCAGTATTTCCTCCAACATACTCAGGACCCACTGCCCTCCACATTCCCATTAGAGTATTCTGCCAATGGCATTTAGCAGGCATATTTTCAAATTGCTTGCCTTGGGCAAGCCTCTCCAGAGTGTCCATTCCAGCAGCTCTACTAATAAGTTTGCAGTGGGTCATATAACCCTACCCTTTGGCTGGCCCAGCAAGATTACTTGGAATTAGAACATAGTTCTGAGAGCTTCCAACAGTGAACAAGATAAAGAAAATAGCTGTCTTCACTCCTAGGGATTTCCAACTCTTGGCTCTTCATGAGGCCTGGGATAATGTCCTGCCATGTATACCTCTAGTTAATCCACCTGTTTACTGTAGTTTGAATAGCTTTATTTGGCATGACAACCAATAACTCTGAGTCACTGGGGAAAATTCACCAAAGGAACTGCTCCTTCTTATTTCTGCAAAGCACCATCCAGGCATAAACTTCCTGGTGCTCACTTCTCTGGGACCCAAAACTCCAAATGGGAAAACTTTAACTCTCTGGAGCTGCTTATACATAGATTGGCTTTAGGGAAATGAAACATTGGAATGAAAACATATTAATGGTTCAAAGCTATTTCATGACTTTCCTTTACGTCCCCATGCTCACCAGACATTACCAACAAGGTGTGCTTCTGTTACCTAAGCATAAAATATCTAAAATAGGGGCGCCTGGGTGGCTCAGTCATTAAGTGTCTGCCTTCGGCTCAGGTCATGATCCCAGGGCCCTGGGATCGAGCCCCACATTGGGCTCCCTGCTCCGTGGGAAGCCTGCTTCTCCTTCTACCACTCCCCCTGCTTGTGTTCCCTCTCTTGCTGTGTCTCTCTCTGTCAAATAAATAAATAAAATCTTATAAAAAATATCTAAAATAGAACATCATTATTCCTCCTTCTCTTCTTTCTAATCAGCTCCACTTCTGCCAATAGCACTCATTTTTAGCAGATTTAGAATTTCTGCTCCAATCCCATCCTCTTCCTTTGTCTCTCTCCACATGGTTACCAAACCCACAAGTACTATTGTGCGCCCTTCTAAACATATCTCAGGTGCACCCCTTTGCTTACGCCTAAGTCCTTAGTGTGAAAAGAAAACTGCACTCAGAACTGGTAGATCTGGGTGTATTCCAAACTTCCCTACTACCTAGCTTCAAGTCCAGCCACATAAAAACTCACACATTTTGCGTTTTTAAGTGTAAAAAGAGGCCAAATTATTTGAATGGATGAACCTGAGCATCCAACCTATCTAAAACAATTAAGATTAACAATCATTTCTTATCTGATAAATTCACTGTTCAATAAAATCCTATGTGCACTTTGCACCATCAAAGTGTTTCCATATGGCAATTTTCTCTCTTCACTTCCTACCTTTCCATTTACTTACTTTTCATTCACTTCTTTCCCTATGCCCATATCCTGTTTCTATTTTTGAAATATCTTGTTTCAGCTTTCTCCACGTTTGATTTTCATGCCCTGGCACCTGGAGAGCACATGAATAAGTTCCAATTTTAGAAGATACAGCTGGGCTTTCATGGGAAATGGAAAATGACAAAACCCCTTTTTAACTACCTGGAGAGCTCATCTGGCTTTTCTAACTATTGCTTTATGTTTCATTTTTTAGAGGACTAAATAACATTTTCATATCAACAAAGCACCAGTGGCCCTTAGTGCAATCCCTTGTTGTAAAAACAGATAGAGATAAATAACCTGGCTTGTACATTTCAATATTTTATGAATGGACATAGCCTCAGGGAACTATTTCAGACCCTTAAGTCATAACTCAGTCAATGATTCATTGCATATGGTTAGTTAAAAAGTCTGGGTTTCTTCGACTGTATCAATGGTCCCTAACTGTATCATTCCCCAAATCTCCTTTTATGCCAAATATTTTAATATCCCCTTTACTATTCTGAAATGAAACACATAGACTCTATAATCCATCTACACAGAGATAATACATTCATTCCATTGTTTCTTCTTTACAATTCTAAAGCCCACCAAGCTCTGAAATCTGAAAACTTTTATCCACGTTTGGCTCCTAAATTTACCTGGCTGCATCCCCTGCCCTGAATTGATGAGAATAATTTATTTTATTTATCCCATCTACTATGAATATTTGCTACAACAAAATCAATGTATTTGGTGACAGGTCCCATATTCCACAGAAGGTATTACATTATATTAGGTGTATGTATTTCATTGGTTTTCTAAAATGGGAAGACGACTGAAAATGCTTCTGGCTAGAATATTCAGAAAATGGTTTTTGGAACTATGTAAACTACCTTCACACAAAAAGTCAGTATACACTCTAACTCTAGCATAAAGAAGAAATAAAGGATACTAATTTATAAAAAGCCATACATATGTCATTATGTAAGCCCTTGGGCATAACATAGTAGCAGATGTACTGAAGTGGTCTGATGCCTGTGCCAAGTCCTAGAAGCAACCCATCACTGGGTATCATAGACACACATGCAAACCGGCAGGGGTGTGTCATGTCAACTACTCAACTGCATGACCAACGCAATGATGTAATTTTCTGAAATGATGAATAACTTTTGACAAATTTCCCAACAAAGCAAAATACTATACTCCCTTCAATCTACACATCAGTTGCATTTCCTGGAAAATAAACTGTATATAATAATAATAATAACTGTATATATATATATATGTATATGTATATATATAATAATAACTGTATATAATAAACTTTATTGGGGCGCCTGGGTGGTTCAGTCGGTTAAGCATCTACCTTCGGCTCAGGTCATGTTCCAAGGGTCCTGGGATTGAGCCCCGCATCGGGCTCCCTGCTCAATGGGCAGTCTGCTTCTCCCTCTCCTGCTCCCCCTGCTTGTGCTCTCCCTCTCTGTCAAATAAATAAATAAAATCTTTAAAAAGAACTTTATTAAAAAGCACCTTGTGTTCATATATCAGATGGAGTTCATTTCAAAGCTAAGATAATATGAAATTTGTACAGGATAGATATACATTTGTTGTGCAGGTCTCTCCCACACATGGCAAGACATCTAGAATCCCTGGATCCAACTTTATTAAATGACAGAGGGGACCCCTCCCTAAATATTAAACAACAAAAAAACACTCCCCCATAATTTCCAGAATGCCCCCCCCCAAGAGGGGAGTAATTCTCTTACTAAAAACCACTGAACTGATTTATCTTCAGTTTCTCTCAGACCACAGTAGCCTTAGGAGGATTTGGAAAAGAGATTAAGTTGGGACTGAATCTTAACCCAAGCCTTGCTGATACTCTGGAATCTCAACTACCTCCCTCCGCAGTATATCCCATCCAAATAGGAACCCTGATTTCATGGCTGTTAGCAGCATTCTGTCTGTGGGCATGCATATCACCCCACTTCTTCCCCAAGACCCTTGTTCCATTCATTCTTCAGCTGTCCATTCAACCCATTTGATTGAGCACATATTTAAGTTAAACAGCAGGGATTTAAAAACTTGTTAAACTCCTGCCCTCCAAGAACTTCCAGTATAGTCTGAGAAGCAGTATGATAGAGATAAAGTGCCGAGGAATATGGAAGTAGGTAGAAGGGATGCTTAGGCTCAGACACAGAAGGTCACAGACAGCTTCTGAGAAAAAACTAGTAGTTACTGCTGATACAATTCCCAAGAACACTAAAGAAAAGCCTTTTGCAATTAAGGCAAATAGAAAGACAAATATTGATTACACATTTAAAGATAAATATTTACCCCTTTTCTGAGTTTCATCCTCAATGGAAAGAAAACGGATAGTAGTCCATTCATTCAAAAACATGGTTTTTAGAACACCTATAAATACAGGTTTACTGAACACCTATAAAATATCATATAATCCTAAGTCCTTGTTTTCATTATTTTTTTCCCAAGCTATGCTTTAGATTAAGAAAATCTACCCAAACACTTCCTTCTCAAGAGTTCTTAATATTCCACAGATGCTGTTTGGTTTTGTCTCACTTTCTCTATAAAAAGGATATATATTTTTATCACCACAGTTGAGGGCACAAATATCCAAAGCACTATGTGTACAAAGACGTGTTTTTACCACTTTTATTGACTATCTAGTTAGTTTACAAATAAAGTGAGAGGATAAATAAAAGGCTCGGTGGTGGTAACTTACCATTCAATAAGTAAGATTAGCTCTTAGAATAGGAATGTTCCTGAGAAAACTGTTTTTGCTATTTTGGAAGTAATATCATAACTGGAACATGCGACTGAGAAGTTGCTTCTCAAACTTGGAAGATATAAAAACATATTCCATTTTCATGGCCTATTTAGATAAGTTTAGACTGTTTGCTGCTTCGAATGCCAAAATATTCTTGGTTTTTCATTTGTGAACTACATTTTTCCTAATTTCTCAGCAATTACATTGTGTAGTTTTAAATTGTGAAGTCTAATTGGAGATAAGAACATGGATCCTAAAAAGTGTAATCTGAAGTGAGAAACTCACTTTAGCTTATATTGATGTGTATCCTACTGGATAGTCTCCATTTCAGATGCTTCATAAATAATAAATCAAAATGAGAAAAATCACATTTATTAAAGATTTCCTCTGTGCCCCAAAATGCTCCATATGTTACTTCTTTTAGTCCTTAAAGTAAATCTGTGAAATATGTAATATTGTTCCAACTTTACAGATGAGAAAACTGAGACACTAAATACTTTACTCAAAATCATTAAGGCAGAGCTGAGATTCAAACACAAAACTGGCTGATTCTGACATTCTAGATTATAGACATCATGGTATCAGAATGGAAAGACCAACTCATTGATGTTCCTTCCTCTCCCACTTCTGGCTGGAGTAAGGTTCCTACTTCCACGTTCAGAAAATGCAACTGGCTTCTTACCCTTGATGCTTCTTTATTCTATGATCTGTGCTCCCCACAACTTCTGTGCAGTAGAAGGTTTCACTCAAATAACTCTTTTGGAAGCATCATGTGGACAAAAATAAGGAAAAGTCTCCGAGAGATGACAGTACAAACTCACTTAATAGTGGTAGATTGCTCATGAGCCTGATGCCAAAATGTTGTGAATTTTAGGAAACCAGAAACTGAATACTGTGCCACAGTAATGTTTTACAACTGATCTAGTTGGTTTCATAGATCATCACCTTCCAATAACTATAATTCGTCTTCCATTTCTAAGACATGTGTACCTCTTGAAAGAACCTGAAAACAGCAGTTAGCTAAATCCATAATGTCCCAGCCCAACCATGAGAATGGAGGCCATGGGCAATGCTTACAGAAAGTCAGAACTAGAAAGAAACTTAGATATAAAAACACATTTCATCAATTTTCAAAGGAGAGAACTGGGGTGGTCTCATGGATAGTTAGGGACATTATCCAAACTAAGACTGGTTTCCAATGGAGACATTGTTCCGTTGCTACCAAGTCTATATAATGCCTATGAGATCATATCTACACTCTTGGGTTAAGTTTTAAGTTCACTTTGCTTATTGCTGTGCTCTGTACATTGTTGAATATACAGGCACCTGAGGTGATAAGTATTGTTATGGATCTTCTTTCCTATTAGTTCCTCTTGATAGATGCTGGTCACCTGTTTCTCCATTATTTTCCCTTCTACTCCACACCTGCCGGGCTCCGCCAGCATCTGGTTTTACAACTTTACCTCGGCATTTATCTTCCTTCCCTCTCAGATTTCAATGCAAAGCTTTATATGTTATTTTATCTGGAACAACAAGAAGGAAAGTGAAGCTTGATAGAGGCCAAAAAAAGGTTCAGGCCAAAGAAGAGTGCCATTATTCAGGCAAACTCAGACAAAGGACCTACTGAAAAGGGGAGCGGGGGGGGAAGTGAAAAGAGAAGAAGCCAGGAATGGACAGCACTCAAGTTAGAGAAAACAGACCAAAGAGGTATCCAGAAGAGTGTGACCAACTCATCTCCCATTCAGATACACCCCTGTATCCAATGAGGGGTGGGGCATGGCAGCAGAAGAGTCCAGGTAGGGGTCATCAGTGCAAGGCTAAGGTGAGGTGGGGGAGGAGACAGGGTCAGGGTTCTGACTCATTCTCTGGGAACACACTCCATCATGTACCCAAGTAAACAGGATAGTAAAAAGGGAGCTAGCAAAAGAGCTAGGCCAGAACTAGTCAGGTTGTCAGAGACCCACTAGAGTATATAAGGGTTCAGGACTAAGCTCTAGTACTAGAGGGACCTGATGCAATAAACTTGAGACAGATAGAAACCGAACTGAATGGAGGAGGTCAAAAACGAAGAAATTAAGGTAAGGCTACAGTTCAGTGCTTTGTGGGGGCTTGCCCTGGTTCTATGGGTTTGGGCAGCAAAACTGGTCTTCTACCACCTGCCCACTAGAGTCTTCTACTTTAGTCTCTCCTGTGTCAGGAAATGAAGGGGACCCCAGGCCCAAAGCTGAACTAGAGAAAGCTGAGGCTGTCCCAGGTTATGGGTAGCATGCAGAACGAAATCAGAGACAAAGGAATTGGTGGTAAGGGCAAACAGGGGAGCGGAATTGATATCATGGTACTAACGATGTTAGCAGACTTGCTGTCCATGCAAAACAGGGCTTTGAAAGTGAGGCAGTATCTGTTCTGGGGAGTTTCTCTTTTCCATGGAACCAGCACCAAAATCTAGCTTCCTGGAATCTGAGCAGCTCAGGACCCAGGCACTCCAAGGTTATAAAATGTAAGCCCGTGTAGTACCCAACAGAACCTGACACCCCAAGAGGAATGTTCCCATGCAGTCCACTTTGGAATCCTGCCTCCATCTACACGCACCCGAGCCCCGAGTCTGAAGTACCCCACAGTGCATGACTGCTTCTGGAAGCAGCAGGTGTCTTACCACACAGGCTGTGGATCACAAGCAAAGCCAACTGTTAAGTAGTGAGAACGATGGAGTGCCAGAATCATCCTCACTACATTTCCTTATCTTACACAAACAGACTGTAACTTTCCTAAGGAAAGCACATTAAAGTAAACATATAGTTAAAGGTGTGTTTTTAAACTTTTCCACCTTTAAGGCAGTAGGCACAGAAGCAAAAGGCAGTTAGTTCGCTGTAGTAAAGAACAAAGGATATCACTAAGGAATCATGTTTATTTTAGAAGAACTTTAAAAAACAGATGTTGAAATTCTTATTCCAAAAATGTACTTACTCAAATGTAGCAGTTTTCTGTACTTTAGGAAAAGGTTACATGATGGTTTCTGACAGAACAGAAACATTTTACCATGTTGGCTTTAGAAAACCAATTGATAATAAATATCAAAAGACATGTAACTAAAAAAGACCAACATGTGATCTGATTTTTTTTTTTTTTCTTTTCAATCTTTCCTGGCTATTTTGTGTAGGCCCTGCCTGGGAGGGTTATCAGTATGGTTCTAGTCAGGAAAACAGCAATGACCCTAGGTACTTCATAGAGAGGATATTTACTAGAATTTGTTAAACAGGTGCTAGATAAGAGAGAATGCCAGGGTTGATGAGGTAAATCAGAAGTGAGAAACTGATCAATCCGTTTCTCCAGTTTTGCATAACAAGGTACCTCAAACTTCAGGGGCTCAACACAACAATCTTTTTTTTAATCATTATCTTTCACAGATCTGGGATTTGAATGGGCACAGTTAGATGGCCCTCACTTAGGTTCCCTCATGCAGTTATATCATATGGTGGTGGAGATTGTAGTCATCTTGAAAGCTTACTTGCTCACATGTATGATGGCCAATGATGGCTGTTGGCTGGGACCTCCGCAGGAGCTGTGGGCCAGAACACTCACACAGAGCTCCTTCGTGTGGCCTGGCCTTCCTTACAACATGACCATCTCAGACTTCTTACTTGATGACTCAGCCTTCAAAGGCAAGTAATCCAGGAGGAAAAGGTCAAAGATCCATCCCCTTTTGTGACCTACCCTCAAACATCACTGTCCCTTCGGCCATATTGTGTGGGTTATTAGGCAATACGTTTGGCCTAGATACAAGGGGAGGGGACACCAGCCCCATCTCCTAGTGGTAATGTCAGAGAATTTGTGGACACACTTAAAAACCACAAGACAGAGGAAGCAGCTACCAGTCCTATAGACAACAGAAAGGGTCAATGTTATAAGAAACAAGGACTGTGGAATTAGATCCACAAAGGCCACACAGGCATTGCTAAGAGAAACAGAAGGGAAACCAGGTCTTACTATTCCAAGCCCACAGAAGCAATACTAATTATTCCATCATACATATTGCTCTTGTTGTCTGCATCTTCCATAAGTGAGCCTGACTTGACAAAGTACTGACTGGTATGCTAGTAAACTGATGAGTAGATTAATTACTGATTTTTGTTACAACAGTATTTTTCAGGGAACATCTCTATCAAAATAAGCTGGCTGCTTTTTAAAAACTAAGTCTTTAATATTTTGGGATATGAGGGGCGCCTGGGTGGCTCAGTCGTTAAACGTCTGCTTCGGCTCAGGTCATGATCTCAGGGTCCTGGGATCAAGCCCCGCATCGGCTCCCTGCTCCGCGGGAAGCCTGCTTCTCCCTCTCCCACTTCCCCTGCTTGTGTCTCCTCTCTCGCTGTGTCTCTCTCTGTCAAATAAATAAAATCTAAAAATATATACGTATATATTTTGGGATACAAAAGTCAAGATCATAAGAAAAAACAACGGTGCCAAATTAAAATAACCCAAGAGACATAATAACCAAATGCAATGTGTGGTCTTGACTTAGACAAATCAACTGTAAAGGTCATTTTTAGCCAACGTAGAAATTTGAATATAAGCTGGGTTTTAGGTGATATAGAAGTTTACTGAACAGGAAAGATGAAGATCAGTGACTAAGAAAAGAAGCTTACAAAGCAGAGTGTACAATACTAATATGTACTAAGGTATTAACTGTGGTGATCCCTTAGGGAGTGGGAATGTGCTGTTTGTTTTCTTTTTAATTTTGCTTGTTTTGTTTCTAATTTGCTACAAGCACATGCATTATTTCTGTAACTATGAAAAAGTTGTTTTAATAAAAGCCTTTTAAAAATAATTATGACAGATAGATAGACTTACTATCATACAGAACTTGTCTCAGATTTGTGATTTCAGAAATGCAATGTCAGGCTGAGAAACAAATTTATGTTCATGAATCCTGAATTCAGACAGAAGCCAGAGACAGAAATTGACTGCCTGTGGGAATCAACATATTTTGTTTTGGATTCAAAGAGATATTAGTGACTCAGAACAAAGCGTTAAAGAAAAGGAAATTGAAAAGTCTTCCTCTAAACTAATTTCTTCTCTCTTGTCTCAGCCCATGAAAATATCCAAGTGTCTTCATCCTAAATTAAAGTTCATGCTCCCCATAGTTCTTTCCTTGACACTCTTCTTTTTTTTTTTGTATTATATATTTGTACAAAGCAGACCACCATCTATTGTGATGACTCCCAAATGTATAATTTCATTCCTGATTATTCCCCTAAGCATGGATATGATTGCCTACTAAACATTTCCAATTGAACTCCCATGGGAAACTAGAATTAAATGTATACAGCAGTAAATTTAATCATATGTTTTCTTGTAAAACATATTGATTCTATATTTCTAATCCTTACTAATGATATCAATATCAAACTAGCAAATCAAGTCCGGAATGTGATGGTCATCCCAAATTTCCCTCCTAATCCCACCACCCATACACATACCTAGTCATTTGCAGATGCCCTGCTAATCTATCCTTGCAGAAAATCTATGTAGCTGCTAAGACTGATAAGTCAGTTTTCAGGGTTTCAGGATAAAAGATCAATGTTCAAAAATCAACTGTAATTTGTATATACTACCAAATGTTGAAGACTGCAGTTAAAAATATAATTTATAAGGGATAAATCTGTTAAAATATGTGCAAGATTTAACACTGAAAACTATAAAATATTGAAAAGAGAAATTAAAGAAGATTTCACTAAATGGAGAAATATTTCATGTCTGTGGATAAGAAACCTCAATTTACTTAAGGTGGCATCTTCCACAATGAATGTATAGATTCAACACAATGGCAGTAAAAATCCCAGGAGCCTTTTTGCAGAAGTTGACAAGCAATTCTAAAACTCATTTAGAAATACAAAGGAACAAGAATAGCCAAAATAACCTTGATTAAAAAAAGAACAGAGTTCTTCCACCTTTAAAATTTATCATAAAACTATAGTAATCAAGTGAATCAACTATCTTCAAGATAGGTAAATTTATCTATCTGGGCTAGAATAGAGTTCAGAAATAGACCAATAGATATATAATCAGTTGATTTTCTATAAAGTTTCAAATACAATTCAGTGAATAGTCTTTCAACAAATAAAAATTCATGTACATATAAAATAAACTTCATTCCAGATATTGCACCATACACAAATATTAACTCAGAAATGGGTCATAGGGGCGCCTGGGTGGCTCAGTTGGTTAAGCGACTGCCTTCGGCTCAGGTCATGATCCTGGAGTCCTGGGATCGAGTCCCGCATCGGGCTCCCTGCTCAGCGGGGAGTCTGCTTCTCCCTCTGACCCTCCCCCCTCTCATGTGCTCTCTCTCATTCTCTCTCTTTCAAATAAATAAATAAATAAATCTTTAAAAAAAAAAAAAAAAAGAAATGGGTCATAGATATACTCTGAAATCTAAAACTATGAAATTTCTAAAACAAAACATAAAAGGAAATCTCTGTGCCTTTCTTTAGGTCAAATGTTTTTAGATTGGGTATCAAAAGCACAATCCATAAAATAAAAAATTAGTAAGTTGGACTTCATCAAAATAAAGAACTTCTCTCCAAAAGACACTTAAAAGAACAAAAAAGACCAAGTCACAAGCTGAGAAAATATTTGAAAATCTTGTATCTGAAAAAGGACTTCTATTCAAATATATAAATAACTATCAGCACAAGAGAAAAAAATGAAAAAGGTAAATGCTTTGAACACTTTTCAAAAAAGATTTGCTGAAGACAGATAAGCATATGAATGGCATCCAACATCATCCATCATTAGGGAATGCAAACTACTAAAAACATAATGTGATACTACTACACATCTATTAGAATGTCTAAAATTTGGGGCACCTGGGTGGCTCAGATGGTTAAGCATCTGCCTTCGGCTCAGGTCATGATCCCAGGGTCCTGGGATCAAGCCCCATATCAGGCTCCCTGCTCAGTGGGGAGCCTGCTTCTCCTCCTCCCTCTGCCTCTCTCCCTGTTCATGCTCTCTCTCTCTCTGTATCTCTGTGTCTCCAATGAATAAATAAAATCTTTTAAAAAAAAAAAAAAGAATGTCTAAAATTTAAGAGAATGTCCATACCACGTATTTGGGCAATATGGAAAAGCTGGAACTCTTACCCACTGCTGATGGGAATGTAAACTAAACTAGCACAACTACTTTACAAAACTGTATGACAGTTTCTTGAGTTAAACATACTGCTACCATATAACCCAGCGATCCCTGTCCTAGATATTTATCCAAAAGAAATAAAAGCATATGTACATAAAAATATTTGTACATACATGTTTACAGCAGCTTTGTTTATAACAGCCCCAAACTGGAAACAACCCAAATGTCCATCGACAAGTCCATGGATATAAAAATTGTGGTTCATCCACACTAAGGCATACTACTCAGCAATAGGAAATGAATGGACCATGATACAAGCAATAACTTGGATGGATCTCGAAATAATTATGCTGAGTACCTCCTTTATTTTTTAGTAAACACACATGCAAACCTAACAGAATAAATATTTAATATTATTACAATCTGCACACATTATACAGGGTGTTAGAGATGGCCATTGAGAGGATGGGACCGCCAGTTGACCCTCAAGCTGGACCCAGGCAATCTGAGGCTCCTCACGCCCTCCCCTATTCTTGGAATGAATGCTCTGCCTACCATTCCCACAGTAGGAGCTGTTTCAGGGACTCAGGCGTGACAGGGTAAGTTGTTGTTGAGACCATCTGGATAGCACATGTGACTGAACCTAGTTAAGGCCTCCAGATAAACTTTAAAGATTCTGGCAGGTGGGTGCTGCCTGCAAAAAACCTTGTATGGGAGTTCCCTTGTTTATTAAACCCACCACCTACCAATCTAGAATGACCTCTTTCTTTGGTCTCTATTTGCCCTCCATGTGCAGGGCCCAGTTTCAGATTTCACCCTGGGAACTCCTGAGATTTCGAACCAACACATCTAAATAAATATGCCAGCAGGGTGATTAACTCTTATGGTATAATTGAACAGAGGACCCCACCCACTGCAATATCAGTAATAACTATACTAAACTCTTTTACGTTCCAAAGTAGAACATTCCAATTCTCATTGTTTGCCATCATTAATTCATTCTTAATAGACAAAGCCTTTTGGGGCTTCTTAATATTTTTAAGTGAGTTAGGACATTCAAATATGTGAACACAGCATATGGTTTGTTTTTTAGTGGACAGGGGACTCTAGCCCTGGGTTTGAGCTCTATCCACTCAGCAACTTTCAAGTTTCCCTAGTTTTGTACATACAGGATTTTGGTCTCATAAATATCCTGTATGTATAAGTGAATAAGGCCTAAATACAGTGCTTGGCACGTGGTAAACATTCCGTAAATGATAGCTACTACTAGCGAATTTCATAAATACTTAAATAACTTTCAAAAGATTTTTTGAGTCCTAGTTCAAATTAATGCCAAGAAGTTCTTGGTTTCTTTCTTGGACTGAAAGCAAAATAATCCTAATTTGTTCTGTAGAATAGAATTTCCCACTTAGATTTAAATCTTTATTGACTGCTTCAGATGATAATTTTTGACAGGATGTAAACTCACCCAAGGGGAGGGAAATATAATAACTTTCCCATGTGATATGGAAAGTTAAAATAGTTTCCCGTTTCTGAAATTTCCTGTTTCTTACAAAGTATGTACTCTAGTAGAAAAAAACACTCTCAGAAAATATTCAGAAATGTGGGGGCTCTAGAAGAAAAAAAGTTTAAAAAACTTTTCAGTATAACTGCTAGAGGTTTATAAATTAATAAAAATGCTTTCCCCTATGTGGAGAATCAAACACCCTAGATTTGCTACAAAATACAATCGGTGTGGTATATAAGATGTGATTATGAATGGAAAGGAAAAGACTGGACATGAGTTCTCCTCAAGGAGAATTTAGGGGTTTGGCCTCTTTATACCTTCTTTGGGACAGACACCTCTGGGCTGTATACACCAGTTGATCTATTTACCAGCCTGTTTTTGATAAATAATTAAAGCAGAGTCAATTTCACATGAAAATCTAAATGTCCAAAGTCCAGGTGATTTTCATTCTAGACAGTCCTCTAAAGTTGGGGATTGTCTTTTTTTTATTATGATACCACAAAGGAAATTTTAGGTCAGAAATGAAGCCATATGTCTACATACAGTTTTTGAAATGACACTAACCTTCTACTTCTGACTCATCTTCCTTTCCTGCTTCATGTTCTTTGAGTAAAGATCACTTTCAAATGTTCTGTTTCTAATCAGAATTTTTCCTATCATTCCTAAGAGGTTAGATATCTTTTTAAAATTCTTCACTGATTGATATCAGCATAGAATTTCCTTACAGCTGGTTCAGCTATATTGAAATTTGTGGCCCAAGTCCCACCATCTGGAAAGGTGATACGTAATTGGCCCCAGAGTGTATGCACAGTATACATAATGTCATTATGTCCATTTTTCTTAATTTTTACTTTATCAGCTAATTATTTTATATGCTTTTTAGAATTTTTAGACTTTGTATTCATCTGCTAAGACTACCGTAACAAAGTATCACAAATTGAGTGGCATAAACAACAGAAATGTATTGTCTCACAGCTCTGGAGGCTGGAAGTCCAAGATCAAGGTGTCAGCAGAGTTGCTTCTTTCTGGGGGCTGTGAAAAAGAATCTCTTCTATGCCTCTCCTCTACCTTCTGGTGGCTCGCTAGTAATCTTTGGCATTTATTGACTTCTGTAAGTACTATCCCAACTTCTGCCTTCATCATCGTATGATGTCCTCCCTGTATATCTGTGTACATAGTTCCCCTTTTAATAAGGACAATAGTCACACTAGATTAGGGCCCACCTTAATGACCTCATCTTGACTTACGTAAATACATCGGCAGTGACCCTATTTCCAAATCAGGTCATGTTCTCAAGTACTGGGGGATAGGAGACATGACTTTCAGGGAAACACAATTCAACTCAGAGCATACATACACACATACATATGCTACATAGGAAACTTTTTAGCACGTCATCAGTATTCTGATATTAAGATGAAAACAAGTTTCTTAAGACCATCAACAATGTGGAACAATATAACAGATTGCTAGAAGTGCTAAGGTAAGTCGCTTCAATGGAGCTAATGGTTCTGTTAATTCTTAGAGACCATTCTGCCCGACGGACTTGACCACCAGCCACTCTGAAGCACAGGAGTGTATGCCCAGCCTCACTTCTTAGCATCCTTTGTTGTTTGCTTGTTGTTTTCTAACTATAGCCATATATAGCCACTGCCTTCTAATAAATTCTATAAATATGAAAGAATATTTATGGCCCGTAGCTCTGTGTGCAGCCCACTTGACTTTGGTCATCAAGTTTTAAACAATAACAGCCCTGTGATACTGCAGCAAGTTAGACTATTTAAGTTTGTTTCGTAAGTCCTGACAAGCAGGATAGCAAATAGGTTTCATTTCTCTCTTAGTGCCAACTCCAGTAAATTAGTAAATTGAATTTCTAAAAAATTTAATTGAAGTTTCTAAAGCCCGTGGAGCAGCAGGTCATTGTAGATTCTTTTTTTTTTTTTTAAGATTTATTTATTGATTTGAAAGAGAGAGAGAGCATGTGTGCATGAGTGGGAGGGGCAGAAGGAGAGGGAGAGGGAATCTCAAGCAGACTCCACGCTGAGTGGGGAATCCAACACAGAGCTCAATCTCACCACCCTGAGCCAAAACCAAGAGTCGGACACCTAATCGACTGCACCACCCAGGCGCCCCTCATTGTAGATTCTTAATGTTTGCCACGAGTTGGGGATAGGAGGTGGTATAGTCATTCCATGACCCTAACTCATCCTAAGGCACCCTAAGATAATCAAAATTACCCAAAGACAATTGTAATCTAGATTGAGGCATCATAATTATTCCATTCCCCAGATCCTGCTTCCTCCCACCCCGATTTCCTGTTTATGAATTATCTTCCTGCCCCCCCACACCATCTAATGTACTAATACTAATTATCCCACTGTCTCTACTTCACTGACCCTGTGAAATCAGCCCTTGGCTGCATTTTCTGTGTTGTCTCTCCTAACGTTTACACCAAATGCCTGCGGGGTGCTATAGTTAGTAAATTAGGCTCTGCTAAACAGATGCCTTTTGACAAAGTTCCAAAGGCAGAAATACAGTGAACACCATATTCCTGTGATTGTTGGCTGTGGCTGCTGTTAGGAAAGGTCACGGAAATGTAAGATCCTCCAACATCAGCATCCAGGGCCCGCTGTCCAGCTCCCTGGGTTGAGAGGCAGGTTTTGCGACAGTGGAGGCTTCCTGCTTCCAGCAAGGCTGCAATGGAGGCTTTAGAGACAAGTGTCACCTAGTAGGACCGCGATCCAATCTTCCTAAAGACATTTCTGGAAAAGCAACCTAGATTTCTTCCTTTAGCCTCTCCAATTATTATCTAAGCACCTACGTTTGTGTAGGAAACCTCTTTCTGCTTCAAATACATAGAGTGGTATTCCTAATAATAGTAGATTTAACTGACTCTGAGGGAAGAGTTTATGCCCTGAAGAGTTTATGGCACAGAAACACAATTCCAAGAGCATTAGACATTAGATGCCTTTCTTTATTATCATCTCTGGATCATTTCCTTGTGGAAGTTTTCATCAGATACTTCACACTAAACCAAATCCCGGCTACGTACAATCTCACGCCTCCTTTCCAGACTATTTCCGATTTGCCAAATTTGTCCTAATTGTGGAGAAATTCACCCTCTTCATTTCCCTACACCAAACGCAGTTTTCAAGCCAATTTTGTATCTCCAAACGCACAGCTCAAAATAACTCACATACCAGGACCCACTCTCTTACATGGCAGCCGTGCTTATCCACAACCTTTTCGTCCATGAGGTAATGATAGTTGATACGGAAGCCAAAGTAACAAGGGCTTATATGTCACATGAGAAATTTAAGGAGAGACTGTCATGGCGTTATCAGGAAATATCAAGGTTCCTCTATGACACATCAAGAGCACTACGAACTTCCTGAAGGGGTATGACAAGGAGCAGCATGAAAAGCCAGTGCCACCTGCCTGGTTTTTTTCTCTCCCTCTCACCTCCAGCCCTCAGCTACAGAAATCAATCCTGCCTGGGCACTTTCAGTCTGAATATACAAGTCTTTTTTTTTTTCCAGCCAGTGTGATTTTTCCCTATTGTTATTTTGATTATTATGTTTCCTTCCACCTGTTCCTTTTTCTCCTTTGTAGGATCCTTGTTCTCCACATTTTACAATTCTTGGTGCTGTGCCCCAAATCTCTTAGCCCTCTCCTCATGATTTGATTCTCTTTGTATTTTTGCTGTGTTTTGGAACGTGTCTTTCACTTGGCCCTCCAGGCTGATCTCAATGCTGACTAATCTCTCCTTAATTCATCCACTCAGTTTCTAAATTTTTAACTTACCAGATTTTTAAGTTTCAGGAAGTCTCTATAAAGCTATTAAAAAACACTTTGTTGTGGTCATTCTTATAGTCATTCTTATAACAGTTTTATCATCATTCTAGAAGCTTTCCTATTCTGATTCTCCTCTTTCTCCCTAATTTTCTCTTCCCTCCCTCTTCCTCTTTATTTTCTTTTCCCTTCCCTTCCCTTCCCCCTCCTCTCTTCTCTTCCCCTCCCCTCTCCTCTCTCCTCTCCTCTTTCTTCTCCTCTCCTCTTCTCTTCTCTACTCTCTCTCCCCCTCCACTCTCTCTCTCTCCCCTCTCACTTCTTCTTTCTCTCCCTCCACCCTCTGCTTGTTTTAACTCAGAGACTTCTGGGTCCCCTTAGATTGTGATTATTTCCTTTTCACACCCATGAGTCTATTTATACACCAAGCTAATAGGGTACTAAGGAGTGATGGAAACCCACAAGTGGCAGGAAGTACTGCTGTTTGCAGACAGAGATGTGAGAACTGGAAACTCTACAGTCGCCTCTGCAAACATCAGGCAGAAGCTGGACTGGGGCTCTCTTAGGCAGAGGGAGGATCACAGTGTCCCTCTGAAGTCTTCACAATCCCACGTCCACCTGCAATGACATGCATAGGTCAGCAAGGCTTTTCCTCTTGGGGATGCACAGATCTCGAGGCACAATCTCTCGTCAGGAAAAAGAGTTCAGTTTCTCAGCCCAGATCAACTTCCAGGCCAAGACTGAGAATCATCCTAAACTTCCTGCCCATGTCAGCGTCAAGGATTTCATGCATACCCTCCTGTCCCAGCACCTATTTCTCTATGAAAACATAGCTGGTGGTTGGAGGTTGCCTGGGATGTTGATTTCTAATGCATGCTAGAGCATCACTGGGATAAATTCACACAGTGTAAATTGGTCTCACTCCCATTAAATAGAATCAAGTCAAAACTAAAAACACTCTTTACCACATTACTCTATCTTTTGAGTAATTTTTCCCTACCCGTATATAATTTTAGTGAGTTCAATGTCAGCAAAGTGAGCTGTTTCTAAAACCAAATAAAGTCAGACATAAGTTTGCTTCTGGGGAGTGAATAATTTACCTAACTAAATTGGAAACCTGTACTGTGTTTTCTAAGAAATTGTCTTGGACCTCTACACTTCTATAATGTCTATAAGTTTGAAAATTATAGAAGGGAAATAGGATAAGAAGCAGGTAAAATAGGAAATAGTGTAACAAATATTTTGGTTGGTATTAATGAATGAATACATGATTCTGTCTGCATAACTTCTTAGAAAAAAAATTTTCTCACCACCTCCACTACATAAAAGTTTCAAAACATATTTTTAAAATTTCCATCTGAAAAGGCATCAAGGGATTGAACCCGCCTCTCAGTCTGCCCTGTCGTGTAGCACATGCAATAATAAGCCTTGTTGAGTACTTCTTCTGACCCTGTTCCAGAAGCCAGAATCTTGACTAAATAATTAGGTATGAGCTACCTAGTTCAAGCACCTATCTATGGAAATACCTAGAATGATTTTTAAATTCATATCACTTGAAGAAAAACAGTAGTTTCATTGAGAACTACTAAACAGAAGAAACCATACATATTCAGATACACTTAACTTGAACATGAACATACACAACTTTCTCTAAATAACTCAACAGTGTCATCCTGAGGCTAACCAAACTTCCTTCTCAGTTTGGAATTATTAGGAATTACTCTCCTTACCCAACCCGCCAAGAGAATAGACTCTGTTTTGGTCCGATTTGGATTTATCTTCTTGAAAATTCTGGTGGTAACCTTGGGATTTGAGCCTGTAATACTTTTACCACATTATTCTGAGACTCTGCAAATGTTCGAGGTTCATGGAAATAACCAAATCTTTAATTACTGCTTTTGTTGGATGAGGACTTCCTCCCATATGCTGTGTATTCAGTGCCATTTTTTCTCTCCAAACTCAGCTCTAAGCTCTGTATCTCTTTTTACCATTGTGATCATCATTCCACACTTCTGTTCTCTGCCCAGATGTGGAATCAAGAACTTGTATAGTAGGAAGAGACACATCCTGCTGGGGTCCGAGCAGGAAACAGCTAACCCCAGTGGGCACAGAACACGTGCCATTCTACTAGCTGTGAAACATATTTAAGAAGCCTCACTTGCTGCAGTGTCTCAGAGCTGTTAAATAACTGAATACTCCAAATCATACGGGCTGCATTCCGATCCTCAAACAATAATGTTATTTCATATCTATAGAATAATGCCTAAAGTACTTTCTCACAGGCTCCCTCAATTGATGGCTGACACAACCCTGGGAAGCAGGTAAATAACACTTAATTATCCTCATTTTATAGCTGAGGAAGCTTAGACTCTTAAATCTGTAAGTCAGGGCAAAAATCACCGTCCATAAAGCCAGATAGATCTATGTTCTAATTTCAGCACGCTCACTTATGTAGGTTCTTCATCTTTCTATTCATCGTAGCTTCCTCTGCTCTCATAACTCTCAATTGTGAAGATGAAGTGAGATACTGTATAAAGAAAAAGTACTGGTAGGATCCTGGTATTTTACTACTGGATGCTCAATAAATAGCATTTCTCTCCCCTCTCCTCTCCCTCAGAGATGTGGGTCTGACCACCCAGCCAATAAATGGCAGAGTTCAGAAGAGAACCCAGCTTCTGACTCTTGACCAAGTGGAAAAGTATCAGCTCAGGGGCCACAATTCCCTTCTATACTCATACTTTATGGCTCGTCCATACCATGTGAAAATTGCTGCCACAGAGAGAGGGGCAGATCCAGGTTCTGTCCAGCCTGACACACAATTTGGAAGCTCCTTCTTTAAGAAAAGAACACAAAATTGAGAATATAAGATTAAGTGTAAAAGGGCTATTTAGTTAGAATGAATGAAGCCACAGCAAATTATAAAATTTTCAAAGCTGACTAAAAATGCAAACATTACAGGGGCGCCTGGGTGGCTCAGGCAGTGAGCATCCAACTTTTGATTTTGGCTCAGGTCATGATCTCAAGAGTTGTGAGATCGAGCCCTACGTCAGGCTCTGTGCTCAGCTCAGAGTCTGCTGGAAATCCCCTCTCCCTCTCCCTCTGCCCCTCCCCCCACCCATGCTCTAAATATAAATAAATAAATAAATAAATAAATAAATAAATAAATAAATAAATAAATCTAAAGAAAATTAAAGCATTACAAAATCCTGAAAAATAATATATTTATTATCAGCTTCCAGAAATACCTCTATACTATCTTCTCCTACACTTTTCTGGCTGCATTCTCTTTGATCACTTCTTCATGCCACAATTTTGAAACATTACCCAAATACAGAGACTGGCAGAATAATCAGTCTTTCTTTGAGCGTAGTTGATTGCTTTACTTTATGGAAGGCAATTTTATCTGCCATTCGGTCTGGAACTGCCAAACTTCATTGAGGTAAGACATATGAGATACATGAAGGAGCCATCTGATGTGCTAGAATGAGCAAAATACGTAACTTCACCAGTTTGTCCTACTGCTTTAGATTTATGTCCTATAAACACAGGAATTTCCATAAATTCTATTTCATGTAATTCTCATCCCCCCCAAAAAAGATGGAGTGTTATTGACTAGAAAGAACTGCTTTAATTAGGTGTCAGTGTGACTTGAGTCCTCCATTTACAATTTTCTGCATCTGACTGACAGCTGGAAAAATTTTCCATAGCGTAGTTTCTGCCTCCATATATTTCAAGCTTCCTTTCACCCCTTTTCCTCCATATTTCTGGAGCTGGTTCATATCATGCTACTGTGCTTTTAAGTTGTCAGATGCATCATAGAGTGGGCATAGTTTGGTTAGCTTATGTGTACACCAGGATGATGAGCAATCATGCAGGTATATTCTGAGGTGACAGCAAACTACGCAAAGTAGCCCATAAATCCCCTACTTGGATACCCCCCAAAATGCATGCTCTGACACCACACACCAGGAGAGAACTCTGGAGGGGAACAAGTAGTCTTAACTGATTGCTGTTAAAACACCTTATGTTCTTCAAATTTTACAAAACATATGACCATTAGCACTCATTGCTAGGGGCACCTGGGGGAGCGGCGCAGTGGGTTAAGTGTCCAACTCTTGGTTTTGGCTCAGGTCATGATCTTACGGTCGTAAAATGAGCTCCATGCTCAGCTCAGCTTGAGATTCTCTCTCTCCCTCTGCCCCTCCCATTCATGCTCTCTCGCTCGCTCTTCCTCTCTCTGAAATAAATAAATAAATCTTTAAAAAACAAAAACAAAAAAGGAGAAGAAGAAGAAGAACTCATTGCTAGGGCCCCAGATAGAGCTAGTGTAGGTGAGAGGGCACTTTAGCTTTACTGAAAGGAAATCCACCCCAGGAGGGACCCATTCCAAAGCAAGGTCAGGGAGCCAACTTAATCAGACACCTCAGTTTTTGATTATAAGGGGAAAACATTTCTAGGACCTCAAGCAATTTAAAAGGATAGGTTAACTCCTCACAAAGACTACCTCTACCCCACTTTCAATTAATTTATTTTCTTTGACCGCTCTTGCTGCTTTGAAAACTTGAGGAGTATCTAAGCAAAGGAAAGCAAAGGATTGATAGATGGGGAGAAAGAATGTCTAGGTACCGGTTGTTCACTCTATGACATTCCACACTTGAGACTATTTTGTACCATTTTAGCTATAACGGCAACCTTGATCTGCCCGTGTTGTATTTCAGATTCACCATTTCAGATTCACTTAAACCCTGAAAACTCCAAGCCGAAAAGCTTCTGCGACAACTCACCACAGGTTGCTTCTAGGCTGGCTTGTTTTCATTTCACCATGGATCTCTGAACAGTCACTGAGCTAATTCGATTTTCAGGCCCATTAATCTAGAACTTCAAATCAAAGGAGAGATGATGCATCTCCCGGATAGGTTTGCAGAGTGGCAGCCACTGGGGCAATGGCATCTTCAAACTCCCTGGGCTCTCTCCAGATCGGTGTGTGCGCTGCTTCCCTAAGCCCCTGACCTACACATGGACGGCGGCTGGCATGCCGGAGGGAAGGGGAGGGAGGCAACGGGTGCTTCTGCATGGCATTTCTTCACCGTTTGTCATCAATACTAACAAGCCTGGCCTTCGAGCACAGTGAAATGGACAGCGCTTGGTTTTGGAATCCCCATGTCTTCCACTCCAAGTCTCTCTTTGGTTTGACCACTCGGTTTCCCTTAGTGTCCAGAATTCTCTTTCTTTACTGCCTTTCTCCCTTCTAGTAACCTGGTTTTCAGGAAGATATCTGATCTAAAACAAAAACAAAATGCCCACACTCAGATATCTCAGGTGCCAATGAGTCCATCTTAGTGGCCCACTGGCAGTGTCAATCGACCCTGATGCACATTAAAATTACCCAGGGACTTTAACAAACACCAACACTTGGGCCTTAGCCAGACTGATGAAAGCAGACACTCTGGGGTTGGGCCCAAGCATGGCGATGTTTCTAGTATCTCCCCAGGTGAGTCTCTACTGTTATTTTATTTTCACAGGGAAAGTAAACATAAGGGCATATCTGGAACTCCATTTGTGGAATTTCAGGCATCAGAAAGCAAGGAAAGTATTTTAGGGAGCAGATTGCAGAGGGCTTTTCCAGCAGCCTTAAAATCCCTTCAGTAGTCGATTTACTTCTCCCGTTGTTCCTAGATAGAGCCAGCTGTAAAAGTGCCGCACCTGTAGCAACCAAATTAGAATTAAACGGCCCACTGAAGTGCCAATATCTGGTAACAATCCAGTCCCACAACATCTGTAAGAAGTTGCTTTCATACTCCAGTTATGGGTTTTACCAACTCTGCTGTGCATGTCACAAATACTGACAGCAGATGTCATTCTAAAACAGAAATGTTTCTTTCTCTGCTAATGTTGTTTATTAACAAACATTACATGAGGGGCGCCTGGGTGGCTCAGTCGGTTAAGCGACTGCCTTCGGCTCAGGTCATGATCCTGGAGTCCCGGGATTGAGTCCCGGGATCGAGTCCCGCATCGGGCTCTCTGCTCAGCGGGGGGTCTGCTTCTCCCTCTCCCGCTGCTGCTCCCCCTGCTTGTGCTCTCTCTCTCTCTGTCAAATAAATAAATAAAAAATCTTTAAAAAAAAAAAACATTACGTGAGCACTTGCCGTGGAGACATGTACAGGAAGCGATTAGGAGATTAGGAAATATTGACAGAAATAATCCCTCTTTAGCTACAAAATCCTACGATTCGGAAGTAAATCTCTTCTCTGATTGCTGAACACTTTAGAAAGACCTCTTATGAGATGGAATTCTGGAGGCATCAAGGACCAAATTATTTACCCAAATTGTCTCCCTTCTGACCTGCCTCAAATTCCTATTTCTTCTCGTTGAGTCAATGTAAGTTTCACAGAATTAGCTTGAAAGAGGTGACCTGTACTGTAGAATACTGATCCTTGGCATATATTCATCACCAAATCGCCTAGAACAAATCCCTCAAGGTTTAGAACCCTGAGCTGGAAAGTTCTGTAGGGCGGAGAAAGGGACCAGGACAGTCCAAGCCTCTGTGAGACAGTGTGAACACTGCGGGCCTGGAAAGGACACAGACTCTCCAAAGAAAAGAGAAGAGCTTCAAGAGCATGGTCCCAGAGAGGATAGGAAACAGAGATCAGCAGTATATGGACCCCACAATCTCCACCTACTTCCCAAGTGTCACCTTGGGCAGGCTGAGCCTCTGTGTATTCAGGACAACCTGTCACTGTTTGAATCTTGCTGCCTCTATGGCCTTCACTTTACTTGAATTTTCTCCACCAGTTTCTACCTGGCTTCATACAATCCGGCTCCCACTGCTGCCTGCTCCTAGTTTATACCTAATTCCACCTTTCACCAGATGCCCCCACCACTGCCTCACCCTAAATATAGATTAGGATGACGTCCTTTTAAAGATTTTATTTATTTGTCAGAGAGAGAGAGAGCACAAGCAGGGGGAGGGGCAGTCAGAGGGAGAAGCAGTCTCCCCACTGAGCAGAGAGCCCAACATGGGGCTCGATCCCAGGACCCCGGGATCATGACCTGAGCCGAAGGCAGATGCTTAACTGACTGAGCCACCCAGGCGCCCAAGATGACGTCCTTTTAAAAGCATGTTGAGGGGCGCCTGGGTGGCTCAGTCGGTTGAGCGGCTGCCTTCGGCTCGGGTCGTGATCCCAGGGTCCTGGGATCGAGCCTCGCATCGGGCTCCCTGCTCAGCGGGGAGCCTGCTTCTCCCTCTGCCCCTCCCCCTGCTTGTGCTTGCTCTCGCCCTCTCTCCCCCTCTCTCCCCGTGTCAAATAAATAAAAAATCTTAAAAAATAAATTAAAAAAAAAAAAAAGCAAGTTGAAAAGTAAACCGTGGGTCACTGGGAAGCAGAGGAGAAGATAGGTGTTGCCACAGGAACTGTATTTCGCAGACTCTGCATGTTTACTAATAAATAGTAATGTCAGCAGTGAGCAGTAAATGTTCCCATTTCTAGGAGTGTACTCCTCCCTCTCCCCCTTTCCCTCAATTCTTGTAGCACTCTGTCTAGAAAGAGAGTGTTCAGAGCACATGTGAAAAACTCACAAAACTGCCAGTCTTGATGGGAAAGATCTGGGTATGAGCTTCCTGCTAGTTAGTGGGCAAGACCTGAGTCCCCTATTTGTTTTTATGTAGAAATTCTGAAGTTAACATGATCTGTAGAATTGCATTATAATGTATTTTTATGATGTTGTTTTTGCAGGCTACCTCCTTTGAGAAAAATTAGCATTTGTTAGACCAACTGCCTTTATATATTGGTATCATTATAACCACACATTAAGAAGACTTATTTAAGTTCTGAAATATTCTGTACCCCAAGCCAAAAGCATTAACTCATACTTGCTTTTCATTTGCTACCCATAACCCATATAAAATAAAGTTACTTTGACTACATTGCAAAATAGGTTGAGATTGGTAAAACAAGCTGAATTCAGAAGTTCCCAATCAATGGCAAATGACATTGAGAGAGGTTCTAATGAATGGCCAATATGTTCTAGATATTAGGAAGACATAAATAAATATATCTCGAATCAGACCCAAATTACTGGCTCTAATTTTCAAATTTAATCATAAATACAAATGATTTTATGACAATCTAATTAGAGATTTACAGTTGCCCTGGGTTCAAAAAATTTCACCATAAAAATCTTAGCTTTGTTTGCAGCAATAGCTTGCTAAAACACAATAATAGTAATTAAGTAAGAAAGAGTATGCTTTTGAGGGGAAGTGTGGTGTGAATTTTCTTTTTTGATGGCATTTGAATTAGCCACGGAAGATTAATGAAATGAATAAAATGAAATGTATTAATGAAATGAATGTGGCAAAAACTAGAGTAGAAATATTATTAGAAATAATTTGTAATCGCATGAAAATGACTGTTAATTGCTTGTTATATCCCCCAGGTATTCAATTTTAGCAGAAATTGCAATGTCTCTATATCTCTACTAGTGGATTTCAGTCATAAGAAAGTAATCAAGACATTTGGACAGTAGCATCTTCATTGCTTTCTGTCATTTCATTTACACAATTGGATCTTCTACCTAAGTAGAAGATATCCCCAAATCAAATAATGTCTATAATGAATACTCTTCCTTCTACTTAGTTCTACCTCTCAGAGTAACATACAGAAAACTTTATTCAGTAGCTAATAAATATCAGAGGCTTCCATAGAGTATCCTGTTGTATGTTGGCTCTACTCAGACTTCTGAATTTGGGAGACACTATAAACAGAATAAAAGATAAAGAAGATAAGGGGAGAATATGTCTATGGCCTTTAATGTGACCATCTTTATAGCTGCCTAGATGCCTGAAACACCAAAAAGATGCCTATTCATTCATTCATTCATTTAACAAATATACATTAAATGTTTACTATGTGCCAGGCACTATTTTTGACACTGAAGATACAGGATGAAGAAAATGAGCAAAAATCCCTTCTTAGAGCTTACATCCTTATGGAATTAGACTAAAAGATAAATAACAACATACTAAAATAATTAAATATTAAATGTTAAATGAGAAATGAGTGCTATGAAGAAAGACAAAACAAGCAAAGAGAATATTATGTTGGCAAATAGAGTTTCCAATTTTAAACAGAATGGCTAGGGTAGACCTTCTTGAGAAGGTGACATCTGAGTAAGGATCTGAAGGAGGTGACGGACAAGAGCCATGCAGAGAACTGGAGGAAAGGGAAACAGCAAGTGCAAGGTCCCTGAAGTAGAAGTATGCCTGGTGTGTTCAAGGAATAGCAAAGAGACCAGTGATACAAGATGGAAGTGACCAGTAGATAACATAGAGGTAGATTAGGTCAGAGAGGATAGGTTTAGTAGGGCCTATGAAGGCATTGTAATGCTTTTCCACTTTGATTCTGCATTAAGATGGGAAGCCATGAGAAATTCTTAACAGAGAAGTGGCATAATTAGATCAATGTTTTAAAAGGAATCACTTTAGTTGTTTAGCTGAGACTAGACTGCCTGGAGCAAGAATGGAAGAAGGAGACCACCTAGAAGGGAGCTTAGCGTGGGTTTCCCCAAAAGCAGTGCTCGAGATAGATGATGGCTGCCCACAGATAGCTGATTTTGTAAAGTGACCCCAAAGGAAAGGACTGGGCAGCTGAGAAAAATAAAACAGGGAACTAGAGCCAGTGAAGAGTTTTATGAAGATAGCTGCTGTGAGCAAGTGGGGTTCCATGCAGAGAAGCCTCTGAAGACGTACAAAGCTGATACTCAGAACTTTCTACCCAAAAGATGGAAGAGGGAGTTTTTTCCCACCAGCTTTCATTCCCCAATGGCCAAGTGTTGTCCCATGGAGATGTAATTCTCTTTAGCTTCCAGTTTTGAAAATGGAAAGCAAAAGAATGAGCAAGTTCCCATAGATATCCCACTTAGGGGAGGCAAAGAAGCTCTAGAGGAAAGCAAGAGATGAGAAAGCTAGAGATAATTTGAGGGGAGCTACCACCAGGTCACACTTCCAAGCAGCCAGGTGTAGAAGCAATGGCTAGAGTAAAAAAGGTAGGTTGGGAGGATGTGAGGTACGGCACAAGATTTCTCCCATGCAGGGAACTTTTGCAATAATCCACAGTGGTGGTTTGGACAAGAGTGGTGGCAGTGGAGGGGTGAGAAACTGTCAGGTTAGAGTACATTTTTCGATGTAGGACCACAAATATTTGCTGACCAACTTAGCGAGAAGTGTGAGGAAAAGAGAGTGTTGTGGGGTTTCTGTTAACTGAGTAGGAGGTAACTGCAAAACATTGAGGTTTGGGAGAAAGATCAGGATCTTTGGTTTTGGATATGTTACATTTGATCTTCCTATCAGACAAAGTAGAAATCTTGACATATGATTCTGGACTTAAAGCACACAGGAGAGATCCAAGCTGGAGCTATAAATTTTGAGGGTCCCAGCACATGCACAGTATTTGCAGCCCTAAAATTGCTTAAGATCACCAGAGAAGTGAATGTAGACAGAGAGAGAGAAGAGGTTCAAAAACTGAGATGTGGAGCACTCTATCATTAAGACAAGAAGTAGAGGGAAAGAAACCAGCCAAAGAGATTGAGAAGGGAGCAATCATGGTACAGGAGGAAACCCAGGAGACACTGTGCTAGAAGCCAAGTTGAGAAAGTGCTTCAAGAAAGAATGAGTAATTAAGCCTATCAAATGCTGCTGACAGGCCAATGGACTCCTGAATTTAGCAGTGAAATGTCACTGATGACCATGACATGAGGTACCTGGGGCAAAAGCCTGGTTGGTTTGAATTCAAAAGACAGAGAGGAAAATTTAGAGTTTGTGTGTCTGGAAAATCCTTTCAACATGTTTTGCTGCAAGGGGAGCTGGAAGTCAGAGGATAAGGTGGGGCAAAGAAAGTTCTTCTTTAGATGGAAGAAATAATGACATTTGTATGTGGATGGGAATAATCTAGTTGAGGGGGAAGTGGTGGGACTTGAGTAGGTGAGAGTGGATTGAGTCTAACACACTGGCAGAAGTGTGGGTCTCACTTAGCTTGCAAAGCTCAATTACACCAGTGGGATGAAAGGTAAAATCTGTAGGTAAAAGGCTGGTCCTAGGAGCTTGTTGAAGGTCTTTCCTTGTTCCATCAATTTGAACAGTGAAGTAAAAAGCCAAGCGTGGTGTCAGGAAAGGAGATGTTGGAGCTTTCAGGAAAGAAGAGAAGGTATATGTATTTGACATCAAGAAAAGTGGGGAAGTGAAGAGTAATTGCCAGATGTTTTAGTCTACTTGGATTGCTGTAACAGAATATGGTGGCTTATAAACAATGGAAATTTATTTCTCCCAACCCTGGAGGCTAGAAAATCCAACGCAAGATGCCAGCAGATTCAGTGCCTGGTGAGGGTCTGCTTCCTGGTTCGGAGACAGCTGTCTTTTCACCGTGCCTTCAGATGGGCAAAGCGGTGAGAGCACTCTGTGGGGTCTCTTTTATAATGGCACTAATCTCATTCATAAGGGCTTCACCCTTATGACCTAATCACCTCCTAAAGGTCCCGCCTCCTAAATACCATTACACTGAGAGTCACATTTAAACATATGAATTTTGGGAGGGACATAAACATACATTCTATGGTACCAGGTAGCTCTAAGGAACCACTAGAGGGTCAGGGTCATGAGTTTAAAATGACAGCAATCAACCTGGATGTGTGCTTTTCTTCAGCAAGACCCAGGTCTCCAGGTAAGGACACAGCAGAGGCAGAGTTGGATTTAACCAGGGCTAGGGTTTAGCCAGTGACTACAAAGACCATAAAGAGTGGTGCAAGAGAGTGACTTTAATAATTACCATGGAATTAGGCTGATATGGAAGGACACAAGGACATGAAATATGAAACAGTGAAAAGTGTTAGATCAATCATTGCAAGATCAACCACAACTCTGCTGCCCTGTAGTGATTACAGTGACTATCTCCAAATCTATGACCATAGTTTAGAATCTTAGGCCCCATGAGCATTTTTTTTTAATTTTTAATTTTGAAATAATTATTGACTCAGAAAGTTGCAAAAGTAGTCACCTGTGTACCCTTCCACCAATGGTGACAGTTTATAACTGTCATATAATACCCATGAGCATTCTTAGGGTATTGGGTGCCTTGTAATTAGATTAAATTCAATGAAAGAGAGGATGACATAAAAAGAAGCAGCACTCACTCAGTGGTATTCATACACTTGCTCTCTCCTTCATTTACATCCAGTGCATACCCTATGAGCCAGATGAACAGACTTGGGTCCAGACACACTTGGGTTCAAACCCAAGCTCCACTTTTCATTGACTTTGTCATCCTAAGCAGGTTATATTGTGATATAAGGCTGAAAATTAAACCTCAGTATCAATGTGCTCCTTTTTAAAATTTATGTATCTAGTAAAATCAGGAGGGCTCAAACAGCCTAAGCACAGGTTCCCCTCCCCATCTAGTCCTGTACTAAGGTTGCCTAGCCTAAAGACCCTCCTTACCAAAAAGACCAGTACAGTTCTTGGCTATCCCTGAGTATGGCTTTCAGTTCCCTGTAAGCCCTCAGAATTATTCAATCAGCTGAGTTATATCCTCCCATGGGAACCAGGGGTCATTGCTGATTCTGTAAAGCCTAAGTCCCACAGCCCCCACCCCCCCATTGTTTACTCTGCTCCTGAGCACAAATCTGTGTGGTCCTGCGGAGTGTGCAGTGTGCCCCTCCCCTTCATGAACTGCCATTGACCTCAGTTGTCCTTTGCTTTGTGTCCTGCCATCCCAATAGCTCTAGGGCAAGAATCCCTCCCTCTCCAACAAGGTGCACTGAAGGTTATAATCCAACTTTCTAACAAAAATTTCTAAGAAATAATGAAACAATCATAGTTGTAAGGGAAGAACACAAATTGGAAACATAAGAAGTCCATGAAACTTCCTATGGGAAGAACCCAACTATACACACACCCATATGTATACATAAAATCACCATGTTGATCAAGACATAGGACATATCCAGCATGTAGTTGCAATTTTGAATTTTTTTTTTAGATTTTATTTATTTATTTGAGAGAGAGAGAGAGAGAGAACAGGGGGAGGGGCAGAAGGAGAGGGAGAAGAAGACTCCCTGCTAAGCATGGAGCCCCATGTGGGACTCAATCCCAGGACCCCAGGATCATGACCTGAGCCAAAGTCAAATGCTTTTTTTTTTTTAATTTAAATTATTTATTTAATTTAAATTTATTTTAATTTAATTTTTTTAAATTTTATTATGTTAGTCACCATACAATACATCATTAGTACTAGGCAACCTTAGTACAGGACTAGATGGGGAGGGGAACCTGTGCTATTCCCTGATGGCTAATGATGATGAACATTTTTTCATGTGTCTGTTAGCCATTTGTATGTCTTCTTCAGAGAAGTGTCTTTTCATATCTTCTGCCCACTTTTTGACTTGATTATTTGCTTT
>NC_138370.1:146272583-146287573 GCF_054177405.1 Leptonychotes weddellii
TGCCCCGCATGGGCTCCAGGCTCAGTGGGGAGTCTGCTTAAGATTCTTTCTCCCTCTGCCCCTCCCCCATTCATGCTCTCTCCCTAATAAATAAATAAATAAAACTTAAAAAAAATAAACGTACATTTATACATAGAAGTTTTTCAGCTAACAAGACTTGATAAACACCTCAATTTCCACCTACCCCCATAGGCTTCAAATACTTCTCTCATTGTGCTTATTCTTTCTTCAGATCTAGCAACTACAGTGGATTCCAGGCAGCTCAAAACAAAGGCAGGGCCTCACCTCTGGAAGACCATGACTACATTTTACACACGTGTGGGGTCAGGGATATGTCAAAAGCCAGAATCTTTCAGAAGATCATGTTGGAAAGATATTAGTGACTCAAGTACTTCTACACACTAAACATCTGAGCCACACAAGTGGTTTTTTTCACATTCACCATGTGGCAAAGTTTTTTCTTTTTCTCTTTCTTTTTTGTTGTTGTTAACATAAAAGGGAAGTGTCGGCACCTAAATTGCTCAGTACAGCTCCCATCTTGTCTACCCTCCATGGGTCCCTGCCTCCCTCTTTATTTACCTTGACATGAGAACCTTTCTTCTTGCCAAAGAGGCAGTTGAGGTGGAAATGCTAACTTATTTTTGTGTCATCACTCTGAAAACTAACAAAGGAACCAAATTACCCAAGGAACATCATAAAATCAAAAAGGCACTATCATAAATATACCTGTCCAGATAAAACTTTGAACTGGTTTTTTCACTTGTCTTCAGAAAATGGCCAAAGGTTATATTTTGTCATAACAGCTTTGGATGTCAGAAGATATCCTTAAACCATAAACACGACCATATACATCTACAGATACAAACACACACACACACACACACACACACACACACACACCCATATGTGGAAAGTTTAAAGAGCAAACCAAAAGTCAAGATGGATCAGGCCCTGGTTGATACCATGGTCACATATCAGGGATTATGTGCTTGTAAGAACAAAATGGTCACCAGAATTTAGGAGTAAGGCTAGCATTATAAACAAAAGGCCCAGGGTCAGGCAAGCCAAAGGCATTTCCTTCTAGGTCAATCACGAACCAATTTCAGGGGCACTGTGACTAGCCTCTGAAAGGCTGTAACAAGAGTTCATAGCTGGTCTGGCAAATAGGATCTCGCCCAGAGCAGGAAATACATTTTCTTCTGGTCAGTCCAGGAAAGGATACCTGAGGAGTGGAGCCAGTTCAAGAACCTGGTAGCATTTTCCACTCCAAGACAAGTCTGTCCTGTCTGAGCCCAGATCAGCTCCCCTGTTAGCTAATGAGATTTCCTTTTATATATCAATTGATATATATATATATATATATATATCAATTTAGTAAATAAATAAATATAAAAGATGAGACAAAACCAGTCACCACTTCAGAACAGGGTCAAGTATAAGGAAATATGGAGTATTTCATTGTGAGAGGTAACCGTGATTCACGTCAAGCTGGTCCTAAAACTCCATGGTAATAGCCAGGACCTCATGGATTTTAACAATTCTTTGCGAAGTGAACTGGCATGATTCTTTTTTCAACTTCTGTTAAGAGCTTAGGCTTTGGCCTAAGATGGTTCAACATGAGTTCTAGAGTGAGTTCGACTAATTCTAAGCTCTGCCACTTGATCATGTCACTTAACCTGTTTAATGCTGTTTTCTCATCTCTCCGGTGGAAATAGGAACAGGATTTACTTCACATGTTTGTTGGGAGGATTAAATAAGACAGACCCTGGGACTGGCCTGGCACACAGTAAGCCTTCAGTAAAAGTCAGCTACCATAATTAGTATCATCATCATTATTATTCTCATTCTGTTACTATAAAAGTAACTTTCTCCCTGGTAAAAGCCAACAGTGTCCTACATACCAGAGGACTTTGGCAAATCCGTTATTACCTTTCTCTCCTTCCCTTCGACCTCTCTCCTTCTTCACTGGATTTTCCAGCAGCATTTAGTCATGTGTTACTATTTGCTTTCTTTCACAAAGCTCCCCCTGATTTCACACCCTCTTCTAGTTAGCTGCTTTTCCCTGCCTTGCTTGAAAAAAAAAGCTTGAAATAGTTGTCTGCACATGGGGTCTAACTTCCGTTCTGACGTCAACCCGCCCCACAATGACTTTGGCCCCTACAGTTACCTCCATGTTTGCCAACTCCAGGAGACACTTTTCAATCCCCGTATAACTAGAACTCTTAGTCACATTCAATATCACTTACTACCCACTTACCGAAACATGCTGGGTTTTATTTTTTCTTCAACATTTTTGTGACTATTAGAGTTCCTCTTTGTTCAGTCCCCAGGGCTTTCTGGTTCTTTTTCCACCTCTCCATCAGTGATCATGTCCAATCCCATGGCTCTTCATATTTTCAGCTAAAATCTCTTCATGCATATAAGCAACTATATATCCTGACTTCTCCCCTTGGAGTCTTCCAGACATCTAGATTTACCATAGCTAAAATGAACTCCTGATATGTATACACATGGTCCTAAATATTCTCTTTCTCAAATCACTGCATTTCCATAAATCAACACCCATGTATTTGCTTGTTGAAACCAATGTCATTCATGATATTTCCCACCCTTTTATCCCCCACATCTAATCCATTGTCCATTCCTATGAATTGTCTCTCTAAAATAGTGGTCGTCAATTAAGGGAGATTTTGTCCCCAGGGGAGATTTGATAAGGAATACCTGCCTGTCTGAAAACAGTTTTGGTTTTTACAACAGGGGGAGCAGGGAGTGCCACTCGCAGAGGAAGAGGCCAGGGAGGCTGCTAAATATCCTACAATCAACTGGGAAGTCCCACAACAAAGAATTATCTGGCCCCAAATGGGTCAATAGGCTTAAGGTTTACAACTCTGCTCTTAAATACGTCCTGAATGTGTCCAGTTCTCTCCGTCTCCATTGGCAGCACCTGGTCTAACTCATGACCCCTCCTGGCTCTACTCTCTCAGTGGCCTCCCAGGTGGTCTCTCACCTCCTTTTGTCCCCCACTCCCTCCTCCTTTTCTCCATACAGCAGTCAGAGCCACCTCTTTAAGATGTGAATATGATCCTACTAAAACTCTACCACCACCCTAACACCTTTCAATAGCTTCCCCACTGCGCCTAGAAGAACAGCCCAACTTCTAAACAAGTCCTGGGCCTTCCCCCACCTTTCCAACTTCACCTTTCCCATCACTCTCCCATCACTCAGCAAACTATGCTTCTTCCTTTCCCTAATACACCTAGCCCTCTGCCTCCTCTGGGACTTTGCCTAGAATTTTCTTCCTCCCATTTTTTGCCTATCCAAGCCCTACCCAGCATTTATATGCCCATGTAAATACCACTTCACATTAAGCCTCTCCTCTAAAGTGCCATGATTTTCTCTGATAGCACTCTTTCTTAGTATTCACTGTGCTTGGGACAATTTTTACTTTTGTATACTTATTGTTTAGTGTCTGTCTCCCCAAGTAGAATATTAGTGCTGTGAGGTCGAGGAGCAGGAGAATGAGAGGAACTGTAAAAATTCCGGGATCCAGGCAGGACATGTGGTCTGAGCAGTTCAGACCGGAGGATGGAGGGATTAAAGAAATCTTCACTTACTTTCTTCATACTTTAGTTTAGGGCTCCCGCTATTTTTAGGGAGTTCCTGAGCTTCAGAATGGGGGAGGAGCACGAGTCCTGACAGTGGATGTTCATATGGGATATTATCTGACCTCATCCACATCTTTCCAGCTCTATTTTAAGTAGCCTCAGCTTCACTCTCCTACCACAGTGGTGGACATCTTTGGAGCGGTAGCATTATGGCTTGTATGAACACCCAAGAGCAATTCTATTGCTTTTCCTTTGTAATAACTTATCATGAAATATTAAATTTTATACTTTCCTTCTTAGAATGCACATTGTTTGGGAATCTTTGCGGAGATAGTGAAAGGAATTCATATAACCTTGAGAAGCGTTAGAATTATATCACAGGAAAGCAAAGAGGAAGCAGCAATCAATTTCCAGGCTTGGGAAAGGTTTTTCATGTTCAAAATATAGACTTTTTAAATCCTCATCATAAGCAACAGTTTTGAAAGCCAAAGCTACTGATTTGCAATTTTATTTTGAAAGCCAAAGCCACTGATAGGCGAGAGTTTTATTTTGTTGAGACAAATAAGTGGGGGGAAGAAGGCTCTTGAGTTTCAAAATGGAAGGTCGTGGGGGCAAGTAGTACATAGTTGATACCACAACAATACACCAAAACTAGAACAGGACTGCAAATCATTGATACCACAACAATACACCAAAACTAGAACAGGACTGCAAATCACTGATACCACAACAATACACCAAAACTAGAACAGGACTGCAAATCACTGATACCACAACAATACACCAAAACTAGAACAGGACTGCAAATCATTGATACCACAACAATACACCAAAACTAGAACAGGACTGCAAATCAACCAACATGCAGGGAAACTGAAGGAGTTCCCTCGGACAAAGAAAGGATTGCAAGATGGAATCAAACAAGGTGTAATTCCAGCCGAGGCCAGTAGGTCCTTAAACCTGACCAGAACTGAGGGACCATGGACAGAGAAATGGAGTCACTATTGAAAGAGACCTGAACCCAATTGGTCGCCAGCATCAGAAAGATGCTTGGGAACAGAAACAAGCCATCTAAAATGGTGGCCTTTAGGCATGTTTGGCTATTGAAATTTAAATCAATTAAAACTAAATAAAATTAAGAGTTCATGTCCTCAAATTTCAAGTGCTCAACAGCCACATGTAGCTAGGGGCTCCTGTACTGAACAGCATAGAAATATTTCTATGATCGTATACACTTCTATTGGACAACACTGTTACACATCTGTGGTCATGCTCAGGTGCTCCCCTAATGTTGTAGAGCCCGGGGCGAAAGAAGGCACATACTGCTGTCTAAATATTTAAAATGTATAGGTCAGAGGCACCTGGGTCGCTCAGTCAGTTGGGTGTCCAGCTCTTATTTCAGCTCGGGTCATGATCTTGGGATCCTGGGATTGGGCCTGCGAAGGGCTCCGTGCTCAGTGGGGAGTCGGCTTGGATTCTCTCTCTCCCTCTGTCCCTGCCCCTCCCTTACCTCCACTCGCACACATGCTCTCTCTAAAATAAATAAGTAAATCTTAAAAAAAAAAATAGAACATATAGATCAAAGTAACAAATTGTTGAAAAAACTTCCGTTTTTCCCTCCTACTTTGACAAATAGTCATCACTACCTGGAATTCTAAGTGCCAAGTTAGAGTCTCAGACTCCTCTGAGTTCCACATTGACTGAAATGTGACAGCACAGAGAGCGCCAGCCCCTGGCCCTCAGCCCCGACTCCTTATGTCCCTCACAGCTGCATGTGACACCGAGAAGAGCCTTATATACACACGGACATCCCTGGACATTCGAATCATTGCACCCGTGGAAGCCGAAGCCTAAGGGTGCAGACATACGTGTAGCACGGCACACCCTAAGGACGAAGAATCCAGAAAAGAGTCCTCTGTCAGTCCCTGGAAACAGGATTAGGGCCTTTTAGATCTCTGCATCCCAAGTGCACAGAACTGAATCCACACAGGCAAGGGGAGGATGCCGGCTCCTGGTGACCATGTTCCCTCAAGCCTGCACTCTATTTCATGAAGAGTCATCGCTGGAAAGGGCCAGACCAGGGTACTCTCTGGGGAAGAACCCAAGACTCTATCAGCTCACTCAGTTAGTCTGCTTACACAATGTATTGCTATGTCATACTTTGTTCATTTTTTGTCTCCTTGTCACTAAGAAGAGGAGAACTTGATTTAACTTGCTCCCTAAAGTATCTCCTTAAGTTTAGAAAAGCTCCAGGCGCAGAGTGGATGCTCAATATACTTTGCTGTACTATTAAATTAATAAGTTTAAGAGAAGATTCTAATGTCATCTTTGTACTGGAGCCACGTTAGCTGTTCTTATCATCTGGTGAGGGTGTTCACAGGTGAGAGTAGCCATTTAACCACTGCAAGCATAACATCTGTGGAATCCCAGGCAGAAGTGATGTCCATCTACAGCTGAGACTTTGCTAAACCTAATCGACCGCCTCAGGTGGACACATTCTCCTTTGAAATGACCCAAGAGAATCACAAAGCACCCAAAATAGGAAATGGGGTCCTTGTCATTAAAAAAAATGGTGATGAATGAAAGAAAAAACTCTAATATCTGTGCTTGGGAGAGATTAGGCCAGGGTGAAATACAACCACATCATACCTCTTGCTTTACACTTCCACACACACCACAACTCAAGGTCTAATACCATCTGTGAAATAATGTATTGGTTCCATTGGTAATTGCTAGTGGCCATGATGAGCAGTATTTTATACATATCCATCAGGTCTGGACCAATTATAATAAAATGAAAGAAATTCAGAGGGATGTTTTGACTTAGTTTAGTGACTGATTACTTTAGAGTCTACTTATATAACTAATATAATTAATGGCAGCTTAGTGGATACATTTGAGTTGAGTGAAAAATTTAGTTAGCTCTTCTCTAGGGTTGGCGATAAATTTAAAAATGTCAGCTTTTCTTTTGCTGAAAGGTGTTGAGGGAACCCTGAACAATCCACAGTACTTTGCGTTCTCTATCAAGTGAAAGGACAAGTATATACCACTTCCCATAGCACAATTTCTCAAATGCCAATGTGAAAAATACCCTTTTCTTTTAAAATTTCATTCGAGGCTAGTTAATAACAAGGCCCCCAGTCAAAGCCCAGCAGAGCAATCAGCTGTGACTGTGTCCTTTGTCACAGCATTGAAAATGTGCCAAATACAGAAAGTTCCTCTCTGAGTCTAAATGCTCCCAGGGCATGTCAGGACTACTAAGTCAAATCAGCACATTACCAAAATGAAAGTCCAATCATGGTCCCCTAGTTCTAGAATGGACGGCAAAATAGTAGGGATTCCTGGGCTCCTCGACCCAACCCTAGAGGAATACAGAAGCAAGAGGGCAGTATGGGGTTACAGGAATTAATACACACAGAAAACACATACATTCATGAAAATCCTGGGGAACCGAAGCTTTTTCTAACTGGAGTAGGTGTGGGAGGTTGATGACTGATGACAGCCTGTAGCCAATGAGAACCAAAACCAGCAGCAGGAGGAGAAAAACCTGAGCTCTAGCCTCCTCTCCCTACAATAGTCTGGAATGGTCATAGCCTGGCCTTTCACTATAGAAATTAACAACATGAGTTTAAGTCACCCCGGTGAAGGCATTGCAGAATTTCTGCTAGGGTCAACACTAGATGAAAATATATGGCCTATCTGGCCAAACTGGGAAACCAACTTCTCCAACCCTTTTCCCTCAAGCCCCTAAACTGGTAACTTCCAACCTAAAGATGCTGTGTTCTTCCAAAGCTGCTTCTCTTTATTAGTTTTTAAAAAATGGTTGTGGGTAGAGAACCTATTTTAATAAATAACAAGCTAGAAAGAGAAAAAAAAAAAAATGGTTGTGGGGATGCTGCCTGGGTGGCTCAGTTGGTGAAGCATCCAGCTCTTGGTTTTGGCTGTCATGATCTCAGGGTCATGAGATGGAGCCCCACCTCTAGCTTCATGCTCAGTGGGGAGTCTGCTTAGCCCTCTCCTTCCCCTTCTGCCTCCCCTCGCCCCGCCACTGCCTGCTTGCTTGCGTACTCTCTCTCCCTAAAATAAATAAATAAAATCTTTTTAAAAATTAAAAAATTTTAAAAAATTTTGATCTAGCATATACTTTTATTGAAATATATAACACTGTGTCAATTTAAGGTGTACATGTTAATTTGATACCTATTGTAATATGATTGCCATTGTAGCTATAATTAGCACCTCTATCACATCACATAATAATCATCTCTTTTTAGTGGTTGAAATAATTAGGATTTAATCTTTTAGCAAGTGTGATGGTTATAATACAATATTGTTGTCTATGTTCACTTTACTGTGCATTAGATTTCTAGGACTTACTACTTGGTGCAAGTCTGTACTCTTAAAACATCTGTCCTATGCCCTGTCTCCACCCCCCTCACCCCCCCACCCCCCGCCAATCCCCTGGCAACCACCATATAACTCTGTTTTTATGACTTTGGCTTTTTTAGATTGCACATATAATGATATCATATGATATTTGTCTTTCTCCACCTGACTTACCTCACTTAGCATAATGTCTCTTTATTAATTTATTTTCTTTACTAATTTAAAGGTACAACTAATTTAAAGGTACAACTCTTTTTTCTAAGATTTTATTTACTTATCTGAGAAAGAGACAGTGAGTGAGAGAGAGAGCACAAGCCAGGGGCAGAGGGAGAGGGAGAAGCAGACTCCCTGCTGAACAGGGAGCCCGATGCGGGACTCGATCCCAGGACCCTGGGATCATGACCTGAGCCAAAGGCAGACGTTTAACCAACTGAGCTGCCCAGGTGTCCCAAAGTACAACTCTTGAGTTGCTTGGTGGAGTGGTAGCAAATGGAAGAGATATCAACAGTAGTGTTTGGTACCTGGAGATCATATACTCCCCTCTCCTTAAACTCACCTACATGATCCTAGGTGAGGATCTATTCTCCGGTGCTTTCCCATACACATTCCTAGAACCAAGAAAATATGATTCCATGAGTTAAAACACAAACACAAATAAGCAAAAACAGATACTTGAGCCCTGCAACCACTGGGTGGCTCAGTCGTTAAGCATCTGCCTTCATCTCAGGTCATAATCCCAGGGTCCTGGGATCGAGCCCTGCATCGGGCTCCCTGCTCCGCGGGAGGCCTGCTTCTCCCTCTCCCACTCCCCCTGCTTGTGTTCCCTCTCTCGCTGTGCCTCTCTCTGTCAAATAAATAAATAAAATCTTTAAAAAAAAAAAAAAAGAACATTAAGCTGAACCACATATGTTATCTGAAGCAGAATTACTGGAAATATGGGCCAAAAATTCAAAATAAGCCTAAGAAAATAGAGAAGATATTACTAACATGGAGCAGTAACGTGAAATTATGATGAAGAAACAAATAAAAATATTAGATTTGAAATATATAGCTAAAATAAAGAACACAATAAATAAGTTAGTTACTAAGATAAATAAGTTGAAGAATGAATTAGTGAGCTATACAAAAAAATGAACTCTCAGAAGACAGCAAAAAAAGATTTAAAAGTTACATATATATGGGTGTATATATATATATATGATACATATATCATATATATATGATGATAACGTAGATAGTAGAGTTCCTATAGAGAAAAAAAATGCATAAAAGTAAAATTTGAAGAAACAAAAAGGGTAAAATTGCCAGAATTCAAGAAAGAAAAGACTTCAGAATGAAAAGGGGCATAAATTCATAGGTTTTTAAACAGGAGAGATAAGGACTAATCCATAACTAAGTGCATTTTTATTAAAACGAAGGCTATCAAAGGATATAGTAAGGGAAAATAAGAAAAGCCTACAAAGGGCAAGAGTGACTCCCCTACAAAAGAGAATCAGACTGGCATCTGACTTCTCAAACAACACCCCAATGCAAAAATTCAACATAATTGTCTTGTGAAGGTAAAGAAGGAAAAGAACTTTCCTTTTAGATTTTTCTGTGCAACCAAATTATAAATCAAACATGAGAGCACGATAAAAAGTGTTCTTGGGCACTGAAGGCCTCAGATGGTTTACCACACTAAGATCTACAGTAAAAACACTGTTCACAGAAACAATAACAGCAGTAGGAGGACAGTCACAAGGTGTGCTGTTGCAGGAGATACAGAAAGGGGGTGAGATCTTCTGGTAATTGTACTAGGTTGAATAGTGCCCCAAAACAATTCACGCTTACCCAGAACCTCACAACGTAATCATATTTGGAAGTAGTGTCTTTGCAGATGTAATTAGTTGAGATGAGGTCATACCGGATCAGGATGGTCCCTAAAGCCAATAGGACTGATACCCTTATAAGAAGAGCAGGGGATACACAGAGCACCCACACACAGGGAAGATGGCCAGGGAAGACAAAGGTAGAAAATGGAGTGATACTGTTAAAAGCCAAAGAACGTCAAGGATTGCCAGAGGCCACAAGAAGCTAGGAGAGAGGCAGGGAGAGAGCCTGGCTCTCTGACACCTTGATTTCAGACTTTCTAGCCTCTGAAACTGTGAAAGGATATATTTCTGTTATTTAAGAGACCCAGATTGTCGAAATTTGTTATGGCAGCCCTGGAAACTGATATTGTAATATTTATTATTATCTTAAAAAAAGTGGGGGGAGGAGTACTCTAGGACCAAGATGGTAAGCACTCTGTTGATTTTAATGTGTTTGCTTTGAAAAAGCCCAAAGGTACCCAGGTCCCTTGGATTAGTATAACTTTGCTTACAAAATCAGATTGTATACAATAAAAGAAAATTAAAAGATCATTTAACTGATGGCAAAAAAAATTATATTATACTTATAAGCACTTACATAGGTTTTATTAGGTGTCAGGCACTCATCTAAATGCTGAACATATGTAATTCAGACAATTCTTTGACTATTATCTCCATTTTACTAGTAAGTAATTTAGGCAGAGAAAGGTTATGTGGCTTACTCAAGGTCATACAGCTAGCTAACTAAAACAAAAAGTTCACATTAACCTCAAATGAGGTTAATCCCAGAAATGCAAAAATAGTTATGTTGCATGAAACTCACCAATGCCATTATCTCATTAGCAAAGTAGAAAAAAAAAGTATCAATTACTTAAATGATGCAAAGAAACTTTAATAAAGTTCAGGACCTATTTTTTTTTTTTCAAAAAATCTTAACAGACTAACACTGGAAGGGAACTTCCTCACATTGGTAAGCATTATATATCAAAACCTTATGGGGCTCCTGGGTGGCTCAGTCGTTAAGCATCTGCCTTCGGCTCAGGTCATGATCCCAGGGTCCTGGGATCAAGCCCCACATCGGGCTCCTTGCTTGGCAGGAAGCCTGCTTCTCCTTCTCCCACTCCCCCTGCTTGTGTTCCCTCTCTCGCTGTGTCTCTCTCTGTCAAATAAAAAAATTAAAAAATCTTTAAAAAAATTAAAAAATAAAAAATAAAATAAAATATGAAACAATACCCAGTATCACCACAACTGATTGATACAGTTGAACTCTACAAATCCTACCAATACTAAAAGAAAAGAAAAATAAGATAAAGAGAAACAAGGTTACTGTACATAATACTATCATCTAATAAACCACAGAATTATCACCACATAAAGCAATTAAAAAACAAGAAATTTCAGAAACTTAGCTGGATATAATAACTTAAAAAACCGATAGTACTAACTTACACCAGCCATAACCAACTAGAAAACATAACAATAGCAAAAAAGAAAGAAAAGGAAAGAAAAACCTATAAAATATCTAGAAATTAACCAAGAACACAATAACTATGGAGAAAACAAAAACTCTAATAAGGGTCATACAAGATGATTCATAAAATTAAATGGACATTTTATTCTCTTACCTAAGATGACTTAACATTACAAAGATATTCATTCTTCCTAATTATTCTACTAATCTGATGTAAGACCAATCACATTTCCAATTGGATTTTTTAAGAATTAAATAAATTTATTCTATTATTTGATAGAAGGAAGCCAACCTTATAAAAGATGGGGAAAAAAGAGGGGCAAGCTGTCAGATATTAATACTTTTAAATCACAATTTAAAAATTAAGATACTGTCACAAGAACAATCATGTTGACCAATGGAACACAATAGAGAGCTCAGGGCAAAACATATATATGGGAAACTTTTATATAAGATAAAACTAGCATCACAAATTCATAGGAAAACTATGAATTATTTAGTAAAATGGTTTGGGAAAAGTGAATCTCTATTTAACCTTACATATCAAAGTAGACAACAGCAGGAATAAATATCTAAAGGTAATAAACTAGAAAGTTGGTAGAATAAAATAATAGCTACAGAATTGGGGAAGGAGAAAGATTGTTTAAACAAAACTTCAAAAGCACAAAGAAAAAAATGATTACATTGTCTACATCAGAATGAAGAACTTCTGGTCAATAAAAGATACTATGGATACAGTTAATATATAGCTGACAGAATGGAAGAAGATATTCACAAATAACAAAACCAACAAAGGATTACTGTTTAGAATATACAAGAAACTCTTAGGAATGTATAATGAAAAACAACAACCCAAACATAAAAATGAGCAAGAAATATGAATATCCAATATATAGAAGAAATCCAAGACAATTACAAACAGATGACAAATCAAAGTGACTGGTAATTATAGCAATGAAATTAAAATAAGTTATAGATTAGTAAAAATTAGAAAGCTGAAAAATGCTAAGCATTCGTAGCAATACTGGTAGACAGGAACTTTTGTCCATGCTGGTGAAAATAAAGACTAATGCAGCCTTTCTGGAGAGCAACTTGACTCTAGTCAAAATAAATATATGAACCACATGACTCAGCAGTCCTGTTCTTCAGTGTATTTCCAAAAGAAGGTCTCGCAAGGTCCCTGAAGAGATAGATGCTCAGAGTATTCATCACAGCCCTAACAATGATGCCAGAGTTTCCCATAGGTTGTGTGACCAACCGAGAAGGCAGGTGGACTTGGGCCATCTAGGCAGAACCCCACCCAAAGCTCAGTTCGCTCATGACAGACTCTCCCAAATAGGAAGCTTGAAAGATGTCTTGTTTTGGCCAGAGCTGGGAGGAGGGAGAAGAAAAGAGCCAGAGCTGGACCTCATAATGAAAAGTGCAGTGTTGTCATCCCCTAAAACTCATCCGAAGATTCATACATGTGTCCTAGGAGGAGTCAGTATGTATTACCTGCCACAGACAGGGCAATGATTGTAAGTTACTGGTGGTCAGAAGAGCAGCAAAAAAGGGGCATCACCACTGACCAATTAAGGCAAGAGATAACTATCTCTTTGCCCCTCCCTCCTCCTACACCAGCAAAGTGGAGGAACTGAACCTTAAAGAGAATTTGGAGAGGAGGTATCACAGAGCAATATCATACCCACCACTGCCCAAGCAACCAGAGCCAACATCAAGTCCCCTCTAGCGAGGGAAGGAAAACAAGGTAGTTGAAAAAGAGAGTCTTTATAATGCTTTTCAGCTCTATAGTGTCTTCTCTGTGTGGACCCTGCTACAGTCTGAATGTTGTGTCCCTCCAAAATGCCTATGTTGAAATCCTAACCTCATAGGTGACGGTATTAAGAGATGAGATCTTTGGGAGGTGATTAAGTCACCAGGTCAGAGCCCTCATGAGTAGGATTAGTGTCTTATAAAAAAAGGGCCCAGGGAACTTGCTTGTTCCTTGAGTCATGGAAGGATGCCATGAGAAATCTGCCCTTACCCAGCCATGTTGGCACCCTGATATCAAACTTCCAACCCCCAGAACTATAAGAAATAAAATCTGTTGTTTATAAGCCACTCAGTCTGTGGTATTTTGCTACAGCAGCCTGAACAAAGACAGATCCTAAAGGAAAAAGGAGGTCAGAGCCAGAGGTTAAGCTCAAGCTGGCTCAGCAGAAGCCAAAAATAGGAATTAGTTTAATTTTCCTTTATTTATATGTCATGTAACTTCAAAAATTATTTACGTCAAACAGAATAGAAACTATGTAATGTTGGTTTTCCTTCCTTCCCTTCCTTTCAAAGGACACCCCCCACCATACAACCTGAGAATCAGCATCCTTGTGTAAAGGGAATGAGCAGGGCTGGCCTGTCCAAAATTGTGTCCAATCACAGAAGATCCAGAGAGACGGGAATAAAGACTTTGCTCAGAGACCACAGTACACAAGTGAGCCCTGCATCACAGCTGTCCCAGAGAGCTCTAAAACAACCAGGATGAAAGAGGAGAATTACGAGCAAGCCCCAAAGCTCCTCAAATGTCATCCATTTCCAAGTCCTGGAGGACACAATTGTTGATCTCCAGATCCCAAAATGGAAATTAATGGTTTAAAAATGATAGAGAAAACAAGGGAGTTAAAAAATAAGGGAAAAACCTTACAAGGAGTACAAACTGTTAAATAATGGGAAATGTTCCTTTTCATCATCCATACCTGTGTACTTAAAGACAAAATGAGTTGTGTCCAAAAAGGAGGCAGTCTTATTTCTTAGAATAATCTTAACATTTCACAGAAGCCATGAGTTACTGTTGCCAAGTCTCAAAAACATCCTTCTAACAACTCCACTGCAACAAAATTGAGCAGAATGTGTGTTTTAACCCTAATTTGTTCTTGGTTACTTAGACCTAGCCATGAGCCATCAAATGCTCGGTTTGAGATCTATGAGCCAAATATCACTTCTTATTGTCTTGTTTGTGTGTCAGACGTCCAAGCTTAAATGCCCTTGGGAGTTGGTTATTAAAGTAGCTATTATTACTGAAAGCAACAGAATATCCCAGTATCTTCAAATATTAACTTTTGCCCTGACATAAGACAAGCACATGCAAATATAATAATTTGGGCCTGAGGTGTTTAACAAATACAGAAGTATGGGGAAAATATCCCAGGTATGAACAGTTAATAGTTAATTAGCCCACAATGCAGTTGCTTCTCCTATGAACAATTAAGAGTTGACAATATAACAATAAATATAAGGTCAGTTCACTTCTTTTGCCTCCAATAGAATACCCATACATGAAGGAAAATCTTGTTAAAGCCAAAGTCCTCAAAAGCAGGACTTGACTGGGTATAAAATTCTGTTCTATTTCTTTGTGTTAGTAATAAAGTTGATTATAATTTTATTTATCACACTCATTCACAGGTTTATATCAAGGAAAGAAAATGACATTTAAGAAATTAATTGAGGGGCGCCTGGGTGGCTCAGTTGGTTAAGCGACTGCCTTCGGCTCAGGTCATGATCCCGGAGTCCCTGGATCGAGTCCCGCATCGGGCTCCCTGCTCGGCGGGGAGTCTGCTTCTCCCTCTGACCCTCCCCCCTCTCATGTGCTCTCTCTCTCTCATTCTCTCTGTCTCAAATAAATAAATAAAATCTTTAAAAAAAAAA
>NC_138370.1:146287673-146310381 GCF_054177405.1 Leptonychotes weddellii
AAAAGCACCCAAAATTCTTTCTTGGACTTTGCATGTTTGACAGTGAGTAGATCTGCCCCAGGTATGTGGTGATAAAGTGATTAAACGTTCAAGATATGAGAGGAAAATGTGCCTCTCTTCTAGATAATAAATGTCACATTGTGTTACTTCTCTCCAGCTGTACTAGGTGACTAACTTTTGAAATCAGGTGTAGGAGTAGGTATCACATGGGTTTGAAACAGCTTATGGAGAAAACAGGTGGCTACAAAACTGCTCCAGTCCATAATGCTGGTGTAAACGATTCTTCAAAAGAACAAAAGATTCTATTCCCACATTCGTTTGTCACTATATAAAATGAATGCCAACCCTCACAGGAAAAGGACAGAGACAGCTTATAAATCCTGTTGAGATCCTGGACCTCATACTATTATTAAATATTCTGCTGTTTCTTCTGGTTTTGCCAGAAGGAAAACAGCCTAAGAACTATACTTATTTTCTGGAAGAGAGATAAAGATCAATTTGAAGATTTTATTAAATAATCAATAATAGGATATAGGAGAAACCTGGTACATGAAGTCCTATCTAATTTATGGAAGTATTAATTTGAAATTTGGGATGTAATAGCCTTTAAATCAAAGTATATTTGTTTTTTTCTTATAACCTATAAGATTATAGTACATGATCAAGTAGACTCCAATATGGAAAGACCAAATAGAACCTTATTTTAGTGTGAGAGTAACTAAAAATAAAGCATTAGGGAAGAAGTTCAAGTGAACATGGGAACCTAGGAATTGTTTTCCATGCTGACCAGAAGACACATTGGATGAATAAACATTTAGCTCTAACATGAACTGCCTGATCCTCCAATTGACTCTCTGACCATAACTCTGACCTCAGAAATGCTACTGTTGGGGTTTAGAATAGCAATGGTCACTGACTAGTAATCCAGTAGAATTTGCACATTAGCCAAGAAACATTGCAATTGGAAATCTCTGCACTGCAATTCTCCAAGACAGGCTACAAACCTGGGAGTCACCCCTAACTCCTTCCTCTCAACTTCCCATCTAACTGGCCTCCCAGTACTGTGGACTTATCTGCAAGCATCTTTCCATACTGTCCACAGTCATGGTTCTCAACGGTACTATGTTCATTCATGCACTGATCCTCTCTTGTTTTGATAAAATGGTCTCCTATTGGCTTTTGTGCCCTCCTCTATGCCCCATTCTGACACAAATCTGATTGCAGAAATCTATCACTTAAAATACTCCAATAATTCCTAATTTCTTTACTTACAATTTGGTGTCCACTAACTTCTCCAGCACCTGCCTTATCAACCCTGTACTTGGCAATAACCCTTACAGATCTCAGAACAGGTCATGCTCTCAAGTCTCTAAGTCTTTGCACATGGATGCTGAGATCAGCCAAACTGGAGTGTCCACCCAGCATAGCTACTACTCTAAGGCCAGATGGCATTTGATTATAAATTCGTACTTAAGCACAAGTCCTAGGGTACCATGGTACTGGGTGTGATTCTGTTTATCCTTTCTCCTTATTTCCTGTTATTTGCAGTCTATTAGCAGCACTGAATTTTGTTCCTCTATGTAAAGGTAAGAGAGCTTCATCCACCCAGCCCAGCACCTAAGCCAGTCTAGGAAGAAATCACTTGGCACAAAGGGTAGACCACAGAGGGACTGCCTGAAACCAGCAGCTAGATCTCTCTAAGTATAACCTGAATAACTATTCTGAAAAAACTTACAAAGGAACAAAATTAAGAGCCTATAGCAACTTCCATTTCTTACATTTTCATAACTTCTTGGGGCATTGAGGATAGACTTGTTCTTAACCTACGACTCCTAAATACCTACAAAAGAGGAAGCTAGCATAATTCCTCATCTTGCCTCCTCCAAAAAAAAAAAAAAAAGGAATTCTTAAAAGGACCTCAGATACTGTATAATTCTCTTTTGGCATTAGAGTGATTTAAGTGATCTATTTCCCAGAAGAACCCAGCAACAGTGGCCTACCTTATTCAAAAGGAAGCATCAATATTATGGAATAAGTGTTAATCTGGGTGTGTGATAAAGGTGTTGTGATTATTAATCAAAAAGAATCTTTATGCATTAGAGGTAAAATGTTTACAGGTGAAATCATATATGCCTGGGATTTGCTTTAAAATAACACAATGCGGGAAGGGGTAATCACAAATGAAACAAAACTGGCCATGAGTTTGATTATTTTTAAACTGAGAGATTAGTGCATGAGGGTTCATGATAGATTCTCTCTTCTTTTGGATGTTTTTTAAGTTCTATAACAAAACCTTTTTTAAAAAGAGAGAATCTTTACAGCTGGTTGATCCCATTTGTTTCTATAAAAGGGGAAAACCTCTACAAGACATGTCAAGGGTTTCAGATCTCCTCTAGGAGATTTTTCTGAGGGTTTCCTATAATATCATTCAGCTCCCTCTATTTGAAAAAATCTCTCCCACCCCCACCTTCCATAACTCCTATTTATTCTTCACTACTTACTGTAGAGATGCCCCTTCTTGGAAAGCCTTATCTTAATGCCATCCTCCTGCCTGTTTGTGGGAAGTGTCCCTGGAATGCTCTCCTAGCACCCCCTGCTTACTTTTATCAGGGCTGTGATCACACTACATTTTATGTATTTGCTTACTTCCCCGTTTAGAATCTATAACAGAAGCCGAACTTTTTGAAGCTAGGAAACACATCTTACTTATCTTAAGAAAGGATCTTAAAGCACACACAATTTGCTTTATGTTTGGATTTTCTGACAGTTCTCCTAATTTAATGTCTGGCCTGATAAACTTTCTTACTTTGAGAATCTTCTGCATGTGGAGAGGCCAGGAATAAAAAGTCTGTTTCAAATCCCTCAAGTCCTTAATCTCTTATGTGTCCTTTAAGTTATGCCTGAAAGCTGAAATGTTTCTTTTTTAACTCATCCCTCTCTTTTTGTATGATAGGCAGTAAGATGGAGCAAGGTAACACTTTCAATGTTCTGCATGGAAATCTTCTTAGCTAGATCACGGTGAAGTGGGAGAGCAAGGTTCTTGTCTCACAGAGTCGAAGAATGAATCTCGAGGACAAAGGAGAATGAGTAAAGTGATAGAGTTTTATTAAGTGAGGATATAGAAAAAGCTCTCAGGGGTTAGAGGGGTCCCGACAGGGTTGCCACTGAGGGCTTTTAGGGATGGTCTTTTATTGAAAGCTAACCAGTGGTTTCAATATATTTCAAACTATTCAATAGATTCTACATATAACTCCAAAGGGATCCTTAAAAGATCTGGGTATTCCCTTTATCCCAATGTTTAGTTACCCAAGTAAATGATGATAAATTCCTTTGAGAAAGGACTAAGGGACTCACTACTGTATATATTTGCTATGGCATTAAAAAGCCTTTCATGATGGGAATTTGGTCTCTCCAACCGATAGGTTCTAGGGATGATAAATCACTACGGTCTAAAATCTGGGTAAGAGATCATGACTTTCCATTAAAGTCTTCTGTCCATCCTTTCTTGATCTCTTCTAATCACATATTTTATGCAATACCCCTTTTTGGCTACCCCTATATCTTGCCCCTAGAATACCATGTTCTATGGACCATTTCCACAGATTCCTATAAAATCCCTGTGACTTCATAATTTATAGGACCCAATGAAAAATGAAATGTGGGGCTCTTTGTTAAGTAATTAAAGAATTACAATGAAATTCAAGATGGTGACAGCATAGCATTAAACAAAGCTGGGAGCCCATTTAAGCACAACTCACACATCCATGAAGTAGCCCTGCCTTCCTGGGTCAGGTTTAGCTGACCCTCATTCCTAATTTACTGCCAATTACAGTTACTATTCCCACTTTGTTTCTGATAGTTAAATGCTGTCATCTGGCCTCTGTTATTCTGGGATTCTATCCTCTCTACTGTCATTGGGGAGCCCAGTCTTGGAGCATCTCCTACCATCAGCCCTGGACTACAGAGGAGAGCTGGTTACTGAGCTTCTCGGAGATGTTGGTGCTTCCTGCACTATTGCAATTCTCATCCTAGGGCCATTGCCAAACTTTTCCTTATCCAAAGTTGTATCCTACAATTGTTTGGTCCACTCCTAGACAAAGTCCCCAAGCACATTCAGGAGCTACAGCTAGATCAACTCCTGCTGGCATGTGTTAGGCCATCCTACTGCTGCTTTGTGTGCAATCTCTCCCTTTTCCTAGGATCTGCATTTTCCCACAGGTTTACTGAGATCTTATCTTAGATGAGTCTGGTGACAGATCGGGACAGGTCTTAAGGAGTGCAAGCATTGTTCCTAAGGGCATTTGCCTTATTTGAAGTCTCTGCATAGTCTTCAAGGAAGAGGAAGGCCTTTCTACTCCAATGAGGAAAAGTGGATCATTTCCACAAGTCCTGAGGATTTAGAACATTCGGTGGGGGGAGATGAAAGTAGGTGCTTAAGTGCAACAATCCAAATATTCCATATATATAGACTTTCTATTTTTACATAGTTTAACAATGAGAATGCATCTATATAAATTCCCAAGAAATGCTATAAAAAGATATGTATTTTTATGTATATATAATATATATATTTGTGTATATATATAACATATATGGTACATATGTAAAAACATTAAAAATATCATATGATATACATGTATATAAAAGGATAAAAACTAAATTCTCACCTATTGCAAGGGACATAGAAGGGACTTTCACTTCTTTACCTTTATACTGTTTATATTTTTTTCTTGGACCTTCACTGATGAGAGTTCACTAAATCACCTCCTCAGTTCATAACATATTATCATTATTTGTCCTACTAAGGTTTTCTCTTATTTATATTATTTACTAATATTTACCTATTTATTTTTATCTTCTTCTTAGTTCTTTCCCCATACTCCACAGACAACTATTATAATGTGTTTCTACTAACATAGTGCATTGAATCATCAATCAGATTCACAAAAACCAAGTCCTACCTAGCACCAGGCTTTATTAATGATTATTCAACTTTACAAGAAAGGAGTCATATCACATCGGAACACATCTTTCTAAATCCCTTTTCCACATTGGCATGCATTTGGATTTAGCGTGACAAGCACTATGGCCAATACAAAATGGCCCAAGGAAGCCTCTTAGTTTTGTGGGTCTCTCAATCTTTATACTCTGTAGTCATGTAGCAAGAAACACTATACAATTAACTTCCATTTTTCAATCCAGCTATGGCTCATAAAGCCATGAAGTGAAGACTAATTTATAATAAATAATCAAGACATACCAGGTATATCCTGCTATAAAGATTCCTTAGATAAGAAATTGGGATATAGCACCATCTGGAAGATCTTCAATTGCCTTCTAATTAGTAAATTCCATTAATTTGATAACAAAAGGGTCTGGCTAAGGTCAGAACTAACTCAGGCAGGGAGAAAGGAACCAAGTATAGTCCTATTTATTAATCCCTTTACAGTGTTTTAAGTTTACCTAGCAAGAGCTAGCAGTCCTCACTAATTGTGGTAAAAATAACTTACTCTTGCAAATGTCCCTAAAACATATAACAATGTAAACGTCATAGGAGGATCCCTCCTAAACCAAGTAAGGAGCCCTGAAGCAAAGCTTTGTTTGCTTCACAGTAAATCTATTTGGGGTCCCACGTATATATGGGTCCAACATAAGCCTGCTATTTGGTTTATTACCATGTCTTTGTAGTTGCTTAGATTTTATCAATAAACATATATTAAATTATTGTATATATTTTTCAAACATCACTGAGGATTTCTTAAAATCTCCAATGATAATTTATATTTTGTTTTCAATTCAAATTTTATGCAAACCGCCCCCCCCCCCCACTCCCTCACCTTGCCTAATAGAAGATGAGTCCTCTGACCAGCAGGATTTCCCACCTTTGGTTGTCATTCACCTCCATGTTCTTAGAGGCATTATTCCCTCTAGTTTTCATTATCTTTATCAATGACAGAGTCTAGGTAACTAAGACATTGCTAAGAAAAACTCAGTCTACCCCCTTTCAAATTAATAAATTAGTTCATGCATTTGTTTATTCAACAAATAGTTCTTGAGTCCCTACTACATGTTTAAATGTTATGAGTTCAACAGGAGGGAAAAAAAAACATGTTAACCCTCAAAGAGTTTAATTTTTACTGTAAAGCATTCCCCTTACCAAGAAGAAACTTGAGAGTATATGGGGAATACATAAGTACTTTATTCCTGCCTCTTATGATGTAAATAATAACATGCCTCCTCCTGATAACCATTGCTGTAAATTTGTAGACAATGAAATGCATCATAGTGGTTTCATATATCAGCATTTTTAGTCTCACTGCAACTTCTACCTGGAATGCATTTCCAACATTCCTTTCTTCACCTACCTCTCACTCCGCATTCAAAATACAATTTTGATCCTGACTCTTCTCCAATCACACAATGCCTCTCTCCTGAGACCCAAAGCACCCTGAGCATCCTTGATCAAACAGTCTCTTGAAGCGATCTATTTATGTGTCCGTCCAGCCTACCAGCCTAAAATTTCCTCGAGAGCAGATACTGTATCATACTCATCTTTATATATCCAGCTCCAACCACAGTCCTTGCCACAGAGCACGTAATCATTGTAATCATTAAATATTGAAGAGAAAACTCAACTAAAATAACTTCTTGGAACAGAACTTTGAGTTTATACAATCATAATCACCTCAATATGAACTCTGTGGCTAAACACAATAGTTAGCTTTTGACACAGGGAACTTGAGGAGCAGAGAAAGGACCACTGGCAATCTAGCAAAGTGGTTTACAAACTTTGCTTTTTGGATTCAAGGTAGCGACTGTTTAGTGTTTATTTTTTGTGTACATATTTTGAGGTGACCCTTTTTTTCTAAATAGAGTATGAGCAGAAACATCAACAAATGAAATAGCTAAAAGTGAGCGAGCTAGTTGAGATCAGAGGAAATGATGAGGAAAACAGACGTAGTGCCTTAGAACTCCTACTGCTCCTTGAAGCTCACTGTGGCAATCATCTGGAGGCAGTAAGGACTGTCCTTGGCTGGAGCACCGAACCAAATTTGATGTGCAGTGACTCTGTTCCTCCATCTCTGCTCACTGCATGATCACTTATTTCAATTTTTTTTTTTTTGAGTTGGGCAAATAGATTCTGAAACTGCCAACTTCATCTCTATTCAGAAGAATCAAGTGTTCATGGCTTCCAGGATTCTGAAGTTACTACAGAATCTAAGGAGGGGGTTCTATAAGTGATATATAATTACCTGCTTCACATGTTTATTATCTTTCCTATTATTTAACATATATTGTATAAAAAGTGTTAAAGAGCAACGTTGCTCAATTTATAACATGCATATGAAGCATGTGGGATCTTGTTAAAACGAAGGTTCTGACTCAGTAAGTCAGGAGCAAAGTTGGATAGTCTACAGTTCTAACAAGCTCCCAGGTGATGCCAATGCCGCTGGGCCACAGAAGGTGCTTTGAGAAGCAATAAAGGATGCAAAACAATGGGTGAGCTACAGTCTCCAACTCTCACCAAGTTCAGTCTCACAGGAGGCACAGGCCTAACTATAAGAACTCAAATACAAGGCAGCAAAGCACAAGTAATAAAGAGAATGACGAACACCAAGCAGGCCATAGTGGGAAATTTGCAACATGGGTGGTTTTCAAAATCTCACTTTAAGTGCTTTAAGTGAAAAAGAAATAAGAAAGATCTTCAAGAAATCAGTCAATAGATCCCCGAAAAACTAAATACTTTCTCCAGATTTCTGGTCCCTTTCTGCTTATTGTCTTAGCATTAGGGAATTGGGATTTTGTTTACTATTACGAGCATACTTCTGCTTTCTCATCCCAGAGACAGCAGGAAAGGAAGATGGACCCTAGAGATAGGAAGCTGGAAAATGCTAGCTTCCTCATGGTTTCTGGAAACAGCTTCCTAGCCTGGGTAAGTCACCTGACAGAGATGTCACCTTGCAGAGATAGTAAAACTATCAAGCCCCAAAACTATGCTTGTTATCAAACAGCCTGGCCCGCTCTTATGCATAGGTGTCCAGGTGTCAAACTGAAAGGAAAGACAGACGCAGATCTGCCCACATGCACAGCCGTGAACTGCTTTGGAAAATTCCACGGTGTGTGACAGGTTACTTTTCTGTACTCTCACATTTTGTTAACAGGCTAACAGCCATACTTTCAAAGCAGTTTTACAAACCTGGATATCTTTGTAATGAAACCATAAAGTCACAGGATTGAAAGCCACGTTGATACCATCCTGTGAATGTGCATCAGGATTTCACTCTCAGAACACTGCTTCCAGGAAACAGCACAATAGCCAAACTAACCTGCAGCCAAGCAGTGAGCAAACAATCCTCTTGCTGAAAGAATTGGCTCTGAATTTCATCAAGCTCTCTTTCTCAGAAAGAAAACTCTGGCTCGGCAGTGTTCCCTCATCTTTTTTTCCAAACTGATGATACTGCAGTAATGTGCTGGACTCTGTAGAAGGAAACACAGGGTATTTGGAATAACACCAGGCTTTAGGCTTTGGGCAATGCCTCCTAAGTCCAAGTTTCTTATCCATAAAACAAAAGTAATAAAATCTATTACAGTGACCTGACAAGATATTGTGAAGATTTAAAGAAGCCAATGTATGTGAAAGAACCACAGAAAGTACAAAATAATGATAGTGATAACCAATATTTATTGAGTGAATACTACGTACCCAGAATTTTCTATGTATTACCTGATCTTATACTCAGAGTAATCCAGTAAGTAGGAATTATAGTCATTATTTTACAGATAAGGAAACTGAGGCTAAGAGAGTTTACATCATTAGTAAGTAGACAAGCATAATGCACATTTGTTATTTCTTGGTTCCCAGCATCGTCTCTTTCCCACAGCATTCCAACTTCCTTATAGGGAATTGTATCTCATTCGTTAAGAATAGTCTTCATAGGGGCGCCTGGGCGGCTCAGTCATTAAGCATCTGCCTTCGGCTCAGGTCATGATCCCAGGGTCCTGGGATCGAGCCCTGCATCGGGCTTCCCGCTCTGCGGGAAGCCTGCTTTTCCGTCTCCCACTCCCCCTGCTTGTGTTCCCTCTCTCACTGTGTCTCTCTCTGTCAAATAAATAAAAAAAATCTTAAAAAAAAAAAAAAAGAATAGTCTTCATAGGTAAGAAATAGTTGACTCCATTACAAAAGGTCAAGGGCTGGATTCTTCTTTCCGCTAGACTGGTACTGGAAGAGGGACAAAATGTAGCCACTCTTTTCTGGGACTTTGATCCTTGAGGAAGTAGTGTGAGGCTTTAAAAAATGGTGAGTCCCATTCAATCAGAAGCAGCATCTTGATCTATTTCTATTTTGAGAAATTTCCTGTAGTTCTTGCTTCTTTAACTCTCCCCAAACTACAGTTTCTGCCTATGTCAGGATATGATTCTCCAATCTTCAGATTTGTTATATCTTGACAGTTTGTCAATATATTTACTTTTTGTTTAAGTTAGCCAATATTTGGGTTTTTGCAATCAAAACAAGCTAACTGATATACCAAGCCAGGATCTCAACCCACAGTAGCATAATTTCTCCATATCTGTAAGTAAAGTCCATGCATGAAACCAATTAATGATACTATCTCTTAGTAGGTCACTTCAAGTATTAAAACATACAGTGTTTCTCATTTCCAACAGCTGTATTAATCCATGACCCCCATATTAATTCATATAACTTACCTTCTAAAAATAAATGTAAAAATTATTTCTCAAAGATAATTCAGAAATTCTCTTACGTGCTATAGATTTAAGGTGAAATCACTGAGTCATTTGGGAAATTGAGCTGATAGGAACCTATGAGATCATTTTCAGCTACCTTTGTATAAATATAAATATCAATAATTTAATGAAAACAACATCTGGCAGGCTTAAACATTCTTCTTTAATTTGGTATAGGATGCAACGGCTACACGGCCTAGATGCAATGTATTATAGGTAAGTCTCACCAAATACAAACTGTAAACAAAGACTACAGAAACAAAATTTATCTTTCTGAGCTTTGTGTTTTTTCAAATTTAAGAAATCTCCAGGCACTGTTAAGTAAGTATATTATTCCAGCAGCTTCTGGAGTAGTCTAAATGATCATCATGGACATCAAACAACAGAGAGCTTTCAAAAAGAAAAAAAGAAAAATGGTTCAGCCCCAGTTTAATTTCCTCTCTACTTTCAAAAGAACATATATTCACCAGGATGCTTGGGAAAAGAACTTTCTTCCATTCTCTTGACACTTTTTTGTTTCTGCTAGATGAAAAAAAGAAGCCATAAACTGATCTGGGCACTTAGATTTGCAGCTTTATAAAGAAGGGACTGTAAAGCCAGGCATGTTACATGTGGGAGAGGGAAAGGGAAGCACAGCAATGGGCTGCTACATTTGTCTGGAGCTGTTACCACTCACCCCGAGGTAGGGTCAGTTCTTCAGTTCTTCATGAAAGAAACAAAATGTAATACACATGCATCACACTGGAATATGTACATAGGACCGAATGAAATTTTCAAAATTCTCTGCCACATGCAAAAAAGCACTCACATTTGTTAAATATCATTTTCCCCACTCCAGGGTTGAAAGATTTTCATTTGGCAGGTATTTTTTGAGCACTTTGAGGGACTATGTTAAGCATGCTTTGATCTCAAATCAATACCTCACTCACTCGGAAGTTCCAAGCCAAGGGACCATCTTATAAAACATTACAGAGTCTTTCTAGTAATGCTGGTAACCCAATCTGGTTGAATATGCCCAAGTGGAAACCACAGAATGCTGAATTTCATCATATATAAGATGTTATCAGAAAGTAGGCTTTATACATTTAAACAAAGTATAATTTTAGCAAAGTAAATAAAGACAATTTGGTCAAATATTTAATTTGATGCTGACTTTTATTGAATGTGTGATTTTAGAATCATGTAAGTATTAAAAATACTTGATCTAAAATAATGAATTCTGTCCAATTAGAAGTTTTGAATAACCATATCCTAAAAAAAAATTAGATGAATGAAAATACGGGCATAGAATCTCCTCAGAAATCTCAAATGGAATTATTTGATGGATTTGGAACATAATTAAAGAAATTTCTATTCACTTCTTTGAACATATTCAGAGAGAAGTTTAGAAGTCTTGGTATACATAGAACAGAACCCTTCTATAAAGACACTGCAGGAAAAAATACCTATAATGACATGGTCCAAGAATATCACCTTTACCCTCAAAGTTACTATTTTTAACGCTTTCATTCACAATTTATTTCAAAAATTGGTCTAATGCTTTCACTCCATGAAAGCATTTCAGCAAAATGTCCTTTTAACAGGATAAACTTCTCTTCAGCTTGTAAAGACTACATCCCACTCTTAAACAAGCAATCCTTGTTTCATACTTGCAGCACCATCCAACAGAACTGGAGAGGTAACTCTTTTTGTTTTGTAAATATTTTTGTTCTAAATCTTACTACTCACTTTTTGTGGAGCCAAAGTGGGGGAAAATAAAAAATAAAATCAATATTTGTATTTTAAACTTGGAAATATGATGAGAAGATATGATGTGTGCACGTGTGTGTTGCCTACTCTCTAGAACGTAGGCTCACAGAGTAATAGCTCCTTTTCTTCCTATTACAGAGATCAATAATCTTTTTCTCTCAGTAAAAATGGAAGCTAGCATTTATTGAGTAGTAATTATGTGCCAGGTACCATACTATATTCTTCAGGCCCTTTGTCTCATTTTACTCATCCAAGAACGCCATGACTAAGGTTAGATTCAAACTACAGAAAACTTTTAAGTTATTCATTGAAATAATTGAAAAATTATTTATTGAGAAAGTACTATCAGCCACTATTCTGAGCTCTGAAGACAAAAGAGTAAACAAAAAAAACCAAAGTCACTGTTCACATATAAAGAACAAAGAACTTAAAAGCATTCACAGGTAAAAGAAAATCTTTAAGTATAACAATTCAACTAAAAACAAATCTATAGTTACAATGGGAGCCAGAAAAATGTTGAGAAAATGTATTCAATGGGGGCCCAGGTGGCTCAGTCCTTAAGCATCTGCCTTTGGCTCAGATCATGGTCCCAGGGTCCTGGGATCGAGCCCCACATTGGGCTCCCTGCTTGGCAGGAAGCCTAATTCTCCCTCTCCCACTCCCTCTGCTTGTGTTCCCTCTCTTGCTGTGTCTCTCTCTGTCAAATAAATAAAATCTTAAAAAAAAGAAAAGAAAAGAAAAGAAAATGTATTCAAAAATATATTCAAAAGTCAATCTGGATTTGTATATCCAACTAGATTATCATTCAAGAATGAGGGCAAAACAAGTAAGTTATTAGATGAAAACAGATTCCCCCATTAAGACATCCTAAATAAAAGCACCTAAAATATATTTCTAGAAGAAAACAAATGATCCCTGAAAGGAGATCAAAAAGCACACAATGGTGAGCAAAGTAGATTCCAAAAAATACCGCAGTGATGGTGGTGATCATTATCCTTTGTGTATGGATGTCATCTTACCCATCCTAAAAATTATATATATACACATATTTACATATTTAAACTTGAAAAATATTATTTTCCTTTAAAGAAATTAACCTGAATATAGTACCATTTGTATGAAGAGAAAATAAAGTCCTATTTTCTTTTAAGAATAATTATGAATAATGGCTTCTTCTAGGTTCTGCTGTTTTAATCAGTTTGATTTTTATCTTTTTCTATGCTCAAATTGTCACAGCTTGGCCAATGAAAGCTCTTTTTAAGTTGGCTTCTGAGTCCTGTCAACACCACATCAGAACATTTCAAAGCATACTTGCTTTCTGGCAACAAAAGTTTCTAGCTTAATCTTGAAATATCTCTTCCCAAGGCATAGAATTAGCTCCTCCTAGAAGCACTGATATTTTTAGTTAAGTTTTACCATTTCTCTATGATAGCCCTACTTGAAAGTTTAACTCCTCACAACACTATCAATGAATCTCTTTATTTTATGATTTGATAGACCAAATAATTTCTTGCTCTTTTTCATTCAAATTCATATAATGACTTAATTTTTAAAAATCTGCCCATAAAAATTAAAGTCTAGGAGACAGTGCTAATATTTTGAGTCATTTGCAATATCTGTATTCTGTGTATGATTTTATGCACATTTATTGAATCACTCAAAGCTATTTCAGCCCAATGCTTCTAATTATTTTCAGGAAGTTTCATAATTTTTCTAATTTTTATAGGGCTATATTTCTAAGAGCTGCCATCGTCTTTAGTAAGTTTTATAATTACTTATAATTACTTTTTGTTCAACTATGAGAGAAAAATTTTAAAGTCAACTACTTGAAAAATGCTAAGAAATATACTTTATCCCTCCATACACAGAGACAAAAAATGAAGAGCTTTGGTAGTTCATTTTTTTAACTCAAATAATAAAAGTATTATATCTGTAAATAATAAGGTAAATTAAAATTGGAAAACACCTTTCAGTCTTTGCTTGTAGAGAACGTGAGATTTGTATGCAGAAAGACAAACTATTCATCTAAGCCCTCACAGAAAAAGCATCTTTAGATCTCTTCGATAATATTTACATGGCCAAATGGTACCTTCTGGTGCAAGATTGATTGAAACTGACACTTTTAACAGTATGATTGCTCCAACTGGAGAAAGGACTCCTAAGGATAGAGTAGCAATGCTCAATTAAAAGTGCCTGAATATTATAGAAAATGATACTGATTATCTTGCCTCTGAACCTCAAATTAATTTTGCAAGATAACTGTCTACAATTTAAGTAAGACTGCCTCTATTATGTGATTTATGAGAACTATCTTGAACCTCTTGGCCACTTAACATATGACTTTTCAAAAAGTAACTGAGAGGGGCGCCTGGGTGGCTCAGTCCTTAAGCGTCTGCCTTAGGTGTGATCACCTATCTGGCTCCCTGCTCTGCGGGAAGCCTGCTTCTCCCTCCCCTACTCCCCCCTGCTTGTGTTCCCTCTCTCGCTGTGTCTCTCTCTGTCAAATAAAAAAATAAAAATCTTTAAAAAAAAAAAGGAATTGAGAAATGTGTTTCTTTTTCTGGCTGGAATTTAGTTAAGAGGTTTAATAACAATAACTTGAGATATAGCATCTAGATACATGAATATTTATAATCTTTGTTTAGCTTTGCCAAAACCAAGCTGCAATTAGAATCCAAATTCTTCACCAAACCATTAGGGTTTTTTAACAGAATAAAAACAAAAAGTGATTTTGGCTGAATCTGAAATGATAATTTGTCCCAAACTGTTGCCATTAGGTCCTATATTCATTCCAAAGGGAAAGCCAAGTGGAGAAATTGAATCTACATTAAAAGGTAGGCTTTCCTGAGGCTGCTTTTATTCTAGTATCATCAGTCAATATATAATTAAATATTTTGTTAGAGTAAAAAATGTGGTATTTTTCCCCTGAGACAATATAGAAATCCCAACTAGGTTGTGTTGTATGTGCCAATTCCAATTGTCTGATACAAAGTAACTCTAGGACTGTATTGAGAAGGTCTCTGAGGAAGATCTGGGGCTCAGTGAGGAAGGGTCAGTCCAATATTAGCCAAGAATGGAGTTCTAGAAACATTTTTTTGGCCATCTGGACTGCAAAACAACTAGAGAGGATTCCTTAGGACATGATCTCTACTTTTTAAAAGATTAAATATTTTTTTGCCACTTTTAAATTGACTCAGAACATCTGATACATTTTGGTTTCTATAAATAACTCTGAAACTAAATTTTTATGATATCCAACCACTTGCCATTCAATTTAATAGCAAAAGAATATTTGAGTGCCTGCCAAGAGCACATATGTTTGGAACTGGGAATCAAACAGTGAAAAAAATATAGATGCAATTTTGCCCTCATTGGGCTCTTGAATTATCAGGCAGGTAATAATTTTGATAATAATAGTCTAAATAAACAGTTGTATCATGCTTTGCAAATGTACTTTTAAACATTAAACCTTCTTTGAATTCCTTGGAAAAGCCCAATTTTTCCATGATGTATTTGTTCAATACATTGTGAGATTTGGTTTGCTAATAATTTTGTTCAGGAATTTTGCATCTCTATTTCACAAGGGAGAATGACTTTTAATCATCTGTTACCAAAAAAAAAAAAAAATCCTTGTTTGGTTTTAGCCTCATAACAATATTAGCCTCATCAAATTATTTGGGAAGTGTTACTTGTTCTATTCTCTGGAGGGATTTCTATGGCTTTGGAATTATTTGTTTCTTGATGATGTGTTATAACTTGCTTTTGAACTTATCTAAATCTGTTTTATTTGTCTTTTCTGTTTTGGTTTTCATTTTGGCTTTTTTAATAGGAAAGGGGCTAGATTTTTAAATACTGATCTAATTTCTTTAGATATTATTGGTCTATTAAGATTTTCTGGGTTTTATTTATACTTCATTTGGTTTTGCTAAGTAATTTTTTGTGTGTGAAATTGTCCATTAGAAGTAAGTTTTTTAATAAAAGTGTGTTCATTCTTCACAGTATTGTAATTTTATTCTGTATCCATAGATTTGTCCCTTTCTCTCCCTTTTCTTGGGTAAATTTCACCAGAGTAGGTACAGAATATATACCTTCACCCAATTAGCTTTTTTCCTCACAACTTGAATCAATCTGGCCAACTTTTTTAGCTTTATACAAAAAGGCATAAAATTGCCAAAAAATGATAGGCCTTTTGTTGGTAAACTACTAATATTAAACTTCTCAGTTATTAAGGTATATTTGTAATTATTCTGTGTTGAGACCCATAAAGAGCAACCATTCTTTCATTTTTATGAAATAAATATCCAACTCTTCCTCATGGCCAATAACAGCATGATGTTTTCTTTTTAGAGTCTTTCTTTTTAAATTTTTACTTACAAGCCCTATTAAGTTCTAGAACTGAACTTAATATTAGATTCTAGAACTAATATTAGATTCTAGATCTACCTGCTAGAACAACTACTCTAGAGACAGAAGTAGTTTAGTGGTTGCCAAAGTTGAGGGTATATAAAATAAAAGAATGATCTTAAGAACCCAAATGCCCAATATGTTATTTTATTTAATACTGGTCTAGAATAAGAACATTATACAAAGTGGGTGAGTGGAGGCAAAGGTCTCCTACCCAGAGGAAATCTTTGCTCCAGATAAGCTTCCCATTGCCAATTTTCTTATTAAGACCTCCGACACTGTGCCCTCTGGCTGTTTTCTTATCTGCCAGGACATACGTCTTCCAGTTTTCCATAACCCCCAAAACTCACAGCTTTCGCCCAGTCCATGAAGATTTCCTATTGGTTTGTGTTATAAAAACGATAAGGACACTACCTGAGATAACTTTAACTAATTAGAAGGATTTTATATTTCCAGTAAGAGTCTGAGCAAACGGACTCCAATGTCCATTAAGACCTGAGAAGAAAATTATGCCTACCAACCCTTTGGCTCTCTCTTCTTTCTCCCTTCAGTTCTGTGATGGCACACCTCAGCAGGTGTCAGATGAAGTGATTTTGTTCCTAGGACTGAATAGGATAAGAACTAGTTATATCTTAGTTACCTACATATCCCTTCTTTGGGGGCAATAAAGGAACACATAGTTCTTTACACATGGAAGTCTCAACACCCGTTGAATGAATGAACTAATGACAAACAAGTGAAAGTTGGCAGTGAGTCCTTGGAATCACAAGGTCTAAGGTAAGTTTCTCTACATTTCAGAAAATACAGATATTTATCTGTTTCTCAGTTTTTACTTCTGCTTCATGAAAGTAAATTGCAATGATCTTAGTCATTCCCAGATAAGGGATGACTATTTTTCTTTCAAGGATAATTAACTCAAAAAAAAAAGTTCACAGAAGTAACCTAATAGGGAAATTGCTATTTGTTTTTTTTTTTTTAATTATAAAGTGTGACAAGAAAACCAGCAATAAAAATGAAGAACTGATATATGCTACAACACAGATGCACCTTGAAATCATTGCCTAAGTGAAATTTATATGAAATATCCAGAAGAGGCAAATCTACAGAGACAGAAGTAGCTTAGTGGTTGCCAAAGTTGAGGGAGGAGAAAATACCATTAATGAGTATGAGATTTCTTTTGGAGGTAATAAATTGCTCTACAATTAGATTGTGGTAATTGTTGTACAATTCTGTGAATATACTATAAAGCATTGAATTGTATACTTGAAATGGGTGAATGGCATGGAATGTACATTATATTTCAATGAAGCTGTTTTTAAAAAGTAAAGATTAAGTGACTTGTTCAAAATTACATGACTAGTTGGTGAAGCCAGAACTGTAATCCACATTTTCCCAACTAGAACAAATCTTTTCTCTCACTCTGCTGTTGTCTTGTGTGTTTCTGTGCCCTCATTTTCTGACAATCTTCATTTCCTTTTTTTTTTTTTTGTCATTCGCGTATATTTATATTAAGTTCTCCTTCTTTGTTCTCATTTCTTAATTCCTCAAAAACTCTCACGCTGTCCCTGTCCCGCTGTTAACTGGCCTACATTTTAATGATCACAGTGCAGCTTTATTTTTTATTTGGCTATACCTCCAGGTGACGTCTGATACTATTGATCTATTTTGTCCACCAAAAGGACATATGGGACTAAGCACATGAAACTGGGTGGACGAGACTTTAGAGAAGAAGAAGACTTTAGCAGGATGTGAGTGGCAAGTGGGAAACCACTTAACAAAAGAATGATTCTGTTGCTGGAATCTTATTACATTCACAGACATGAGAGACCTACGAGGGTTGTTTAACTCGATACTCTTACCCAGGAGATTGACTTACAGCTGGTGTGTGAGAAATGCCATTTTCCAGATAACTTCCTCTCCTGTTACAAAGTCTAGCTATGGCTTCCTGCAAAGTGCTGGATCTTCTCCATGTTCGAGTGTTTGAGACTCTTATCTTATCTTTCCCCGTCTGTGCTGGCTTTTTCCACTCATCTTTTTTTAAGTGTCCTACTGTAGGAAGATTAATTCTTCTCTATTGAGTTCCATTCCTTTTTCAATATTTGTGCAGACATTGTAATATACCCAACTGGGATAGAGGAAGGTGTAAGGTAAACAGTAGTTCATACTATACAAGAAAGTCATAAAATAATGCCTTTTTTTTTTCTCTCTGCAGGATATGACTGGATTACCTTAATCAAATTTAAGAAATAAAAATGGACATCTTGTCCACCATTGTCAATCACTAGGAATGTGATTCAATGTTATTAGCAGGTGACTTTTTTTTCTCTTTTCCAAATGAAGATGTCTAATGTAAATTATCACTGGTTTTTAAGTTGCAAACTAGATTTGTTTTCATCATTTGAAATATTCTCTGGTGGCTTTAAGCAACTTTTATATACTTACTTTCCATAGTTATCATTTACTTTCCATTTGTCCCAAATTATTTGGGTAAATTGTGAAATTTTTGTGGGAAAAATATGTTAATATTGGCAAGTTCACACTGTTCAACTTAACACATAGTAGTAAATAATAGTAGGACTTGCTTAAATCCACTGGGTGGTGATGGGGAGGTGCCAGGAGAAGGAAAGGTTAAATTGTGGAAAGTCAAGGGGGAACAAGGGAGAAGAAATAAAATTGGTCTGGATACAGACATAGGAGAAGTAAAACCCAAGCTAGAGCCTTTATGCAACACTGTTATATTTCACATGGTTAAAAAGGAAGGATTACATGTAGCAGACAATGTTAGTTGCTTACCCCATAGCCATTCTCTCCCTTTTTCCTTGCTAACAAAACCCACTTGTTTTGGGGCTGGCAATGTGCCCAGTTCCAAGGACTGGATTATGGCTAGTCTTATCGATCATGACTTTAATGTTTCCTCTTGATTCCTCCCTATTTGGGATGATGCCATGTCATAGTGATGCTTAGAACTTCAGCAAGCATCTTGCCACATGATGCAAAAAAAAGAAGGACAAAAATTAAATGTGCCGTTGAACCTTCCTGAACCCACACCTCTGCAGGAGGCCACAGCCAGACCTGCGCCGGAACCATGTTTCACAACCAGGATGACAATGATGTCACTGTTTGGAGCCCTCAGGACAGGATTCATCAAATTGAGTATGCAATGGAAGCTGTCAAGCAAGGTTCAGCCACAGTTGGTCTGAAAACCCATGCAGTGTTGGTTGCATTGAAGAGAGCACAGTCAGAGCTTGCAGCTCATCAGAAAAAAATTCTCCATGTTGACAACCATACTGGTATCTCAATTGCAGGACTTACTGCTGATGCTAGACTGTTATGTAATTTTATGTGCCAAGAGTGTTTGGATTCCAGATTTGTATTTGACAGACCTCTTCCTGTGTCTCATCTTGTATCTCTAATTGGAAGCAAGATCCAGATACCAACACAACGATATGGCCAGAGACCATATGGTGTTGGGCTGCTTATTGCTGGCTATGATGATATGGGCCCTCACATTTTCCAAACCTGTCCATCTGCCAACTATTTTGACTGTAGAGCCATGTCCATTGGAGGCCGTTCTCAATCAGCTCGTTCTTACTTAAAGAGACATATGTCTGGGTTTATGGAGTGCAATTTGAATGCACTGGTTAAACATGGTCTGCGTGCCTTACGAGAGACACCTCCTGCAGAACAGGACCTAACTACAAAGAATGTTTCCATTGGAATTGTTGGTAAAGATTTGGAGTTTACGATTTATGATGATGATGATGATGTATCTCCACTCCTGGAAGGTCTTGAAGAAAGACCACAGAGAAAGGCACAGCCTGCTCAACCTGCTGAGGAACCTACAGAAAAGGCTGATGAACCGATGGAACATTAAGTTATAAGCCAGTCTGTATGTTTATTATCAAATCTGTAAGAATGCAGGAACATGTACTGATGACAATAATCTATACTTAGAAATCAGTACAGATGTGTTTTTCCCTAGCAACTTGTCTGAAACCATACAATGGTGTGCATTTTTCTTTGAGAGGGTCTATATAATCATTTTCTAGAAAGTATAGGTATCTATACTGATGTTTTTATATGAAGAACATAGTGTCTTTGTGGTTTTAAAGACAACTGTGGAATAAAATTGTTTCACCTGCCAAAAAAAAAAAAAAAAAAAATGTGCCGAGGAACAGAAAGGTGCAAAGAAAGTGGGTCCTTGATGACATCACAGAGCTTATGAACTAGATGTACTGCCTCTTCCAATACGCTTTGCAATGTAAGAGAATAAAATGTCTCAAATGCTCAGTTGGGTATTTAACTGCAGACCTAGCATCCTAACTGAAACAGTAGCAAAGTACTTTCACACCATCAAGAACATATATGATGTGAAGCATTACAAAAATATCTAAGCCTTTGATCAGACTTAGATAATATAAGCCTTTCCTGAAGCTCAACTGTCCTACCTAAGTAGGAAAGGGAGTTTCTTCTCTCTGAGATCCCCCTCTGGAGAGCAGAGGTGAAAGGCAGAGTTAAGGATAAGCAATGGTACTTCTCTGGGTCCCCTCTGAGTCTTGAGGTACAATTCACAACAAGAACCATCCTATAAGAAAACAGTGGATGATTATTAAGCTTTTAGAACTTTTCCTCAAGAAGACAAGCTGTTGCATTAGCTGATGTCATCCGATAATCTTTTGTTTAATTTATATTTCTGGGTATTGCTACACACAGCACAGAAGACATACCTGCGTACCTAAAAGGAGAGGGCACGTTTCATATTTACAAACAGTCCTGGCTGCAGATCAGCGCTGGAGCCTGGGAATGCATAGCTATGTTAATAGCACGCCTCCTATGCCCTCTGCCCATCCCCCAGTGGTACCCTTAGCCATACCCCTTTATTACTTTCAATAATGAAAGTAAATGGTATGAAAATGTGCCAACACACCAAATACTGTTTTCATGTATCTGTCTTGTTGGTAGAAACTTTAATGGAACCTTAAAGGGCTAATTGGAATTGTCTAGATGAGAGAGGATATTTACTAGCAGGCAGAACTGGATTTACAAAGATTCCAAGACAATAGAGATGCAAGCAGTTGATTATGGCAGACATGAGGGAGCCACATGAGGCAGGGGTAGCCGATGGGAAGGGAGGGGCTTTCTGTCTGTACTGAAAAATTTAGCCCCAAAGGAGACAGCTAGATCTTGGGGGATTTTAGGCAGGGAAGTAAAAGATCATTCTGGCAGCTTAGGACAGGATGAAGTGGAATGAAAGGAGTCTGGAGGTAAGAAGAAAACAATCACAACAACAAAAAAGATGACAGTGGCAATGAGTATGAATCAAGAAATATCAAGAGACAGACTGGAGGACTTAGCAACCACTTAAATGTAAGGGTAATGGCACCCGGGGAGGTTTGAGGATAACTCACTTCCTACAATCAACTGGGATGGAGAGTTATGACATCCTTTATAGTACAGAAGAAAAAGGAGTTGGGTTGTGTGTGAAGGGAAAGAAGGAGATAATAAATATACTTTTTAGAGCGTCAAGTTTGAGGCACTCACAGTTTATTCAAGTAAAGCTGTCCAACAAATCAGAGGCTCCCAGGCCTTTCAGGTTTCACACACCTACAAAATTTTCAAATAAATATGAGGAACCACTTTCAGACTGCCAATTCTTTCTTTTGCTAGGTCAGGATATGTTTCCTTAAAAAACTATCATCTATTTATATTGACGTTCCATTCTTATAAAAGGGTATTTCAACACCAAAAATTAAGGTGTGAATCTTGATATAAAAGTCAATTTATTGAATTAAGGTAACTTGCCTTCAATTTAAAACTCAACTGAAGTGCTTTTTTTTTTTTTTTCAGTTCTTCTTATACCAATGTAATTCTCATCACTGATTTACAACAGACCACAAACGGCACTTGAAACCACTGATACAGATGACTACATGTAGAGATTTGGAGCCCCAGTAGAGAAGCTTTAGCTAAAGATCTGGAATCATAAGCATATTATTTGAACCAGACAAACAGATCATCTAAAGTACTGTTTATTTGGCACTTTCTGTATGATAAAGGCTTTACGTATATCACATTTCAAAAGCTCAACAACTCTAGGAGGTAAGAGAGGGTAGCTCATTTTTACAGTTGAGGACATTGAGACTGGAGATATTAAGTTACCCAAGATCACAAAGCAGGAATTGGCAGAGCTAATATTCCAGATTTCTCTAACTCGAAGCTCTGTGCTTTTAAGTGTGATGTTATACTGCCCCCCTGGAAAAAACATACAGAATAAGAAAGAGCATCAAAGACGAAACTTAGGAATACTGACACTCTAAATGCTTCAGAACAACAACAATAACAACAACAATAACAACAACAACAAAGCCTAGAGAAGGAAAATAAATAGGGCCATGTAAAACAAAGGAGAGAAGAATTTCCAAAAGAAATGTATTGTCAAAAGTGAAGGGTATTAAGAGGTTCAAATTTCCAGTTATAAAATAAGTCACAAAGATGAAAAGTACAGCATTGGGAACATAGTCAATAATACTGTCATGACTTTTTCTGGTGACAGATGGTAACTACACTTACTATGGTGAGCATTTTGTTATGAATACAGTTGTTGAGTCACTATGTTGTACACCTGAAACTAATATAATATTGTATGTCAACTATATTTAAATTTCTTTTTTTATTTTATTTTATTATGTTATGTTAGTCACCATAAAATACATCATTAGTTTTTGATGTAGTGATCCACAATTCATCGTTTTCGTATAACACCCAGTGCTCCATGCAGTACGTGCCCTCCTTAATACCCATCACCGGG
>NC_138370.1:146310881-146331261 GCF_054177405.1 Leptonychotes weddellii
GAGAAACGATTCCATTTACAATAGCACCAAAAACCATAAGATACCTCGGAATAAACCTAACCAAAGAGGTAACGGATCCAAACTCTGGGAACTACAGAACACTCATGAAAGAAATCGAAAAAGACACAAAAAGATGGAAAAACATTCCATGCTCATGGACCGGAAGAATAAACATTGTTAAAATGTCTATGCTACCCAGAGCAATCTATACCTTCAATGCCATCCCGATCAAAATTCCAATGACACTTTTCAAAGTGCTGGAACAAACAATCCTAAAATTTGTATGGAATCAGAAAAGACCCCGAATCGCCAAGGAAATGTTGAAAAAGAAAAACAAAGCTGGGGGCATCATGTTGCCCGATTTCAAGCTACATTACAAAGCAGTGATCACCAAGACGGCATGGTACTGGCGCAAAAACAGACATAGACCAATGGAACAGAACAGAGAGCCCAGATATGGACCCTCAACTCTATGGTCAAATAATCTTCGACAGCACAGGAAAAAATATGCAATGGAAAAAAGAGACTCTCTTCAATAAATGGTGCTGGGAAAATTGGACAGCTATATACAGAAGAATGAAACTCAACCATTCTCTAACACCATACACAAAGATAAACTCAAAATGGATGAAAGACCTCAATGTGAGACAGGAATCCATCAAAATCCTAGAGGAGAACATAGGCACTAACCTCTTCGACATCGGCCACAGCAACTTCTTTCAAGATACATCTCCAAAGGCTAGTGAAACAAAAGCAGAAATGAACTTTTGGGACTTCATCAAGACAAAAAGCTTCTGCACAGCAAAGGAAACAGTCAACAAAACAAAGAGGCAACCCACAGAATGGGAGAAGATATTTGCAAATTACATTATAGACAAAGGGCTGATTTCCAAGATCTATCAAGAACCTCTCAAACTCAACACCCAAAAAACAAATAATCAAGTTTAAAAATGGGCAGAAGACATGAACAGACACTTCTCCGAAGAAGACATACAAATAAATGGCTAACAGACACATGAAAAAATGTTCATCATCATTAGCCATCAGGGAAATCCAAATCAAAACCACATTGAGATACCACCTTACACCAGTTAGAATGGCAAAAATTCACAAGGCAAGAAACAACAAATGTTTGAGGAGGTTGTACAGAAAGGGGAACCCTCTTACACTGTTGGTGGGAATGCAAGTTGGTACAGCCACTTTGGAAAACAGTGTGGAGGTTCCTCAAAAAATTAAAAGTAGAGCTACCCTATGATCTAGCAATTGCACTACTGGGTATTTACATGGCATCAACTTTTAATGAAAGTCCATTAATAATACTCCTCAGTCCTAGAGACCTTTGCACTTGCTCAGCAGTCACTCAGTTAGTAGGATCATGAGCTTATTTTAGAACCCATGTATCTAACACCTTTTGTAAACCTAAAGCCAACCTGAGAGGCTTAAACCTGAATCATCTGAGCTGTTAGATGAGCTATCATTTGAACTCCTCACCCTAATACTAAAATAAATTTTTCAGGATCAAATCAAATCATATTCAAATTTATACAATAATATCTATGTTGCAATCTAAGTACCTCTAACTAGAAATTTTTCAATGTAATTTATAATTATGTTTGCCACAATCCTATAGCCTCTGTTTTACAATTTCAATTATAAAAGATCTAACTGGCACAAAGATTTGAAATACAATTTCAATTTACTCTCACCAGGAGGCATTGGTGCATTGATACCACCATGGTTTGAATAACTGAGCCAATGCTTCGTATAAGATTAAGACAATCACTCTTACTAAGTCCTAACACAGATTTTCAAATCATGAATTCTCCATCCCTATGTACCCATCATAAATTATTACCTCTTAGCTCCAAATTCGTCCTTTTTGCTTGCTCTGTGAGAATAGATCTGGGCCCCTTAAATATTTTCCACTGTCAGCTACACGGTGTCAAACTTTGTCAGTAGCGGCTGCTGGAGAGACGCTGTAGGCGGAAAGGGCTTTGCCTCCCGGTTCTGAGGCGCTCGCTTGGCCGGCGCCTGCAGCGTGTATAGCTTCTCCAGAGCCAGCCTCCGGAAGTACGAAAATGGCAGCAATACAGACGCCATCATCACCTTCAGGCAGATTCGTAGCACTGCTTCACGGGAGACACCTCCTCAACAACTTTTCCCAGAGCCCTGGAGGGCAGAACTCTAGCCAGTTCCTGAGGGCAGATTTCCAGTAAATTCCCCCACAGTACCATCACAATTAGGTCACTGGGACTCTGACATCCAGTTAGGGCTGTGCCTTTTCCCATAGGGCTCAGATCTCAGCTGTAGAGGAGGAGGGCAGAGGGGGGTCTATTCCTCGGACTCTCTATCTCAGCCCTGGGTAGTAACTGCCTTTATATCTGTTATATTGTATTCATTCATGTTCTCTTCTTACTAGCAAAACCCTCATTGCTCCAATGTCCTGTTGTAGTTAATAATTCTTTAGATAAAACTTTCTCTGTTCAAGGTGCTGTAAGACATCTCTCTCTTGATTTGACCCAGACTACTAAACGTTTTTTTTTTACATCTACCTTTATTAAATAATTAAACTAATAAACTAAACAACAGTAACTCACTATAAACTTTGAAGGTGATAACATCACAACTTTTAAAGAAATAAAAGATTCACATTATACCTTTTGCAATAAATCTTAACTTGGCTAGTTCACCATGTTTCCCAAGATGGAGCTAGACACCCTCCCTGATGGGTTTTCCTTAACCTTTACATAGCCTTTATGTGAAAGGGGAAAGAAGAAATACAACTGAAAAACCCTGGAAAGAGAGTTGAGAATGAATCCCGTTGCTAGAAGCCTGTGTATCTCATTTGTTTAAATTCTCACAATGACTCAAAGAAGTATTATTATTTCGATTTTCTCTATGGGGGAATTGAGACCTAGAGAGGTTAAATCACTCACCAAAGATCATGCACCTAGTAAACAGTGGATATGGGATCCAAAGCCAGGTATGCCTTATTCCAAACTCCCTACATTTCACCTCAGAGAGCTTCCCAAGATGGATTTTTGCTTTTGTGGAATTGGCTCCCTTTTCTCTGTTGCAGACACAGGAGGCTGCTCATCTGGACTGAACTGTTCATTTGTGTTTTCATCCTCTTTGCCCTTAGAACAGCTGTTGCTTCTCTCTGTATGTCTCAGAAGAAAAAGAAAGCAAGAAACAACTACCTGGTATTCAACCACCATTGGGACCAACCAAAAAAAAAAATGTTTTCATGTGTATTTCCCCTCAAAAAGAAAGATTTTCTGCCATATGAGAAAAGGAGCAAAATTGTACCCTGCCTTTTCTTTTTCCAATCAAAATAGGTTATTTAGACTGCAATCATATAATTAAACTTAAGCCCTAGAAGTACTGGTTTATATTATACTAAAATAGAATATTTTTCAAGTGCTGAGAGAAAAAAAAAAAACCTGACAACCCTAAAAATTCTATACCTGGCAAAAAAAAAATCCTTCAAATATGAAGGCAAATTAAGACATTCTCAGATGACGCAAAACTAAGGAACTGGAGCTCTAAGGGTAGCAAATCTACCCTTAGAGAATGCCTACAGGGAATTCTCCAAACAGAAAGTAAATGACTTCAGAAAGGAAGAAATAACAATGCAATCGGTTAAAAAGTGGGGCGGGGGATATAACAGATTATACTTCTCCTGAGTTTTTTAATCATGTTTGATGACTGAGGCAAAAACTATAATACCAATTGATGGGGTGCTCGATGTGTGTAGAGAAAACAAATTTTTCAAGTGGGGAGGGCAAAGGAATCTAAATGGAAGTAAGATTTCTACACCTCACTTAAAGTGGCAAAATGTTCCCAGCAGATTGTTATCACAGTTACATATGTTCATTATAAAACTAAAGCAACCCCTAAGAAAACAATACATCTAGAAAAGGTTCAAGCGAGATGAGGACCCTTCTATCACAAGTTAATGTCCACTAGAGAGAATCTACTTCAGAAAAAGCATTTGACAGCCAGATGGACAGGATGACTCAGTCCACCGACCCTCTGTCTTCAGCTTCTCTTGTGCTTGAATAAAGTAGCCAAGAACTAGACTAGCCATGGTGGAAGAGACGGACCTGTGCATGGTCCATGGGTCCATGGACCATCAGCTGAGCTCGCTCTTGCCAAAATGATCTCGCTATTGCCACGCTGAATGTCTAACTTGCCAGCAGTAGAGAACAACAGTGAGTCCTCGGATGGTACTATCCTTCAGTAAGACCAACAAGAGAATGATACCCTGGAAAGAGTAATATTCCATCCTGTCTGTGCTTGACCCACTCACTATTCCAGGTCTGGCTTTGCCTTTTCTGGTCACACTTCCCAGCCAGCACCACTACCAGGGGCTTAAAGAATGTCTATTTAGTGTCCTGCATAAGGTATAACATTACCATGAAGTTACATACCCCCTGTACAGCAAAGGAGGAGCAACAGTGGTCTTGTGACAACAGCATCCATTGTTCCAACCATTTATTGTACCAACCACGCTGCCAACCCAATAAAAGGCGGAAATGGACTCTTAAGTGTGCTGCTGAAGTAGCAGCTTGAAGAGAACACCTTGAAAGGATAGGACCCTCTCTTTTACAGTTCAGCATACACCTTAATTCGACAGCCATTCGACAGTACTATGCCTGTAAAAGTAGAACGAATGGTCTGGCCAAGAAGAGATGGAGTTAGAAGCAGTCCCACTCATTATCAACCCCCTGGAACCCACCTGGGGAAACATGCATACTGTCCCCACAATTTTAGGCTTTGTATAATCCTTCCACCACGGACACAGCAAGAAGCCCACTCATCTTAGAGTTAACACTGCTTCCTGTTCACTTTGGGATCCTTACAGCAGAGATAAGCAAGCAAAGAAAAGAATTACTATACTGACAGTGATAATCGACCATGATAATCAGGAGGACCCATAACTTCTGTGATAGATTAAGGCAAGGAGGAATATGCGGAGCACTCGGGTAAGCCATGTGACTTTCATTCCCAGTTATAATTGTATACGGGAAAGCACAGCAACCATGACCTGGTAAAGGCAGAGTCACCAGAAGGCTCACACCCTTCAGAATAAGGATGAGGCCTCGGCATCCCACCAGGCAAACTGCACAGATTGGCAGAAGTCCTAATCACTGGAGAGAGGAATTTAGAATTGGTAGTAGAGGCAGGAGGTGATTCCAATTAGTTATAACCTCAGAACAAACTGCAGCAGCAGCAGCTAGAGCTCCTCCCAGGAATACCCTTATAAGGTTTTCCAATCAGAATTCTGGAAAGGCTGCACCATGACATATGGGTATGTGAGCTCAAAGGATGAACTGTAAAGAATGCTATTGGTAAACCACCATCATTATGTAAACAGGGGGGTCAACTTTTCCCCCCAGCAACTATATTAGTTGATAACACAGCTACTCCTGTCTCTGGAGACTTGTCCTCACACAAACAGCACAGCCTTGCCTAAAGTTACCCCCCACCCCTCCCAAGGGAAGACCACTGCCAGTGACTGAGTCCCATGGGGTAGGAGAGACTTTCTTGTACTATTTGTTCTGCACAGCTTTCTGTGGGATCAAACAAGCTAGTCTCCACCTGAGCCCACTTTCTGGATCAGCATCTGTCTTTTTTTTTAGCCTATTTTCCTCAATTCTCTTCACCTGTTTTTTTATAAACCACTTGAACAAGAATTCCTATCCCATGTCCTGCTCCTAAAAACTCAAGCTAAGACACTTGTGAGTCTTAAAACCTTGCTCTGCTACATATGCTTTGGGAAACTTGATAGATTTCCATAAAATCTGACACTTGAAAGCAAAATGTTAAATTTAAATCTGTAGGTAACACAAACTCTGTTATAATTGGATACATTTCATATTACTTAAGTTAGGAAACCGAAATTTATGGTAAATGTAATAAAACACCAATAATTCAAGAAAGTAAGTAAGCTTCCTATTTCTGCTTTGATGATGTCCTTCCAAAATCTTCATTACTCTAACGGCAGGAAACATGCAATCACACAAAGAGCTTAACTTTAAAATTAATTGGTTTGTATGCCAAGAAAATTGCAACAGCAGTCGCCTACAACTGAAAGAAATGACTTTTGAAATCATTTTGACATAAAATTTATTCTGCTTATTTTTAATCATTATTCAGGTGATTTTCTCAAAAGTCCAATTAAAAAAAAACATTTTGCAAAACAAAGTCACAAATCAACATTTTACTGTAGAGGGAAATATTTCTAGAAATGATATATAATACAACGGATTCAAAAAACATTAAATTGAGGAAAAAACAAAAACATCACAGAGAATTTAAAATCTTAATTGCTAAACATAATAGTAGGAAACCTGGTGGGTTCAGCTCTTCTCTAGACAAAACACAGAGCAAGTGTATTATTTTTTCACTCTGGTTCTCCTAGACTTTAAGACTAGGAATTTATAATCTAGGTGACCAAAATAAAATTATGGGAAAAAAATGCTCCTATCACTATTACAGAAATGTTATTAAAATTCATTATTCATCTTTCATAAATCTAGTATTTATCAAATTTCATTTTCCATTAGAGGGAGCCTCCAATATTTTGATAAACTATGGTGATTAGCATTTAAATTAGCATGAAATCTTACCACAGAGTTTTGGTACAGAATATGATGGTACCCTACATATTGAAATAATGATTTCTTTTCAAGTTCTTTAGCCTATTTTCCAAGGCCCTTCTAAGCTTTGGCCCTAATCAACCTTTATAAGCTTATCTCTGACAATCCCTACATGGGCCCCATAGATTAACAAAACTGGGCAATTCGCTCTTCTCCAATAAATCCCTTATTTCTCTGCATTTATTTCTTTACTGCAACAGAATAATTTCATCATTAGGCTCTGGAAGAAACTGCTTGAGTTCAAGTTCCTCAGCATTATTTTGAAGCAAACCCCAGAGATCAGTATCAATTGATCCATAAATACTTCATTGTATATCTTTAAGTCTAAGAGCCATTTTTTTTTTCAAAAACAGCCATGATGTCATTTATCATCACATCTAAAATATTAACAATAATTCCTTAATATCATCAAAGAAGCAGTGTTCAAATGTCCCTGATTCTCTTACACATTTTGAAGTGTTTAGTTTGAATCAGGATTCAAATAAGAATCACACATTACACTTGACCGTGTGTTTCTTATATCTCTCAAGAATTTTCCATGGATTGGAAGAATAAATACTGTTAAAATGTCTACACTACCCAAAGTAATCTACACATTTAATGCAATCCCTACCAAAATACCAATAGCATTTTTCACAGAACTAGAACAAACAACCCTAAAATTTATATGGAACCAAAAAAGACCCAAAATAGCCAAAGCAATCTTGAAAAAGAAAAACAAAGCTAGATATAATGCAGTTCCTGACTTCAAGGTATATTATAAAGTTCTAGTAATCAAAACGGTATGGTACTGGCATAAAAATAGACACATAGATCAATAGAACAGAATAGAAAACCCAGGAAAAAACCCATAATTATATAGTTAATTAATCTTCAACAAAGGAGGAAAGAACATACAATGGGAAAAAGACAGTCTCTTCAACAAATGGTGTTAGAAAACTGGACAGCAACATGCAAAGGAATAAAATTTACAGCATACACAAAAATAAACTCATAATGGATTAAAGACCTAAATGTGAGACCTGAAACCATGAAAATCTTAGAAAAGAGCAAAGGCAATACTTTCTCTGACATGGGCCATAGCAACATTTTTCTAGATATGTCTCCTGAGGCAAGGGAAATAAAAGCAAAAATAAACTAGGAAATAAAAAATAAATTGGAACTACATCAAAATAAAAAACTTCTGCACAGCAAAGTAAATGATCAACAAAACTAAAAGCAACCTACAGAATGGGAGAAGATATCTGCAAGTGACATATCTGATAAAGGGTTAGTATCCAAAATATATAAAGAACTTATAAATCTCAACACCCAAAAAATAATCCAATTAAAAAATGGGCAGAAGACATGAACAGATATTTCTCCAAAGAAGACATACAGATGGCCAACAGACACATGAAAAGATGCTGAACAACAGTCATCATCAGGGAAATGCAAATCAAAGCTACAATGAGATACTACCTCACACCAGTCAAAATGGCTAAAATCAAAAACATAAGAAACAGGAGCACCTGGGTGGGTTAGTCAGTTAAGCAGCTGACTCTTAATTTTGGTGCAGGTCATGATCTCAGGGTCCTGGGATGGAGCCCTACATGAGGCTCCACACTCAGTTGGAAGTCTGCTTGAGGATTTTCTCTCTTCCTCTCTCTCTGCCCCTCCCCATGCTCATGCACACACTCTCTCTCTCAAATAAATAAATCTTTAAAAAAAAAAAAAAGCCACAAACTACAACAAATGTTGGGAAGAATGTGGAGAAAAAGGAACCCTTGTGCATTATTGGTGGGAACGCAAACTGGTGCAGCCAGTGTGGAAAACAGTATGGAGGTTCCTCAGAATGTTAAAAATAGAACTACCCTACAATCTAGTAATTGCACTACTGGGTATTTACCCAAAAAATATAAAAACACTAATTCAAAGAGATACATGTACCCCTATGTTTATTGCAGTATTATTTACAGTGTCAAAATTATGGAAGCAGGTAATGTCCATCAGTGGATGAATGGATAAAGAAGATGTGGTATATATATACAAAGCAGTATTACTCAGCCATAAAAAAAGAGTGAAATCTTGCCATTTGCAGCATGGATGGAGCTAGAGGGCATTATGCTAAGTGAAACAAGTCAGTAAGAGAAAGACAAATACCACATGATTTCACTTACATGTGGAATTTAAGAAACAAAACAAATGAGCAAAGGAAAAAGACAGAAGGAGAGACAGAAACCAAGAAACAGATTCTTAATTATAGAGAACAAACTAATGATTATGAGAGGGGAGGTGGGTAGGAGGATGGGTGAAATAGGTGATGGGGATTAAATAGTATACTTATCATGAGAAGCACTGAGTAATGTATAGAATTCTTGAATCACTATATTGTACCCCTAAAACTAATATAACACTGAATGTTAACTATACTGCAATTAAAATGAAAAACTTAATTTAAAAAAAAGTATAATCTGAGTAAAAGTTGAACATTTAAACTATGGGCAGAATAGAGGGGTGCCTGAGTGGCTCAGTTGTTAAGCGTCTGCTTTCAGCTTAGGTCATGATCCCAGGGTCCTGGGACCGAGCCCGGCATCGGGCTCCCTGCTCCGCGGGAAGCCTGCTTCTCCCTCTCTCACTGTCTCTCTCTGTCAAATAAATAAATAAAACCTTTAAAAAAAAAAAAAAAAACTATGCGCAGGATAGAAATGCAGCTGGTCCGTAGGTGTGATTGGACACAGGGGCTAGAATGCCATAAAATTTCTCACTCCATCTCTTGCCTCTTCTTACTGTTCAATGTGTGTTTCTTTGTCTCCTATTTCTCTTGGGACTGCTTCTTCTGTTCCCCAATCCATAGACTGCCTTATTTGATAGGGTGCCAAGAGTTATAAAGGTTTACCTATCACAGCTTCTTCCCCCCTGGAGAGATTATGCCATCATTTTGTCCCAAATCACCAAGTTATAGGGATAGAACTCACTGGCCAACTTGGCCAAGGGTTTAAGTCAATTTGTAACACGGCTCCTTCAGAGGTACCATGTATAATGGCAGAAGGAACATTGTGACAGTTAAAAGATACAACTAGTCCCATAGATACCCACTGCAATATCCTAGCACAAGGACTTAATACCTATGAGACTAAGGGTAAATTGCTTAAGCACTCTGATACTGAAATTCCACATATGTAAAATATGGACATTGTTCCTATTTTCCATCCAAGGTTTCTGTGAGAAACAACAGAATGAAGATTCTAATAACACTTAGTAAACTAAAAAGCAAGATAAATAAAAAAGAAGGATTATGGTGATGATGATGTAACACCCCAACATCAAAAGAGATTTCTCTTCCTCTGTATACTTATTTATGGGTCATATAAATAGTACCACATAGTAAACCATGGGATTCTCTTGCCAAATATTCCTCTCATATGTAAATGTCTTGTCTGTTTCCTCAGCCATATAGTACATGCTATGAGAAGAATTGTAATCTAAGTAGGGATTGCAAACTGGTGACCCACAGATGTAATTTGTCTTAAATGCCCTTGACTGTCACACTTTCTCTAGAACACACATCAAGTGACCCCTATTAACTTACTTGACTCTTGAAACCTGTCTGGCCACTGAAGTCATTTGAATTTGCGACCCCCAAACAAGAAAGAGCATAGACCATAGAGAAGAAAAACTGTTACTTTAAATGCTGGTGGCAATAATTTTTAAAAAATGTTCTCTGGGTAACAAAACAATTGGTAGTCGATTATGGTTAGGGATTTTTTTTTTCTCCTTCATAGTATATATATATCTGGCTATCCACCAAAGTGTTAACAGTGATTGTGGCTGGGAAATCAGATCTTTTTCCTACTGAAATAGTAGGATCTTTCTTCCAAAAACTCTACTATTCTTATAAGAGCAAAAACTGTAAGTTATTGTTTAGGAAGTGAATGAGTAAACTTGGCCCGGCAACTCATGGTCTATCACTTGGCTTACAGCCATCTTTTTATTGATTTCCCTGGTTCTCATTCCACTCTGCCTTAGGCTATTTGAAAAGCTGTAGCTAAAACCCATCCTCTGTTTTGACCATTTTCTGCCCAGTCATTTTATGCTTCAGCAAAATTCTTACTGTCTTCCTTAATGGACCTCTGGGAATGAAAGAACAACTTCAATAAAAGTACAGTGAATTAAATGATGGGACCAAGCCATTAACAAAACTCTAAGCCTGTCCTCGATTCTTAGAATGTATTACATTAGCATAGCTCCTCGAGCTTTTAACATATTCTGATGCATATTATTTAACAAATAGGTGTTTACATTTATCAAATGCTTTTTCTACATCAATTTAAATAGTCACTTTTTTTGTCTATTAATAATGGTGAATTCTCTTGACATATTTTCTTGTGTTGAGACTTCAATACATTCCTGGGATGAAATTGATCTGAACAATAAATTATTGTTTAAGAATCAAATGTTTCATTTCAACTAATACTTAATTTAGAATACTGAAACATGTATCCATAAGTGAAACTGGCTTGTCAGTTTTTTATTGCCTTTATCTGATATTGGAATCAAGATTGCACTAATATCATTAAATAAGCAGATAGTGCTTCTTATCTGGGAAAAAAAAATTGTAAGATCAGTGTTTCCTTGAAAATTTAGTAGAATTTCTGTGTGAAACAGAGCAAGGGCTATAAAGTTTGGGTGGCAGGGAGGTCTTTTTTGACCATTTAATGTCTCTACTCCTTTTGACCTATTCAGTTTTCCTAATTTGGGCATTTTATATTTTTCCAAATAGTTTATGACTAAGATCTTGTAAGTTATCAAGTATATTCTGATTCAGTTATAATATTCTTTATTTAAAATCTGTTATATCTGTAGGCATTTTTCTTTTTCATTGCATGTTTCTGTTTTCATATGTTTTTTCTTTTTCTTGCTTGGTTTTGCCACAGACCTTTAGTTTTTTTGACATTTTTATTATTTGTAATTATTCATTTTAAAAATTTCTTCTTTATTGTTATCAATTCTTCTTCCTTGTTTCTTTTGGTTGGTTTCTTTGTATTTGCTCTGCTACATTTTCAACATTTTCAAACTTTGTGTCTTGGTAAATTTATTTGAAACTATACAATTCTGTAAAGGACTATGTTAGCCATATCTTACAAACAGTGACTTGTGAGGTTTTATTGTTAAGTCCTAGAACTTCATAATTCCCTTCATGGTCCCCTTTTCACTCAGGGATTATTTAAATATAAAACCTGACATTTAGGATTACATAAGCTATGCTTCTTTTCTTTTTTAAAATTTCTAGTGTTAATTGGTTATGGTCAGAGAACATAGCCTACATGATAATGATTCTTTGGAATTTAAGACTGCCTTTATGGTCTAGTAAGTTTTCCAGGTAAGGAATACACACACACACACATACAAACTCATATATATAAAAAATAATTTACATATATATGTGTGTGTATATTATATATATATAATATATATATAATAGTTCAAGCTTATTACATTACTTCTTTTATGTCTTAATGTTTGTCTGATTTATTTATCAACTTCTGAGGAAAGTATGTTAAAATCTCTTGCAACATATATTTTATAAGTCTATTTCTCTCTACCATTATGCCATTGCAGCTTTGTATACTTTGAGGCTATATTGTTAAGTTATTCATGCTGCTTACACCTCCTTGCTCTGTTATTTTACCAGTATATGTCACCATCACCCTTTTCCCCATATAACATTTTTTGCTTTTATGTATCAAATATTAACATGTTAATATTAAGAGTCAGATATTAAGATGGCCACTCTCTTTTGGTTTGTAGTGGCTAATATGAGTTTTTATCCTTTTATTTTCAAATTTCCTGTGTCTTTTTGCCTGAACTGAATCTAAATAGTGCACTGTTGATTTTTTTGTGTTTTATTTTTAAAAATATCATCTAAGTTTCCATCTTTTAATTGGTGAGATGAGCAATTTACATTTATTAAAATTATTAGGACTTTTTCATATTTTCCAATGTTTGTATTTTCCCCATGTATCTTTTTTCTCCTTTCCTACTTTCCTTAATTAGTTCAAGTTTTCTTCTCTGATATATATATATACATATATACACAGCATTGATGCTGAGAATTCTGTCAGTCAGATTTCTATTCTAGTTGATCTGCTCTTTCTCTGTGACCTTTTAGAATTATCTCCTGTATTAATAGAGTTAACTTTTGATACCATGTGTCTGAGCATAGGTTTTTCTGTATCTATTCTGTATGGTAATGTCTGGGCCCTTTTAATCTGAAATCTTACATCTTTCTTGATTCTGAGATATTTATCATAATTATTTTGCCCTCTCTGTTCCTTCTGCCCCTTCTGGGATATCCTGTTATCCAGATCTGGGGACTTGACTTCTATTCTCTATATTCTTTTTCTTCATTACTTACTCTGCTTCTGACAGATTTCCTGAGTCCAGCATTCATGCTCACAAACTCAGTCTTCGGCTCTTATTATCCCACTATTTATGCCATCTAATGAGTTCTTTATATCAACTCTTCATTTCTGATATTCCTACTTAGTTCTTTCTGGTTTTGTTATTGTTAATTTGTGTTACTAACAAACTCCTGTGGTAGGCTGAATGTTGGCTCTCCTAAAGATGCCCATATCCCAGTCCCTGGAACCTGTAATGTTCCCTTACATGGTGTATTAATTTCCTAAGGCTTCCATAACAAAGTAACACAACCTGGGTGGCTTAAAACAACAGAAAAGTATTTTCTCACAGTTCTGGAGGCTAGATATCTAAAATCAAGATGCTGGCAGGGCCATGCTCCCTCTGCAGGCTCTAGGAGAGAATCTGTCCCACACCTTTCTTTTAGTTTCTGGTGTTGCCTGTCATCCTTGAAATTCTCTGGCTTCAAGACACATCATTCTAATATACTTATGTGATCAATTGGCATTCTCCCTGTGTGTCTGTGTCTGTATTAAAATTTCCTTCATCTTACAAGGACACTGGTCACTGGATTAGGGCTGACTCGATTCCAGTATGACTTCATCTCAACTTGATCATATCCGAAAAGATCCTATTTTCAAATAAAGTCACACTCACAGGTACTGGGTTTAGGATCAGAACATACCTTGTTGGAGGACACTATTCAACCCAGAGCACATGGCAAAAGGAACTTTGCAGGTGTGGTTAACTTAAATATCTTGACATGGGGATATTATATTATCTTGGATTATCCAGGTGGGCCCACTGTAATCACAAGATTTCTTATACGAGGGAAGTAGGAAGTTAGAGAAGAGAGAAGATGCTCTGCCACTGGCTTTGAAAATGGAGAGAAGAAGGAACCATATGCTGTGGAATGTAAGTGGCCTCCAGAAATGGGAAAGCAATAGTTTCTCCCTTGGAGCCTCCAGAAGGAACTAGCCCTGCTAACACCATGATTTTTTTTTTTTTTTAAGATTTTATTTATTTGACAGAGACAGAGAGACAGTGAGAGAGGGAACACAAGCAGGGGGAATGGGAGAGGGAGAAGCAGGCTTCCCGCTGAGCAGGGAGTCTGATGTGGGGCTCGATCCCAGGACCCTGGATCATGACCTGAGCCGAAGGCAGATGCTTAACCAACTGAGCCACCCAGGCGCCCCAACACCTTGATTTTTAACCTCATAAGACTCATTTTGATTCTGACCTCTGGTATTTTAAGAGAATAAATACACGTTTTCAGTTACAAAGTTCGCTGTCAATACTTCCTATTTGTGTGGTGTATAACGTTTCATTATCTATCTTTCATGAACTCTCTGGGAACCTAGTTATTTTAGTGTGTGTGTGTATGTGTGTGTGTGTGTGTGTGTGTGTGTGTGAGCAAGCTCATATATTCCTGTGTCTATCAGCTAATATGGCTGCTAACACATGCTGGAAAATAGGAGTCTAGTCCCCAGTCTGTGTCACTCTAGGTGACTTTAAAAAAAAGAGCAGGGGAGTTAACCCACAGGGATAGCCTGGGCACCACAGACTCACTGTGGACTACTCTACAAGGAAATTCCTCTGTTCAGGGACTGGCCTTGAAACTCTTACAATGAAGTGACACCGGGGAGGAAGTCTTATGGTGGCCCCCCAGTCCTGAGGTTTGAAAGGGGAAGGAAGATGGGGGAATAAAACCAGAAAGGCATGGTCATTCCACACCTGCGTGAATCATCTCTTTGGCCCAGCAGCGTCTGATAGGAACTGATAACGGACACTGCCTGAGAGCCACTCCCCAAGGCCTGGGCTATTGTTGCAGATTTTTGGTGGCTGTGGGGCAGGTAATGAAAGCCCAGAGGTCATGTGGGGAAGAGGCAAAGCAGGACTGAAGTGTCCTTCCCCAGTCTATCTTCCTATTGCTGCTTGGTCACTCTTAGCCTAAGTCTTTGGCATCCATATTGGTTTTTCTCCAATTTTTTTTTCTGGCAATTCCTTAAATACAAGCTTTGTTCTTCTATACATTCTTAAAAGTGGACCCTGAAATAAAAAAACCAGTACTCCATGTGAGTTTTCTATCTTGTCAGCTTTCTTTTCTATATCCGGCAAAACTAGACTGAAAAAATAATGCTACCCATCTCTCTGTAAATATGAGGGCAATGGTTAAACTGGAGGTATAAGACAATATTGGAAGAATCGGGGTTTTATATGGATGTGTTTCTTCACTCAGAAATCAACTTGTCCCAGGTAATTTAGGAGGCACAAATGGGTGGACGTCCTCATTTTGGAACCAGTTTCCTTTGAAATAAGTTTTCTGTGTGATAAAGAATGTTGTTTTCATGCGCTCACGCTGTTGGTTCTCTTGCATTATGTCTTTATAAGGAGGTATCTCGTGAACCAATTTCTTCCAGAGTCACAGAGCCAGAATCCTGCCCACTCAGCTCCTACACTTGCACATGTTACTTGAAAATGCCTTTTCCTTCTGATTCTCTTGTTTGTATTCTGTGAGTACCACTATATCCAAATCACTTTTAGGGATTCAAACTACCAATAAGGAGCTGTAAAAATGAAAAATTCCTCATACAAGAATGGTTTGGAAAGGAAAAGCAATTTGAATTGATGTATACCAAGCTTTTCTTCAGACAATTAAGCCTAGGGAATAATTCTTATACTATTAAAGAGGAATTGTTAGAAATCTTTTTTTTCCCTTTAAATTATAGTTTGGTAGAGTATTTATTACTCCATTGCTACAAAATTAAGAAGAATAATTATACATACATTTGCTCACAGGGCAAAATAATGAGACTCCCAAGAATTAAAAGAACAAAGACAAGGAACCAAACAATACATATACATGAATTAGAACTATTGGAACCAATGGATCCAAAATTTAAAAAGAGGCATAATATTCTCAAAGAGATAAAGGAGAAAAACATATTATATATATAAATCATCTAAGATTTCCTTCATGTCCTCCTTTATCTCTACCAAACATAACTTGTACTAGCATTTACTGTACACATGCTGGCCCAGTATTCTTTCTTTTAATACTTTTTTGAGGGATGATTGACATACAAAAAGCTGTACATCTTTGATGTAAACAATTTGATGAGTTTGGAAATAGGTATGGAGCCATTATCACAATCAATTCCATAAATATATCCACCACCACCAAAAGTTTCCTCCCACCTTCTTTATTTTTGTGTGTATAAAACACCTTAACATAAGATCTACCATTCTTAGAAAATTTTTAAGTCCACCACAGTATTGCTATAAAGCTACAATAATTGAAACAGTATGGTACTGACATAAAAACAGACATAAAGACCAATGGAACATTATAGAGAGCCCAGAAATAAACCCTCTCGTATATGGTCAACAGATCTTCAACAAAGGTGCCAAGAATACACAATGAGGAATGAACAGTCTTTTCAAGAAAGAGTGTTGGGAAAACTGGTAATCCACATGCAAAGGAATTTAATTGGACCACTATCTTATACCACACATAAAAATCAACTCCAAATGTGGTAAAGACTTAAACATGAGACCTGAAAATGTAAAACTCCTAGAAGAAAACATAGAGAAAAGGCTTCTTGACATCAGCCCTGGCAATGATTTCTTGGATGTAACACCAAAAGCATAGGCAGCGAAAGCAAAAATAGACAAATGGGATTACATAAAACTGAAAAGCTGTTGCACAGCAAAGGAAATAATCAAGTCACAAGACAACCTATGGAATGGGAAAAAATATTTGCAAACCATATATCTGATAAAGGGTTAATATCCAAAATATGTAAGGCCTCCTACAACTCAGTAACAAAAAACAAATAATTCAATTAAAAAATGGGCAAAGGATCTGAATAGAAATTTCTCCAAAGAAGAATACAAATGGCCGACAAGTATACGAAAAGGTGCACAAAATCATTCTCATCAGGCAAGTATGAATCAAAACTACAATGAGAGGGGTGCCTGGGTGGCTCAGTCGTTAAGCGTCTGCCTTCAGCTCAGGTCATGATCCCAGGGTCCTGGGATCGAGCCCCACGTCGGGCTCCCTGATCAGCGGGAAGCCTGCTTCTCCCTCTCCCACTCCCCCTGCATGTGTTCCCTCTCTCGCTGTGTCTCTCTCTGTCAAATAAATAAATAAAATCTTTAAAAAAAAAAAAAAAACTACAATGAGATATCAGCTCAGTATTCTTAACACATTGTAAAGGAGGGCTATAGTGTTACCACCTGTCCTTATGATAACCAGATCCCATTGTCCCTTGAAAGCCAACCCCAGGGGGAGTCAAGATGGTGGAAGAGTAGGGGACCTCGTTTCATCTGGTCCCTTGAATTTAGCTAGATAACTATCAAATCATTCTGAACACCTATGAATTCAACCCGAGATATTAGAAAGCCAACCCCATTAAAGCAAAAAGTGCCATCCCCAACAAAAGGGCAGCAGAAGGGAAAGCAGTCGGGGACTCTAGAGTCGGCCTGCCTTATTTTCTTTACGCTTTCTCAAGATACACATTATGTCCTTCCATGTGTTGATTAATAAGTAATTTTGAGCATGCACGGAGCACGGCATAAGCATGGAACTGTTCATTCCTTTCCAAACGGAAGGTCGTGATCTGTGTCTCATTAGTGAAGCAGCAGGGAAAGAGCTGGGAGCTGGAAACCTGGTTCCCAAAATTCCAGCCCTGCTGTGGAATTTTAAACAAGTGATTTAACTTCTCTGTAAAATGGGGAGAGTAATTCTTCACCATAAACATATCTCAGGATTGTTTTAAGGATCAATTTAGGTCATATAAATGTGCAAAGAGCCCAAGATCTATCAAGGAATTTTGTGTAGTTCTATAAAGATAATATATAGTACAAAGTGCAAAGTGTAATATTCCAGCTATTAAATCGTGAAGAAATATTAGAGCATCATTTGTTCAAACCCTAATAAAATAATGAATGTAGGCAATACTCAACAAGGGCTACTAACATCACACAACAAAGAGAGACGAACAGACATTATCTATGATGTATTCCTAAAGGAGGGTTAAAAAAGAACCTAAATCACATCAAAGCATTAAGCCAAACCTCTAGATCTAATTTCTAGTTTTCAGGAGATACAGGAGGCAAAAGTACACATTAAAGGACACCACAAGGAAGCAAAGAGCAAAGTCCAGAATTAAGGAAATTCTACAAGATAAATTGCTTCATTTCTTTAACATATTGCTAAGGGGAAAAAAAGAGACAGGGGGAATCTATGGATTAGAAAAGACATAAGAGATATGTGAGAACCAAACGTGTGTGAGAACACCGGAAATTGATTCAAACAAACCAAAATTTTTAAAAACCATTTTGGAGACAATCAGGAAATCTGAACACTGACAGGATATTTGTTGATATTAAGGAATTATTGCCAATTTTTTAAGTGTGACAATGGTCTTGTGGTTATGTTTTAAAGCAATTCATTATCTTTTAGAGATACAAACTGAAATATTCATGGACAAAACGACATAATGTCTGAGAATCTCCTCAAAAAGACCAGAAGGTATAGGGGTTGGGGCGGGGGAGAGTGCAGGTGGAAATGGGAAAATATAAGTGTAGTATATAAAGTACAATAAAAATTGTTATTTAGAAGAATCTTGAATATGCTATGCTCCCTGTGGAGTGACTTAATATTCGCCCATCACAAGCATAATTTATGCTATCACAAGCTCTAAGGAGAGCTCAGGAGTCAGAAATCACAAACCTTAGTAATTTATTATTATTTTTTTAATACTAAACTTTGAGGTCTTTTTTTTTTTTTAAGATTTTATTTATTTATTTGACAGAGAGATAGAGAGAGAGAACAAGTAGGCAGAGAGGCAGGCAAAGGGAGAGGGAGAAGCAGGCTCCCTGCCGAGCAGGGAGCCCGATGCGGGGCTCGATCCCAGGACCCTGGGATCATGACCTGAGCTGAAGGCAGCTGCTTAACCAACTGAGCCACCCAGGCGCCCCAAACTTTGAGGTCTTAAACATGCATCAGTGAGAGGAGTATCTGTTTATTTCCATTGCAGGCTAGACATTTTCAGACCACAGCCTTTTAATTTACACATCCTTCTACTTTTTTCAAAGTATAATGGAAAGGGTGGGCTTTATCATTTTAATCATTAAGGAAATCTTAGGAACTCTTGTGAGAGATCTATGGTCACTAGCCGTAACTCTCAAAAAACAAAATGTTCTTATGATACTTTTAAAAACTGGCTTAAAAAAAGTGGTGTAGTGTGTTCTTCAGGCTCCCAGACCCTTGGCTACACAAGCTACAAATACATTTCAAGTGCCAATTATTTGCACTGTTCAACTTTATAGTCCATAAAATCATTCACCTGATTAAAAATTTTGAAATGCTAGACTTCTAAGAAGATGAAAGCTAATTACCAGCCAATATTTCGTTTTTTAGCAGATTAAATAATCATAATATAAATTACTAGAAACTTCAAAGTATCTAGGTTTTATACACACTTTCTAAAAAAATACAATGATACTAAACAATTTTGGAACAGCTGGTACATTGAAAATAAAAAATGTATCTTTATTTTCATTTATTTAGTTTTTTAAGTAGGCTCCATGCTCAGTGTGGAGCCCAACATGGGCTTGAACTCATGACCCTGAGATCAAAACCTGAGCTGAGATCAAGAGTCAGACACCTGTAACCAACTGAGCCACCCAGGCACCCCTAAAAATGAATCTTTAAAAGCTCAACCTCAAAAGTCCTCAGTAGCACCCAGTCTGCCCAACTCTATACACCACCTTTGCTTCAATTCTTAAAATCCACAGCAGTTTGAATGTAGTTCTATCATCATGTGATGCCCCAGACAAAATGAAGAGAAAATCCCAGTCATTCTGCCTCAACCACATGAATCTATCCTCCTTCCATTAAACGATGAGAATCATATTAGTTTGCTAGGGCTGCAGTAATAAAGTGCCACAAACTTGGTGGCATAAACAACAAAAATGAGTTGTCTTGCAATTCCAGAGGCTAAAAGCCCAACATCAAGGTATCAGCAAGATTGGTACCTTCTGATGGCTATGAAGAAGAATCTGTTCCATGTACCCTACCCCCACCCCCAGCTTCTGAAGGTTTGCTAGCAATCTGTGGCATTCATTGGCTTGTAGAAGCGTCCCCCTGATCTCTGCCTTCATCTTCATGTGGCATTCCTTCTGTGTACCTATCTGTGTCCAAGTCTCCCCTTTCTAGAAGGACACCAGTCAGACTGGATTCCCACTCCAGCACAGTAGAACTCATCTAACTTAACTAATTACATCTGCAATGATCCTATTTCCAAATA
>NC_138370.1:146331761-146355664 GCF_054177405.1 Leptonychotes weddellii
ACTTCCAGCTGACTGTGACTGCTGGTTTCAGAGTGGGTAGCACAACCCAATGTACCCAGGTATCCCAAACATATTGCACGGAGCCAAAAGGACACCGAAGAGGAACCTCTTAAAATTTTCCATTTATTGGCCCTGTATATTTCGGAGGTAGAGAGCAAGAACAGTATGCCTTTTTCTGGTTGTTTAAGGCATTATTTATGGAACTGCGACTTAATGAACACCATATTTCCCAATCATTCCAGTGAGATTTTAGTATCGCCTTATGAACTGGAGCCCCAGGAAGCTCTCTGATATGCCTCTTAATTAGTTTTGCCAATTAGTAGGGAAAATGACCACAAAAAGATTGAAAATACCTAGTAGTTAGAGGAAATACCCAGAACAACCCTGTGGTCTGTCTTTTCCCAGCTTTAATGCACCAGGGAAATCAACTGTTCAACAGTGTGGTGCATGAATTCTGGACTAGATATCTGGGTACAAATCTCACTTCTGACACTTATTATCTATGTAACCTCGGGCAAACCATTTGGCCTTTCTGTATCTCACTTGCTTCTTGAGCAAAATGGTAATGACAGCAGTACTTGCTTCATGGACTTTTATGCAGATTAAATATGTTAATACCTGTAGACTGTTGGGAACAATGTCTGGCACATTCTAAACACAAATGCTAGCCATTATTAGAAATTTGTAATTGAACAGTAAACTATTTTGTTGTGATGTTAAGTGCTGATGTGAACTTTAAACAAGTGTATTTCTTTGTTGGCACGGAGTAGGCAGCAAAGCAGGTGGGCGTACATTCTATCTGATAAAATTCCCAAAAGGCAATCACTGATCTCTCTCTCCAGGGTAGCTCTGCCCACTAGGAAGAGGTTCTCTGACCACACTGATCCTGTCATAATGTTTTGGGAAGCACTCTGCTAAACAGAAGAGCAGTCTAGTGCATACTCAGCTTACCAAGCCAGCCTCCTCCTTTCCCTCGGTTAGCAGGCACAGACTTCTTTTTGCCAGACAGTTGAGACTATAGATCCCAACATCTACTAGAAACCTTCCGTCTCACCCCTTCTACATTAAGGGAGGATGAGAACCAATCTCGTTGTTGTGTTGTAGTTGTTCAACCTGAAAGCACATGTGGATGGGTTTCTTGCTGTTAGGTATAACCAAAGTTACGAGAACCTGAAACATCCGAAAACTAAGAGCCCTCAGCCACCCTCACATACACCTTAAACTATTCTTCTGGTCCAGCCACTCAACAGATGCTTTTATCAGTAACTGCAAAATAGAAAAATAATTTTAGAAAATCCTAATTAAAAGCCACAAATTATAAATCCCACAAGATGAACAAAAAGTTCATGAGGGTGGGGAGGAGCAGGGAAATTACCATGTACTGGAGGAGGTAGGTAAGCAAGAGGAAAGGGACTAAGGTTTAGGAAGATACGACAGTGGAAGCATATGAACTGTGTCTTGAAGAATATGTGACAATTTACAATGTTGTATCTGCCCTGAAAGAAGTAAGGAATAGAGCCATTTCCAACCTTAAAAATAGCTCACTCTAGCAGTGACTATACTAGAATCAACAGTATCATAGGAAGAGAGTGGCACTGAGAGCTTGGAAACAGATTAATCCACTTCCTTGCTCACTGAGCCCTGCACACCTACCTTCTACAGGTCATGAAAGCAAGGGTAAGAGCCTGTGGAAAGAGTACAGATGCATGTTTATTTATCTCATGATAAATGGACATGAGCACAGAACTAGAGTCTGCATGGTTAGAACTAAAAGATGAGAATTTAGATTATAAAAATACTCAAGCGTACAATAGCCTGTCTTTCACAACTTTACACTGAATGATTTTTATTTGCCACTCACATCAGTTGTGACCTTGCATGTCCCACTGTAATTAAATCCCTTTTTAAAAATTTGTCAGTTAACACGATCTGTAGTGCTTAGAGTTAATAGTAACAGAGCTACCAAGAAAGAAACAGTTGCCCCTGACATTCAGGATTGGCAAATACCTAAGTGTGGAGTTATTGCCTATTCCCATGTGTGGTGTACATGTGGATAGGAATGAGTAGAATTCTCAATTATACATTCATTTAGTTATGTGTGCAGCAATGGGATACTTCTAAAGATATAAGAGAGAGATGATATACAGTGCCTAATTCTATGCCCCCTTGCCTGGAAGACTAAAATCTATTTGGGAAGGTAAAACATGTATCTATGAAAGAATAAGTAAGTCACTGTGCAAGATGGTACAAAATTAAATGTCAAAATGAATGCTAGAAGCCATAGTATTACTGAGGGAAACCACTCTGAGCGGAAGCAATAGCAGACCTTGTCACAGGAGGAGGGGCATGGGCTAGAGCTTGAAGAATAGGTATTATTTACATAAAAAATAAAAGAATTCATGGGGTGCCTGGGTAGCTCAGTCAGGTAAAATTTGACTCTTGATCTTAGCGAAGGTCTTGATCTCAGGGTTGTGAGTTTGAGGCCCTGTGTTGGGTTCCATGATGGGCGTGAAGCCTACTTAAAAAAAAAAAAAAAAGATTTAATATGCAGTCCTATTAAATCTCTCTGCAGTCAGAGAGAATACAATTGAGAAAGGCCAACGCAAGCGAGTTATCTCTACAGGTGAGGACGTAAAGAGAGTAATGGAGAAGCCAAAGATAAGGGTCTGATTAAATTATTAGGTGGGTTGGAAAGCCAAACTCGGGAATTTGGGACTTTTCCTATAGTCAAGAAAGAATCACTGACACCTTCCAAGGCAAAGCAGAATATAGAGAATCTAGTTTGGTTTGGTTTGACTTGGTTTGTTTTCTGTAGTCTTGCTTGTTCTAATGAATGGGAACATGAATAACACCAAATATCAAATAAGCCAAAAACCATGTAAATTTGCCTTTGGCTGGCTTTACATGTATGGTTCGATACTTTCTTGAGAGAGTAATTCCTATATATTCTGCTGTAAGAACCTTGAAAATAAAAAGAAAAAAAAGTTTTCCTCCCAATTCATCCCCCTACCTTTTCTGAAAGATCCACCTAGCTCAGGAATTCTATAGGACTAGACATCTCTTGCACCAGAGGAAAATTAGCTAGGCTTTGTTTCAAAAGCCTATGTACAAAGTTCTATCTGATTATCTGAGAAGGAGGGGGTCTGATGGTTCTGTAGAAAGAGAGGGTACAATGTAGGGAGAATTGGTTCACCAAAGAGTGATTGGTGAGGCACTTTGTGGGCAACATAGAGCAGGGCTTCTCATGTTTCACCAGTATTCCTAGGTGTGGCAGGACCTCCTCAAGTTCAGCATGCATAGATACCTTGGACACTGAGTAAAAGGCCCTGATGGTCAAGACTGGAACAGCAGAAGACTTTGGGACTGTGGGTAATGGATCCCCTAACACTTAAGGAGACAAAAAAGCAGCTCAGCCAGTGACCATAGAACTAAGACCAGAGGTAGTCTTCAAATGGGCTTCTTAAAATAGGGAGGATTTCTTAAAATCATTGAAGGTGGTTTTCCCCATAAACTCTGTTGGTGGGGACCATATCAATCAAAGCTGATTTAGAAAAATAAAAGAATATGACATTTGTCACAATTGAGAGCAACAGAGCAAATTTATAACCTTGTTCTATTTCTCTCTTATTCTCTTAAAGTAGCACACTGACTCATTCCTTGAATGAAAATTTTAGTCTGCACCAAATATAATCTTCCTAAAAGCAGAACTGATCAGCCTTGAAGTTGGGTGAGGGACAGAATTTTCCATGAATTGAAGGATGCACGGTGAGTGAGAGGCCAGAACCTCATGCCCCTCCCCACTACTGAAGGTATTATTAGGCAGCTGAGTTTGTGCAAGGGTAATGACACCCAGGCAAATGTGTAACCAGCCATGTATGTTGAATGCCATTAAATTCATCAAGGAAAAATTATTTCCACCATCCTTATGCCAATTTATACTCTAGTATAAACTTTTTTCCAGCTTTACTGAGGTATAATTGACAAATAAAATCATATGTATTTGAATTGTACATGTGATGATTGAGTTAATTAATACATCCATCACCTCGTAGTTAGACCCTTTTCTGTTTAGTGTGGTAAGAATGTGTGAGAGCTCTTCTCTGCAGATTCAAGTATATAATAGAGTATTATTGACTACAGTTACCATGCTGTATATTAGAGCCTTAGAACTTATTTATTTTATACTTTCAAGTTTGTTCTCTTTTTTTAGATTCCACATATAAATGATACCATACAGTATTTGTCTTTCTCTGTCTGGCTTATTTCACTTAGTATAATGCTGTCTAGGTTCATCCATATTGTCACAAATAGCAGGATTTCCTTCTTTTTTTATGGCTTAAAATATCATTTATATCACATTATATATGTGTGTATATGCATATACATATACACACATATATAACACATATATAACATATTTATATATATGTAACATATATCACATTTTCTTTATCCATTCATCTATCGATGGACACCTAGGTTGTATCCATATCTTGGCTATTGTGAATAATGCTGCAATAAGCATGGGAATGCAGACATCTCCTCCGGATACTGATTTTGTTTCCTTTGTATATATACCAAGCAGTGAGATTGCTGAATCATATGGTAGTTCTGTTTTTAATTTTTGAGGAACCTCTATACTGTTTTCCATAGTGGTGGTACCATTCAGGCACAAATTTTGATAATGATATTTAAAATGCTAAGTGCTATGGACTAAATGATTGTGTCCCCCCAAAAAAAGTTATAAATGGAAGCCTTAATCCTCAATGTGATGGTGTTTGGAAGTGGAGCCTAAAGGTTAAGATGAGGCCATTAGAGTAGAGCCCCAGGATGGGATTAATGCCTTTACAAAAAGAGGAAGAAATCAGAGTTCTATCTGTCTCTGCCATGTGAGGACACAGCAAGAAGGCGGGCCATTGCAAACCAAGAAGAGGGTCCTAACCAGACACAGACTCTGCTAGCACTTGATTTTTGACTTCTCAGCTTCCAGAATTGTGAGAAATAAATGTTATTTAAGCCATCCAATCTATGGTATTTTGTTGTAACAGCCCAAACTGAGACAGTAAGTAACTACCTCTAGATGCTTGTTGATTCTTCTCAGGGTCTTTCAGATGTGGTCCCTAATATATAGAGTTTACTTGTATATGGACCAGATAACCCTGTTTATCCTGAGATAATTTCAAAGTAAATTATAGACTATAAAATATTAGGGTATTGTGTTCTATGCATTCTTTTCCAATAATTGTTAATATATGCAAAATTGTTACATTTAACTAGGATAAACATCTATTTTAAAGATGAGAACTGAAAAACAGAAATCTACTAGTTTTGTGATCATTTTAAGCCTCAGATGTTTTATTTATATAATATGATCATTGTGTTAAATACATATGGTAATGAATATAAAGTTCTTTTCTCTGTGTCAGCCATTCAGGAAAAATTCAATCAATTATAATTGCAACATTCCAAATGAAATATAAGTGAATTAAAGACTTTTTAAGCCCTCATTTTACTATCTGAGAGCATTGCCTATCAGCAGTAATCGAATTTCACCCTTAGATAAATGTTTAGAGCTAATTTAAGAATAATTCCTCCAAGAAGCTGAAGTTTAAAAGAAGGTTTTGATTTGCTTGAGATAGCACAGAAAATCTTATTATAGCTAAAGTCTGACAAAGGTCTAATATTGGCCAATAAAACAGAACTAGCACATTTATGAATTAAATCCTCTTTCTGTTTTAGTTAGTATAACTCTACTCAGTGTACCACATCCCAAGAATGTTCCATCCCAGATACCTGTGTTTCTTAGAAGCCATCCCAAGCTTCTGACTATGTCAGCTTATTCATTTCCCTCTGCTCTTTCCATTATCCTCCTTTTGTCTTTATGTCAAGAGATGAATGACATCATTCTAGAGGGTTGCCTGGTGGCCCTATATCTGGCTTTATCCTACCACTACTACTCTCAGTCCTAGCCCAATCCCAGGTTAGTTCCCTAATGATTCACCAGTTAGCAAAAAATCAATGTGTGTCTAGCCCTGGGAACTACAAGTGATAAAATGGAAATGGCAACGTAGAAACCCAAAGGCAAAAGCTCACTTCCAACTCTTGGTACCAGACTCGATTTAAGAAGAATATGCGCAATAATGCCAGCAGACATTGGGAATTTTACAGAGCGTGCTGAGTAATTTTTGGCCTTTCCATAATTTCTGGCATCAACAGTGCATTCAACGGCTATTAAACCATCAATGATTCTTTTTCTCAAATTTCTAAAACTCCAACATCCAAACCTTTTTTTCCTTAGTCTTAGATTAGAAACAGACATTAGAGATTCTAATTCAGTCTCCCAAACAACATCAACTTTTAGAACACTCCCTTCAGGGGCCAGTCAGCTACATTGTTTCAGATCCAGTTATTAGAAAGTCCATAGTTGCATTCAGCTGAAATCTGCCATTCTGTAACTTTCAGGTGCTGATCAGAAAATCAATCCTAAAAGCAAGGTTTTTCAAAATTGGCAAGAATCTTAAGAGTATTCTGTTCTCTAGAATTTCCACAAACAAATTAAATTTCCTTTCATATAAGAGCCCATATGAGTTAGCTTTTGCTGAGTAACAGATCATCCCAAACACACACTTATTATTTCTCATGATTTTGAGGGTCAGCTGGGTAACTCCTCCAGTCTGGCTGGCTCGCCTGTGGCAGAATGGTCTAGAATGGCCTAATTCACATATCTGGCAGTTATTAGGCTGGTGGTTCTAGAGGTGGCCTCAGCTGGGACAGCTGCCACCCTGGGCTTCTTCATAGGATAGTTTCAAGGTAATTAAGATCAATGCTTTTCCAGCCTCTGATGTACCATGGTTGCTAATATCTTTTTGGCCAAAGCAAATCACACAAGTGTACTGGGTTTGACAGTGTCTGCACTAAGATTCAGGTCCTACCCAGAATCACACAATGTGATTTTTTTGGAAATAATGTTATTGTCAATGTTATTAGTCAAGTTAAAGGGAGGTCATCCTGGAGTAGGGTGGGCCTTTAATCCAATACAACATATATCCTTATACGAAGAAATGAAGAGACACAGAAACACAAAGGAAGAACGCCATGTGATGATTCAAAGAGCCAAGGATTGCCAGCAACATCAGAAGCTAAGGGAAAGGCTTGGAATAGAATCTCCCCTAGAGCCTTCAGAAAGAGCATAGCCTTGCCAAAACTTTGACTTCAAACTTCTAACATCCAAACTATAAGAAAATACATTTCTATTGTTTTAAGCTACCCAGTTTGTGGTTGTTTGTTATGCAACCCCAGGAAATGAAATCCCATGGCCAAGCAGAAATTCAAGGGAGGCTTTGGAAGCATGTTCCTGCTTTGTCAGCTCTGTTGTGAGTACCAGCAAGAGAGAAAAGGGTTGGGAATGGCTTTTGGGGATAGTTCTTGAGCAGCCAACCAAGAGTGTCTAGCATACCTCCCAAGAAACACATGATATTTTGAGGCAAACATACTGATGTGGTCACTACCACATGCAGGATTTCTAGAGATGACAATTAGCAAGCAATGTGTTCACCATATAGGATAGGGGATAGAGAATAGTAATTAAGCATGGGGGCTCTGAAAGCAAACCTTCTGGTTTCAAATCCCACCTTATCATTTACCAGGTATATGACCATGGATAAATTACTTAACTTCTCTTGTCTCAGGTCTTCTATCTTAAAAATAAAGATAGTAATTATACCCACGCATAGGGTTGTTAAGATTAAATGTATTGCACTTTTTGCAATGTCTGGTGCATGATAAATTCCCTATGTCCACTTCCACTCAGGAATAAGGTAAGGGCCAAAGATGGGACAAGGAACAACGTTATGGCACATGAGTTTACATTAAAAACCAGGAAGAACACTTAAGAAACAACTAAAAGCGATTACCTACTGTAGGGAAATGAACTTTTTAGTGAATATGTTTTATATATTTGAATTATGTAATAAATATTATCCAGTCAAAAAAATGTTTAAAGTCCCCATTATGTATTTAAGTCAATTATATTTATTATTTCACAAATAATTATAAGGAAAATATTTTCCAAAATGTTAACAATGGCTGTCTTTGGGTGACTGAGTAAAGGACTTTATGTATTTTTACTTTTCTGGAACTCTTTTGTGGTAAACAGGATAATCCCCCCCCAAAAGAAAGATATCTGTGTCCTAATCTCCAGAATCCATAAATAGGTTACAGAGCAAAGAGGAATTAAGGTTGCAGATGGAATGCAGGTGGCTAATAGTTGGCCCTTAGAGAGATTATCCCAGATAATCTGGGTGGACCCAATATAGTCATGAGTCCTTAAATGTGGAAGAGAGAAGCAGAAGAGACAGAGCCAGAGTGATGCCGTATGAGAAACACTCGAGTGGCCACTGCTGATGGGGCGAGGTGGAAAGGGACCATGCACCAAGGCTGCCTGCAGCTGATAGAAGCTGTAAATGGCAAGGAAATGGATTCTGCCCTGGAAGCTTCAGAAAGGAATATAGCCCTCCCAGCTCTTTGATTTTTACCCAATTAGCCCCATATCAGAGCTCTGATGGCCAGAGTTTAAAATTGTTAAGTTTGTGGGGCGCCTGGGTGGCTCAGTTGGTTAAGTGACTGCCTTCAGTTCAGGTCATGATCCTGGAGTCCCGGGATCGAGTCCCAGGATCGAGTCCCAGGATGGAGTCCCAGGATTGATTCCCGTGTAGCACTCCCTGCTCCGCGGGGAGTCTGCTTCTACCTCTGACCCTGCCCCTTCTCAGGTGCGCGCTCTCTCGCTCTCTCTCAAACAAATAAATAAATAAAATCTTAAAAAAAATAAGATAAGGGCGCCTGGGTGGCTCAGTTGGTTGAGCGACTGCCTTCGGCTCGGGTCACGATCCCGGGGTCCTGGGATCGAGTCCCGCATCGGGCTCCTGGCTCAGCGGGAGGCCTGCTTCTCCCTCTCCCACTCCCCCTGCTTGTGTTCCTGCTCTCGCTGTCTCTGTCTCTGTCAAATAAATAAATAAAATCTTTAAAAAAAAAAAAGAAAAAAAAAAAGAAGATAAAATAAATAGTAAGTTTGTGCTGTTTTAAGCTGCTAAATTTATGGTAATTTGTAACAATAGGATACTTAATACATTCCTCATGCATTAAATAATGACAATGTACATATTATTTTAACAATCAGGAAAAAATAACATAAAAAATGTATATATACATACAAACCTGAAATGTGACCAGAGCACTAGATGACATTTGCTTGTGTATTGGAGATGCATCCCTGAGATGACAGGCACCATTAACTTGTCATTATTCAGAGACTCAGCCCCAGGGCTCACAGGCGGTCTCCAAAAGGCACAAAGAGGCAAAGTGTGTGCTTGCACACTTCTGGCCTTGTTATTTTTCAGTCTCCTCATTCCCTAGCTGTTCACCTACTGTGCCACAGGCAGCAAGCATCCCATATATACCTAGCCTTCAGCAGAAGTGCAGATTTTACAAGAAATAATAAAATCAAACTATAAAAAGGAAAGACATATCAAAAAGATATGCACCAATACAACATCATTGTTTGAACACAGGAAATGTTCTGAGAGACCCGAGAGAAATCTCTTTCTAATGTGATGCACCAAGTTTTCCAGAGAACAGAAAATTGCCTGTTATAAATGCATTGTCATGATGACAATTGGAAAAAGAATGAAACTGGACCAAATTCCTTTGTAGTTCATTGTACCTTTGAAACCTAGAGTCCTAAAAAACCTGTACATTGTAGTAGCTTGATGTTTTCTAAAGATAGGAAATAAAAGCAGTTGGAAAATCTTCTTTAAAGAACAGAAGCTAAGTCATTCTTATAAGAAAAGTGTAACTCAAGCTTTTTCTTAAATTGTATATTTCCTTCTTGATTATGAAAGTAATATATGCTCACTATAGAAAATTCAGAGAATACAGAAACATACCTAGTAAAAATATTAATCATTCATATTCAGAGGAAACCACTGCTAAAATTTTTGCTATATTTTCTCCCATTTTATAGGCTTTTTTCATACTAAAGGTGTAATTGTATATAATATATACAATTTCTAGCTTCCTTCTATTAACATTAAAACAGTAGCCTTTAACTCAGAATGTAAAATTATATAGCCATAATTTTTATATTGTATAACTTTTACATTTGCATCCATTATGTGGCTATACCAAAATATATGTACTTTCGCTAGTGTTGAATAATTAGGTTGTTTCTAACCGTTCACCATTTATAAATAATGCTGCAACAAATAGCTTTATAGTTTTTTCTACATTAAGGATTATTTCTTTAGGATCAAGAAGTGGAATAAAATAATTCAGAAGTGGAATAGCTGAACTGGAATGTAAGAATATTTTTGAAAATTTAATATAGATTGCTAAAATTCTTCCTAAACATAGAAAGATAGATAGATATCCTCAAGCAAAGCTTGAGATAGTCTGTATCACCAACTCTTGCAAGTACTGGGTATTATTATTATTACTTTTTTTTTTCAATTCCTTGATTTTTTTATTTTAAAGCCATCATACTGAAATCCAGGGATATTGGTTCACTAATTTGAGCATAATGAAAAGTTAACAATTTTAAGTTATGACAAATGGATCAAAAGTAGATATAATTTGTCTTTTCAGGTCCCTCTGCCTAGAGCTGAAACAGATCTGGGGTCACACTACATTGGATTTATACCCCATCTTCACCATTTCTTAGCTAAGTAATCTTGGGCAGATACGTCTCTAACCCTCAATATTCTGATCTCTAAAATGGAAGAGAAAATAAAAATTTACTCCAAAACATAGTGTTATGATGAGGACTTAGTGAGATAATCCTTGTAGAATGCTTACTGTAATATCTACCACATGGTAAATAATCAGTGGTAGCTCTCATTATCATGATTACAGTTAAAGTACCATTGCACCTATTAGTGATGTATTTAGATCCTTCCTGCAAAACACATCTAAGTCCTGCCTTATCTGAAACCTCAGACTCCTCATACAGAATGTCATCTTGGGAGATGGGCTTTGTGCAATTTACTTGTCATGTACTGCATACCACCATTATAATCATCCCTTTGTTCCCCACCACCCCAACAATTCTACCCATTATTCAGTACACATCATGGTAAGTGTACTCTTAATCACCTTTGTCTGTTTCACCCATTTCCCCACCAACCTTCCCTCTGGCAACCACAGTTTGTTCTCTGTATTTGAGTCTCCCTTTTTTTGTTGTTGTCCATTTGTTTCTTAAATCCCACATATTAGTGAAATCACATGGTATTTGTCTTTCTCTGTCTGACTTATTCCCCTTAACTTTATACCTTCTAAGTCCATCCATGTTGTGGCGAATGGCAAGATCTCATTCTTTTCATGGCTGAGTTATATTCCATTGTGTGTGTGTGTGTGTGTGTGTGTGTGTGTGTGTGTGTGTCTATACCACCTCTTTTTTATCCCTTCATCTACTGATAGACACTTAGGTTGCTTCTATATCTTGATTATTATAAATAATGCTACAATAAACATAGGGATGCATATATCTTTTTGAATTAATGTCTTTGTTTTCTTTGGGTAAATACCTAGTTGTGGAATTAAGGGATGGTATGATCATTCTATTTTTAATTTTTTTTTAAAGATTTTATTTATTTGACACAGAGAGAGAGACATAGCAAGTGAGGGAACACAAGCAAGGGGTGTGGGAGAGGGAGAAGCAGGCTTCCCGCCGAGCAGGGAGCCTGATGCGGGGCCCGATCCCAGGACCCTGGGATCATGACCTCAGCCGAAGGCAGACGCTTAACGACTGAGCCACCCAGGCGCCCCCTATTTTTAATTTTTTGAGGAACCTCCATACTGTTTTTTATGGTGGCTGCACCAATTTGCATTCCCACTAGTAGTGCATGAGGGTTCTTTTTTCTCCACATCCTCACCAACACTTATTATTTCTTGTCTTTTTTATTCCAACCATTCTGACAGGTGTAAGGTGATATCTCATTGTGGTTTTGATTTGCATTTCCCTGATGATTAGTGATGTTGAGCATCTTTTCATATGTCTGTTGGTCATCTATAGGTCTTCCTTAGAAAAATGTCTATTCAGGTCCTCACACATTTTTAGTGGAATTATTTATTTTTTTGGTATTGAGTTGTATAAGTTCTTTATTTACTTTGGATATGAATCCCTTATCAGATGTATCATTTGCAACTACCTTCTGCCATTCAAGAGGTTGCCTTTGCATTTTACTGATGGTTTTATGACTTTTAAATCTTCGTCAATCTGATGAACAGAAAATAATATTTTATATTTATTTAAATTTATTTTTTAGTTAGGTTAAACACTTTGTTCACTTTAATGTCCTGTTTTGTAAAATTTCTAGTTGGAACATTTGTTGATTTGTTTTGGGGGGTTAATTTAGAGTTTACAGCAGAGGCAGGGGAGATACTGAGTGAATGACAAAAATGAACAGTTTACTATGTCAGTTTCAGGTCAGATATACCCAGGGAGCATCTTCTCTGACAAACAAGTAATACCAACCGCATAAAATCTGAGAGACCCTGATCTCTGCCTCCAGAGAAGCCCTTCCAAATATCACCCCCAACTCAATGTTTGCACTCACAAAAAATGCCTAGTGAATGGTAAGAAATAAATCACTGTCGATACTTCCTTAAAAATTCCTACTTTCAAGAGCAAGTTGGTGGTTCTGAAGAAGTCCATTTATATCGTATCTAGGCAATCTCTAACAGAAAATGGAGGGAGGCAGAGCAGAGCCAAGTACATGCTGTAGTGATGACACTATTCCCTAGTCTAGTGGATATCCATGGAGATAATTCTCTTTAAAAGAGAGAGGGTCCCTAAGAGCTACCATTGTGAGATGAAGAACTGATTGAGCTTCACCAGTTATTTATTCTCAAGAATATGAATCACAAATGGTTTGTACTAATGATCTTTTTAAGTGGCTTCATGTAATTTTCATTGAATACTTTATATATAGACTCTTCACCCTGTTATCAGCATGGTTTGACTTAAAGTGACAGGGAAAAAAGGACAAAGTAACAAGCATACTAGGTTTGTCTGTTTGTTTGTTTGTTTGTTTTGGTTGCTTGTTTTTGCTTGGGAGCAGTTAAATAAAGGCAAATGGATGATTTCATAAAAATGAAACTCAACATGGTATTATAGTTTTGTGGCGGTGGGGCCAGGCCGGGGGTGACATGGAGAGTTTTGGTGGCTCTCCAGGTCCAAATCTCATCCACTTAAGAATTAAAAGAAAAAAAAAGTATGTATGTTATGAAAAAAGAGAGAACGTCCCTTATTGAGCAAGATATGCTATTGGTAGTTTTATATGATATCTATTCCCAGAGACTTCCATTGCCTGCTTAGAATATTATATAAGCAACAAAATAGTACTTCACTTTTAGAACCCTTTAAAAAAAAAACCTAAAGATTTGTGTAAGACAGAAGCCATGTAGATTACTTAGGATTACTTTGGTTTCATCTAAAACAGAACCCCACTAAAAATGCTTAAACAATAAGGTATTGTTATCTCAAAAATAAGTAGCAAATTACACTGGTCCAGGGTGATTAATTTAGTGGGTCAACAATGATGGGACTCTAGGTGTCATTTCTGACTTTTAGAGCTATCCTCTTAAGGTTTTCAGATAGCTGTCATAACTCCAAATATTATGTTCTCACACAACAATGGCCAATATGACATTTTATTGGGAAAGTATTTCCCAGAAACCCACAGCAGAAATCACCTACAATGGACTGATTGGTCAGAACTGGTCACAAACCCCACCCTAAACTATTAGTAAAGGGGAGCAGGATTATTCTAATTGTCTTAAGCCAGTCATAATTTGCTCCTGGGCTGGACTTACTGCTCCCCAAACACCTTGACAAAATCCAGGTTCTGTTGGCAAGGAAATAGCAGTGGAATGGTTGATGTGTTAGCAACCAAGCGTCTACCCCCTCATGTCTTATTCAATTTATATTTCCCCAGAATCTAGTGAAGTACAAAGCAAATATCTGCAGACTAATAAATTAGAACAAATATTGGAATACCTTTGTAAAATATCACTGGCACATTACATGTACTAAGATGACTCAAGAACTATGAAATATTATCCTATTTTGTAGACTACTAAAAGGCAACACTCAACAAAATAAATTTGTAATTATTTCTTTGAATGAAGAAACACCTTGAATTTGATAGTGTTAGGAGGAGGAGGAGGGTCAGTAAAGTATCTTCCAGACAGAGAAGGCACTTTAAGACCCCAAAACAAAGCAAGCCATTCCATACCATTTACACTGGTTTTATTTTAGGGTAACTTACTGATAGGGAGGATTGGGCAGACACTGGATCCAGGCACTACACACCCATCCTCTGCCCCCATTCTTCACAGCTCTTCTCTACCCAGTCCAGACCTCAATCCCAAGCTTTTATGGAACAAGGGGCATGGTGGTGAGGTCACAGGGTAGTTATCTAAAGTGGATCTTTGGGGCCCCTGGGGGGCTGAGTCGGTTAAGCTTCTGCCTTCAGCTCAGGTCATGATCCCAGGGTCCTGGGATAGAGCCCCAGGTCAGGCTCCCCGCTCAGTGGGGAGTCTGTTTCTCCCTCTGTGCCCCACCCCCCTGCTTGTGCTCTCTCTCTCCCTCTCTCAAATAAATAAATAAAATCTTAAAAAAAAATAAAGTGGATCTTTGCATCAGTCATTCCTACTCGTTATCTAAAGTAGAGCCTTCTGGGTGCAACTTTAGGGAAGATCAGAACAAGCCTTCTTGAACTCCAGTCAGGGCATACATTAACCTCTGTGGGGCCTGGAACAGGGAGCCCTAGGGAAGTGATTGCATGGGCATGAGCAAGATGGAGGGCCAAAGATGGAGTCAGTGTTGGCAGCACTCCTACAGATGGCATCAGAAATCTTTGAGATTTAAACACACACACACACACACACCCCCAACAGACTGTACTGGTTTGACAAATTTGGGGAGATTAGGTTGGAGGAAACATAAGGAAAATATTCGAAATTGTGCCACACAACTTCTACCAATTACCTTTAAACTGGCATGAACATTGATGCTGCTTTTCTATTTTCATATAATGAAGCTACCCAAATAGCACCTAATTAATGGGAAAAAAAAAAAAAAAGATGATTAGGTTCATTACCTATTCAGTTGGCTCCCCTCTCGATGCTCCCATCATCATGTGCGGGGCCATTTATCACCTTATACCACAATTGATACTATACATCATCCTCCTTCCCTCTTCCTTGAGGACAGAGACAGGTCATGTTCAGCTCTGTATTCCCAGTAGCATGTAGTAGATACTCTGTAAAATATTTGCCCAGGACTGAGTCACCAATGTCTACTAAGTAACTCGTTCTGCCATTTTGTCTCAGTGATTGAGTGAGTATTTCTCAGCTCCAAACCCAACCTTTTAATCTTCCTCTTTTGCCACCTGGCCTTGGCTCTGCAGAGAGGGACAGTAGGCGAGGAGGCTGCAAGGTTGGGGGAGGAGGAAGAACAGACCTGCTCTTTCTGTTCTGCTTTCTATTCCTCTGAGCAGTTCTTTCTTGTGGCAGCAGCTGAACCCAACAGGCAGTTTTCCCAACACGTGAAGAACCAGTTTCAAGTCCCATCCTGTCCCCAGCACCGGGCAGGCCAGCACCTCTTCCTCAAGCTCTGAGACACCAGCTGAGCAGAACCGCTCCTCAGAGGGCTGAGCTCCAGTGTCTTCTACATGTTAGAAATTCCAGCCTCACTCCTTTGTACCTTCAACCCTAGCTGCTTTTGGCAATTGCTCCCTCCAGAACACCTTAAAATCCTCTTTTGGCCCTTTCGGTTGCCTAGTTCACAAACTTACACCTAGTTAACAATTTTTTATATTGAATTTCGGTGTTCCAATTCCTTGGTCCCTGACTGATACAATTGGAAGTTCCCCCATTTTACTAATCCATGGTATTAAACATATACACCACAGAGCTAATACACTGGTGCCTCATTCTGGGAAAATACTGCTTTATATTATTTTTGAGGAACTCAGGAGCTTAGTGGTCCTGGGGAGAGGGGTGGAAAGGACCACATACGGGGACCCTAGGCCTTTTCACTATTACTCTAAATTGGCCCAAATTTGCATCAGCAAAGCAAAATCCCTACAGTCACCTGGGGCCTTTCCTGAAAAAGGTGATTTAGCAACCACCTATCCTTACATAAACATGCCCCTTGGGGATTCTCACTCCTCCCAAACCAAGTGCTTTCCATTCATCCATTCATCACAATTCTCTCCCTCTGGCTCCAATTCCAGTGTTTTACCATCCCCGTGTGTTTGGTGCCCCAGGAATTTACTCAGTTTCTCTGCTCCCCTGATGTAGCCCTGCAGACAAGGCATATGAGAGAAACTGTTCTGCACAAAGTAGAAAATCACGTTTTAATATTTCTGAGGATTTTACCTAAAAAGGACCTTCTACAAACACCACATTGGATTATAATAACGAACACTGAGCACTAGGCTTGTATGCAAGCAATAAGCGCAGGCTATCTTATATAACACAATAATGAGGAAGATACTGTCTTCATCCTCACTTTTTGGATAAGGAAGCTGAGGCATACAGAGGTTATGTGACTTGCTCATTTTACTTTACATCAGGAGCTAATCCCAAGCCATCTGACTTTTAATCTTTCTACTATAGACGGATTCTCACACCAGACCTTGACAGTGAGTAGCGCTGACCTAGTGTCCTCACAATTCTCTGGAAAGCAAATGCAATCCAAGGCTTCTGTTTCTGTAATTGTTTTGGTTCAACACTTTCAGGCATGGCCTGTGAGTACAAAACAAGTCGGAAAATGAAATGCTTTGAAGAGAACTTTGTTTGGCAACAGCGTAAGAATGGACTTTTAAATTAGACCCACACAATTTGGCTTTAACCAGCTAGGTTCTTGGGATATTTATGACAGACTTTTATGACATAGTGCCAATTCGTAAGGAGACTGACACAAGATGAGACAAATAAAACAAGTAATTGCACATGGCAAAAACAGAAAGTGCAGTAGAGTCAATGATGGACACATCCCTAAGGGCTGCACACATGAACACTTCACGGAAGATCCAAGGCTGGAAGTTGCCCATTAACCGATATAAATTATTAAAGATTTTGTTATTTTATTTATTCATTCACTCACTCATTTATTTTTGGAAAAGAGAGAGAGAGCAGGGGGAGGGGCAGAGAGAGAGGGAGAGAATCTCCAGCAGACTCCCCGCTAAGCACGGAGCCCAACTCAGGGCTCAATTCCATGACCCTGAGATCATGACCTGAGCCAAAACCCAAGAGTCAGACACTCAACTGACTGAGCCACCCAGGTGCCCCTAACTGATATAAGTTATTATCTAATATAAGAAGGTGAATAAGTGGAGAGTCAAAGTTGCTTAACTTGTATCAAGTTGTACTTCGAGGGCAGAATTTTACCTGAGTCTGTCTTTAGAAGGACAACAAAAAATAAAGAATTGAGGCAATAATCTGACACTGTCAGGGAGTAGTCTGGAGATTTATTATCTAGGAATGTTACAGGGGATGTTTGCCAGAACCTTAAAGATGGGCCAAATTGTATATTGATTTTTCAACTTCCTTCAATTTACTTCCATAGACAGTGTTTCTAAGCAACGTTAAAATCACACCATCTGAAAGAATATTTTGATCTACATAGCCCAAAGAGTTCACAAGCAGAGTAGTACGAAATAGAAGGTGTTTAAGTACGCGTGTACGAAATGTGTGTGTGTTTGTGTGTGTGTGTGTGTGTGCGCGCGCGCGCGCAGGTCCTGGCCCTCTGCCCACAGATCAATTCCCTCTCTGTTGTATATAGCAATGGGGCTAACTCCTTAAGGCTACATTTCCCAGGCTCCCCTGTCAACTGGCTGCCTGCGGAGGGCAGCGAAGGAGAGGCACGAGAGAGATGGGAGGGCTGGGGCAGGGGGAAGCCAGGGTATTTCTCTCCCTGCCTCTCCACCTCAGTATCTCTGTAGCTTCTGTTCCTCCTACGCAGACCTACCAGGGTCCCGGCTTCTGCTGGGTATTCCAGCCCCTAGGTCAGGTAAGAGCACCACCTCCCTTTGTTGAAAGAAGGTAATATCTTCCTGCTGCTAAGAATCTCTGAGTTAGCTCACCATTCCCCCGTTGGGCCTCTCAACTCCTTCCTGACCTGAGTAAATGAAATGTTCTCTGTTAAAAACATCAGAAGTAGTTTCTGTGTTACTGAACAGTGATATGGAGGGGAAGGCTTTTCTTTTTCCTATTATTCCCTACCACATGGGAGGAGCTCGTCATGAGAGAATCCTGGCTTCTCTCTGTCCTGTACCCACTCACCCACTGACAGAGGAGGAAATGAATTTAACGATGAGTGTGCAAGGAGATCCCAGCCCCTCCCCTTCCCCTTTCCTCTGGACCCCCTTTCCTCTGGCTCTCAGCCCACCCTCACTCAGCCCTGTGTTCTGCTCTGTTCTCAGCCCTATGGTGAGAGGGTCTGGCCCAAAAGAGGATTCTTGCAGGTTTCCAGAGCTGCCTACGGCTGGGGAAATCTGCCTAATTTTAAATTTCTGGATTAGGGAGCCCGAGTGCCTACAGATGCAAGCACATTGTGCTACATCAACATTATCAGTGTTAGAGGAAATATTTTCATTCTCTCATCTCTACTACTCTCACTTCTTATATCTCAATTAGTTCAAAACCCAAACAGGGAAGAGGGTTCTCATGAGGACTCCTCAGAAACCCAGAAACCCATATATGTATAATATTCTAATTAATTGTATCCCTAAGTCACTAAGTCAATTACAAATGTAAGCAGACCCTACAGCTTGCATTGTGCCAAGAATTATTCTAAGTGTTTTACATATAACTCATTTAATCCTCAAGCCAATATAATATGTATTATGAAAGTTCCTATTTTACAGCCAAGGAAACTGAAACACAGAGATGTTCTATAACCTGCCCAAGGTCACACAAATAATGAGTGGTAGAATCTATAATCACACTCCAAAAGTTGGGCAGTAGAATCTGCACCCTGAAGTACCATGCTAGGCTGCCTACATTCACACTCGAACAAATGATTCTGCACTTCATTTAATGTGATTTCATTTTCAGTCCTAGATATATTATTTTCAAATCCCTCATGTAAGCCAGCATACAGTCTCAGTTTTTGCCTGCCTCAACTTTGACATAAAACTCATTATTTTTCTCTCCAAAAGGAATCCATTTCCCCTAAAGACATTACCAAGCAATGTAGATTTTACCAAAAATTTCATATAAGAAATGGAAGAAGGGCCTTTGCATCAAATACCTGATGACAAACTACAGTGTTTTATGCAATGGATGCATTCCTAAAGACTCCGACCATTCTACTCTGGCAACTTGGAAGAGAATTATTCCATAGAAATAAATGTAAAATCAGATTATATATCTTTAAAAAAAATTTTTGACAGGAGAGGCTATTTTTAGTTCTTTCAAATTTGAGTAGTTCAAAATTACATAAAATAAATAAAAGGTATATATTGAGGCTTTCTCAATAAGAATAGAGAGTTTTCTTCTCCATCCTTCTACCACAGAGCCAGCTAACTCTTGCCTCCAGTCCCCTATAATCTTAGCATCCACCCACTCAACACACACAAGCTTGCATCCTTTATTATACTCTGCAATTTACTCTTGCTTCTGCCTCCAGACTTGCTTACCTAAACTCCCACCATATGAGGTTCAACAAACAAAGATCTCCCCAGGGCCCACTCTACTTAGAAAAGGGAAAGACGTGGATAGAAGTAAACAGATAAATACAGGGTTGTATTGGATCCAGTTTACACCAGCTTGCAAGGCCAATTGCTAAATTCTCAGGAATTTTGCAAGGGTTCTTAAATTCAATCATTATTAAAAACCAAGTTACATAAACTTACAATTAAATAAATTGCACTAAAACAAAGGAAATCATCAAAACTGACCCTTCCTAGTTATTTTGCCATATTTTACCATTATGTATGATCTTGAAGTTATTTACATTTATTGTATCTTTATGGTGAAAATATTACAGAAACGTGTTCTACTGTGCATTACTTCTGGGTTCAATGACATCATATTGGTAGCTTGAAATGAGCCATGGTGGAGTACTGATGCCTCAGGAATTGGCAAAATTTAGAAACTAGACATTATTCTCTCCTGGAGAGCCTACTGCTAAACATTTAGCACACCACTAGGTAGTTGGCTGATAGATAAAACTCGGTACATAGATGCATACATTTATACATACATACATACGTAGATATATAGACAGATCAACTCTATTTTTCTTACAAAACACCTCTACATTTTCTTTAAGAAAAATTCTTATAAATTTCAGCTAAACTACTACATTTTATATGTTTCCCATTGGAATATAGAGCACATGGTTTCATACAGGACACAAAAAGTAAAACTCAAGCAGTCCCCCTTTCATATAAACAGACAATAGCGAAGAGAACTAACAGTATGAACCATGGAGATCTGGCACAAAAATCTCTTTGAAGAGTTTGGGGGAAAATGCTGAGCCAGCACAAGTCCCAGGGAGCACATTTATATATTCTCAATTATAGGTGGTCAGCATAAACATTCTCCAATAGGAGGGTGCACTTAGAAACCTCCTCTCTAAATAAGAAAAATGATATTTTAAATTGCAACAAAGGGTAACCAATTTCTGTGTAAGAGAGCAAAAGCAAGCAAATTTGCAAAACTCATCAACTGAAAACTGGGGGCTGATTTTGTGGGGCAATCCTCTCCAGTGCCAACCGAAATAGACAAAATCATTTTTAAAAAATGTAACGACACTGCATATCTCTTGGTTTTAATGACAACATACAGCAGTAACTACAGCTGGAGACTCCAAGGAACAGAGGCAGCCCTCCTTCATGCCTTATTCCAGGCAGTCTGTATCTTCCACAAGAATATTTGCAAATAAAAAATAACTTTTTATACAGAACTTTAAAATGTTACCTGTTAGGACTGTAGTTACAAACATTAAAATAAACATAGGGTAGAAGCAATCAAATACAACTATTTACAACGTTCAACTAACCGTTCTCGTCACCAGGGAGATCCACCTTGCAGATATTTACCCTGTCATGGGAGAGGCACAGCTAAGTGTAAGCTGGATAACCTGCCTAACCAGTTTGGAGTAAAAATATAGTTACTCCTTTAATAATCCAATTACTCCATGCCTAAATTACCTGAGCTCTTTCTCCAACAGAAATGGGGAGGCGGGGAGGGGTGTTAGTCAGTTTAAGGAAGACCACTTGATGTTTACAAGACAAAATTGGAGAGTTTGATCAGGACACCATGAGCCTCAATTTATAATTTTCGTTACTTCTGTTGCTAATGAAATTGAAAATGCGTCCTGGCCTCTGGTCTCTAGATCCTAAGTCATCCTCCTGGGCCAGATCCTTACCAGAGGCTGCAATGCTACCTTCTGCTTGGGCTCCCAAGGTTTTATCTCCTTTAGTTTGTACTCAGAAGCCCACCATGGATGCGGGTCAGGAGCCAACCCAGGATGTAGGTCATAGAGATTTCCAGCACCAACTCAAGCTCTGTCAGAAACAATCAAACCCCACAAATAGGGAAAATGGTGGTGAATCAGGACCATCTTCCTCACAGTAAGCTCCCCATTCAGGTCCTTCATAAGCTTTAGTGACAGAGGGCCATTAAATCCATCAGAACCTTCTCAATCTATCAGAAAAGTTACCCCAGTAAACCTTGGAAGGAAAGAAGATGGTACCTGAACATGTCTTCTAGGGTATTCTTTGGCCCTCTGCAAACATACCTAAATCTTCCCCCAGGGATTAGTTCTGCATGTTAAAGAGTCCTAGAAGGCTGGGGGTTAGATACTGTCCATGCTGTAGGTACAAACTCACATCTCAGTTATACAACTAAGAGGGAATGCTTAAGTTATTCTCCCAGAACTAAGAAAATCTGCTGTGAGGTCGGTCATATTCTGTGTCTACAAAGACAGATGGGCTATGTCGGTCCCCTTAAAATGTACAGTCTCACCAGATATACTGCGTCTTAAATAATTTAGAAAGTAACCTGGGCTGTGATAAATGCGTACACAAATTCAATAGGAGCGCAGAGTACAGGGCAATTAAGTTTGACTTCATAGATAAGGAGAGCTTTCCAGAGCCAATGATATTTGATCTGGGAATTAAAGTGCGGATTATGAAAATAGAGTGAGGTGTTTATGGACAAAACAGCCCAATGGAAAAGCACGTTTAAATATTTCAAAGTAAAGGTGAGCCATTTACCAGGGTGACAGAAACACAGGGCTTGTGGGTGGCCAGGAATGAAGGGAGCTGAAAAGGTAAAGTCAGAAGGAGACCCATCTTTTGCTCAGCTTTGAATAGCCCAGTAATGAGTTTGAACGCTATTCTGAAGACAACGGGAAGCCACCCAAGGATTAAGAGCAGAACGAGTAATATGTTTGTATCTGTAATCTAGAGAGATAACTGGTACCTATGCAGAAGGTGGACACACGGGAGGCTGCAGGCAAGAACCTGAAGCTGTTCTCAACGTTCAGGGGAGAGGTGGCAGAGCCCTGAGAGGAGAGGCAGTGGCAACCAAAGGGAAAAAATGATTCTAGTTTTCTGGACAGAGTTAGAAAACACTAGGGAATAGTTGTATGTAGGGTGAAATGCAGAGAGAAAAGTCAGAAATGGCGCTGGGCTTTGTAGTGAGGGAGACTGGATGAGAGCGAAGCCATTAACTGCACTAGGAACCATTAGAAGAGAGCTGTAATAGGGCTACCAATAATGGGTTTCTTCTGGATGTATTGAGTTTGAAGTGCCTGCAGGACAGTCATGTGGAAAAGCACTTTCTGAAATCATTTTTTTAAAAAAAAAAAAATGCTTTTATTGGTCTCTCGGCACAAAATGGTAATAACTGCTGTAAGGACATCCCAAACACTACAACAAAATTTCTCATCACATAAAAATATTCTGCTACAAAAATATTTCTGGCACCAATAAGACAGAAAAGATAGGTTGAAAATACATATTATAGTTTGTGTATTTACATAATATATAAGATACTACAAATTGATGCAAATGAAAAAGATTATTTAATAAACAGCAGGGATTCACTACTGGCTATTTGGGAAAAATGTATGGACTTAGAGCCTTACCTCATTCCATACACTAAATTAAATTAAAGAAAAAAATAAAATGGAAGACAATGAAGATACCTATGCAATTCTGAACGTCAGGATGGTAAATATCTTATACACTTAGAAACAGTAAAAAGAAAATCACAATGTTTATGATTAATAAACTGAACTATGTATGCATTTTATATCTTTCAATAAGAAGAATAAAAATTAAGTTCTTATTAAATTCTTCAATAAGAATTCAAAAGACTGGGGCGCCTGGGTGGCTCAGTCGGTTAAGCGTCTGCCTTCGGCTCAGGTCATGATCCCAGGGTCCTGGGATCGAGCCCCGCATTGGGCTCCCTGCTCAGTGGGAGGCCTGCTTCTCCCTCTCCCACTCCCCCTGCTTGTGTTCCCTCTCTCACTGTGTCTCTGTCAAATAAATAATATCTTTGAAAAAAAAAAGAATTCAAAAGACTTAGAACATACTGAAATTTTTAAGTAATGAATATGACAGAAGAAAAATTAGCATTACTTAAATATAAATACCTAATATGATCCCTTAAGAAAAAAACAAAGTGGGGCGCCTGGGTGGCTCAGTCGTTAAGCGTCTGCCTTCGGCTCAGGTCATGATCCCAGGGTCCTGGGATCGAGTCCCACATCGGGCTCCCTGCTCGGCGGGAAGCCTGCTTCTCCCTCTCCCACTCCCCCTGCTTGTGTTCCTGCTCTCGCTATCTCTCTCTCTGTCAAATAAATAAATAAAATCTTTAAAAAAAAA
>NC_138370.1:146356164-146371579 GCF_054177405.1 Leptonychotes weddellii
TGTGTAATGTGTGCAAATTCCAGATTCTGCCAGTAAAGGGAAGGCATGTGCTCTTCTCCTCCTCTAATTCCTTTCCCGTTGGTTGGAATGTGGGAGTGAAGGTAGAAAATGGAAGCCCCATGTTCATGATAGCAAATCCACAAGGTAGAGCCTGCATTTCCAACACAGAAACCTCCCCATACTGCCCTTGATTTCCGTACCTGCTGTATACAGCCTCTGGGCACCTACTCAATTCAGTGTTCTAAATGACAACATGGCATAACTATATACATAATCAGCTACAAAAATTAATAAGTTTTTCTCATTGATCAAAATTTAGCAACACACCTGTAAAGGTTTGGGTATATGTGTGTGCCAGAGCTGATGGATGAGAAACAGGATACAGATCTGTGCCCCATTCTTACACCATTTAAGAAAGATCAGAATCTCCCTTTCTTATACTTTAAAACAATGTCATTAACAAAATGCATTGAACTATTCCAGAAAATAGATCAAGTTCTTAAGGAGAATTTAAAAACTGCCCCTGGAAAATATTCATAAATAAGTCTCTAAAGCAAACTATTAAAAATTACATCAGAGATTGCTAATTGTGCCCCAATATTCATCTTCCTCTACTCCTTTGGTAATAGAACCATTAATTTCTAACTGGGAACAGGTTGCCCAGAATGAAATTTACATTTCACAGTCTTCCTTGTAGCTAAACATGGCAATGTAACTAGATCCTGGCCAACAGGATGTAAGTAGAAATGGTCTATGAAAACTCGAGCAAGTGTTCTTCCTTAAAGGGAAGGGTGTATCCTTATCCTTCCTCATTCATGCTGGCTAAGAGCAGACACGAGATTTGTATCTGGAGCAGACATCTAGGACCATGAGTTACAAGCTATATGTTAAGATGGCAGGGAGACCTGGTGGAAGGAACTTGAGTCCCTCATGTTTGTGGAGTTTCCTTATTAGTTGTGGATTGTCTACTTCCACTTCCTGTTTATGAGAAAGAGAAATAAATCTCTGCCTTCTTTAAGTCACTCTCACTTTGGGCTTCCTGTTAATCCTAAATATCACAAAGATCAGAAATATATCAGTATGCTGTGCTCCCGAAAGTATCAGAAGGGGATGCAGACAATACAAAATCTACTACTATGGACAAATCAATGCATAATTAAAGGATTTTAACATGGGAGTCATTATCACAGGTCAGCAACACTTACCAATACCTCAAGAACATCAGTTAGTTGTTTCTTTATCTCTTTTAGTTCTCCAAATTGTAAATCCTGTGATCCATAAAAGTTCCCCAGTCATAGCCTCTCTGCTGACTCATTTAAAAAAACCAGTGAAATCACTGCTTTGTTATTTTATAGTGTACTCGAGAGAATTATCTTCCTATGTTATACGAGAAAAATTAAAAATACAGCCACTTTCAAAAATCAATTGTAGAGCTCTACGGTGCCATCACAAATCTGGCAATTGGCCCAGACTGAAATGTATTGAATATTTTGTTGAAACCAGAAAAAACCTGCCCCAGCTGGACAGTGTGAGAAGAGAAGAACAGTTGTATATATTTCCTAGTCTCTCCATGCTTGAGTTCTTGAGAGAAACTGCTTGCTGAAAAACTAATTTCAAAAAGGTGACTGTTACTCTAACACTTACTTCAGGTATATGAACCACAGGAAAATAGAAAGAATGATAGAAGTTAGGCATGTCTCCAGAGCAGCATGTTAGGAGTAAAGAGAAACAAGCCATCTGGCTCATCTGGTGTGGTAGTGAGGCATTTGGTGGGGGTGACGGTCAAAATGGATCAGGCACAGCTGCTGGAGAGTACAAAGAATTCAGAAGATTGAGGGAACTTGATTAGCTATAAATGACCTATACCTACAAATATTGCCGCTCGCATACACATAAGCAAAAAAAAAAAAAGTTCAACAGGTATGTCTCAAAAACAAACAAACAAACAAACCATGGAATGACAATTTTCAGTAAACCACCACCGTTTCCCAATATCCCAGATTTCTCCTTAAGGGATACAAAGACAACTGACCTCAGTGCAATTCAAAGATTACTAATCACTCAAGAATAACAATAATGGCAATATCAGTTTGTATAAAAATGGCTTGTTAAAATATTAAAGTCTGACAAAGATATAGACTAGTTGTTGTCTTTGCCTTGCTTCCTTCTAAAGGGAATATAGTTTCCTTTTTTTTTTTTCTTAAGATTTTTAATTTATTTATTTAACAGAGATAGAGAGCATAAGTAGGCAGAGCGGCAGACAGAGGGAGAGGGAGAAGTGGGCTCCCCGCCGAGCAGGGAGCCCGATGTGGGGCTCGATCCCAGGACCCTGGGATCATGACCTGAGCCGAAGGCAGCTGCTTAATGGACTGAGCCACCCAGGCGCCCCTAAAGGGAATAGTTTTCAAAAGCTCTCAAAAAAAATTAAGAAGTTACAGTAAGAATCAGCCACATGAATAACAAATAGCAATGTGTGTAACTGAAGAAAAGAAACCTCATTTAAAGTGGAGTCAGGAGGCCAAAAGGGAGCGCTCTCATATATCACCACTTGTCATCAATTGCAGGCTCAGTTGAAGAGGCATATCTTACATTCCCAAAAGGAAAAAGCTTTACCCCAGCTGGAAGAAGGAAGATTTTTCCCCTTGTCTGGCAACAGCCCAGCCAAAAAGAAACCAGACTTGCCTATAGCTTTTGCTATAGTATGCTTGTCCCAAATTGTAATTCCTCTGCTATTCCTGAATAAGCCCATTTTGCTGATTAAAAAAAAAAAAAAAACTGTATATTTTACTTTTAAGGTTGATAAATTGAATGAGAAAAAAACAGTAATAAATGTCGCTTTTAAGGTCTTTTTTTTTAATCCCATAACCTTTTGTGGTTAAGCTTTTATGGTCCCTCAAAAGCCACTGATTTTTAGAAGATACCTTAACGTGATTACAGAGAGTGAATATAAAGAATAAAAAAATTGAAAGTAGTTTAAAAACGACCATAAATAGTATTTTTAAATGATTTTCTTCTGAAATTCTAATATTTGGGAACTAAAAATGAAAGTAGACATACCCCAAACTAAGATTCCATAAATAATGTGTTGCTTACTCTGAACACCAGAAATATTTCTTTAAACATAAGCACTGCTTTTCATCACAAAGGAATTTGAAAGATCACTTTCTTCTTCCAGAGAGATCAGAAAAGATAAAAAATGATAATCAATACCTGTCATTTTAATCAAGGAGTATAGCCTTTAGACCTTTACTTTCCCCTTCCCATGTCTCCTTCTGACACAGTCACCTGGAACAGCATTTAAAAGAGAATTATTTCAAAAAAAAAGAGAGAGGGAGAGAGAATTACTTCTAAATTTCACCAATATTGTGGCCAGGTTTAACCTAGCCCATATGTGTCCTTTGTGCATATTACAGAAAGGTACTCTTTCTTCCAGACTGAAGTCTCTTGATCTTGTCACAATGCATAGCTTGTCAGTCAGAGCATGGCCCCCCTCTCTTCCTGGCCAGGAGCCCTAGGGCAGACAAGGCACAGTCTGTCCAACATCCATGGCAGCCCTGCTTGCACCTGAAAGATTGAGGTTGTTTGCCTCAAATTCTTTTCTCAAAAAACTCTGAGAAATTTCCTCCCCCTCCATGGTTATACTGCGCTTATACAACCTTTAATGGAAGAATCAGGAGAAAAGTTAAAGAAATAAATTCCTAGGAGCTTTATTTAAAGCAACAGAAGAGGGGCACCTGGGTGGCTCAGTCAGTTAAGCGTCTGCCTTAGGCTCAGGTCATGATCTCAGGTCCTGGGATCGAGCCCCACGTCAGGCTCCCTGCTCAGCAGGGAGTCTGCTTCTCCCTCTCTCTCTGCAGCTCCCCCTGCTTGTGCTCTCTCTCTCAAATAAATAAAATCTTTTAAAAAATGAAAATGAAAAAAAAAATAAAGCAACAGAAGATATGTTCTGAAGTTTTGCAAATGTACTTCTAATACCCAACCCACTTACTCAACCACTGACTTAGGCTTTCTCTGAGCTTTCCCAGCACTTAGAGGGCACAATTTTCAAGAAAACGAGAAGGAACACAGCTAGAAAATCATTATATTCAGCTACTCTAATTTTTCTTAATCTCCATTTTAAAGATAATCCTATTTTTCCCAGTTTTTTTCTTTTCCTATCATGCTTTTTAAAGTATATATAATATTAATTCACAAGTCTAAATGATCATAGATTTCTTTAATAATTTAATTTTAACATGGCATTTTTATCTAAAACAAGACTACTTTTTAAATAATGTTTGTAATCTCTTTAGAATAACCAATGTAACTTACTACCTTTAACCCAATTCACTCACTCTAGCACAAATCAAATTTTATTTTCTCACAATTCATCATGTTTATATTTTTCATGTATTCTACAAGTTGTTTCCAAACATTGTGACCTATTTTATAACTTTTATTCTCTCAATCTTAGTCATTTCTTTCCCCTTAGCAATATTAAAACTTGAAGATGACTCATATTATCAGAGAAAATATAGAGATCCTCTTCTCACAACAACTGAATATGTGTGTGTGTGTGTATATATATATATATAGCATAATAATATAACATACGCCATAGTCTCATGTATATAAAATACTTGAAGACCACTGAACTCACAAAGATATAAAAATGCGCCACAGAAGATACCTTTGACCCCAATTCAAAGCAGATTTCTCTTAAAAATAGGCTACAAATACAGAAATTTGGGTGAAAAATCAGATCTAAAAGATTCTCTCTGGCCATCCTTCCTCCCTCCACTCTGCCCCAAATATGTCAACCAAGTCCTAAAGAGTAACAGAGACTACAAGAGTAAGGGGCTGAACCATCCCACTGGCTATGCAAATCATCAAATCTCTTCTATTTCTTCTATTTAGGTACAAACCCAGTGACCATACAGTTAGTATCATTCATTAAAAATTATGATGTATTTATGCTTCAAAAAATGATAGAAATGATAATGATTAACCTTAGACTTAAAGAAAAAGATCATATTAAGAATAATGTAATCAAAGTAAATGATGATAACACATACATGCATACATACACGCATTCATGCATATATTGATAGATGTATACCTAATACATAATACATACAAAATAAAGGGGAGAGAAAAAGGGGGAAATGATGGAGAAGAATGCCAGTTAATAAATGTAGAAATAATAAACTTAGAAAAATCACCCTTTTGCAACCCCCTATGTGATACTGATGCTAACACCACTGAGTGAAAAGTTGAAGAACAGGTTTCAGAGCATCATCTCACATACCACTTTTCATTTGTAAGAGGAAGATCTTCCTTTATGGTGCAGAGATCTAAGCAGACACCAAGTAACTAAATAACCAAATTGTTCATTATCAAGAATGGCACAAACAGACATCATGTGCTTCCTAACGTGATGCAACAGGAAGTACACAAATGGAAGTGAGACATTCTCCTAGACAATGAGCCCACACTCCAAAAATGTCAAGAGCATGAAAGCAAACAAAAAAAAAAAACAGAGGAACTATTGTAGATGAAGGAGATTAAAAAGACATGACAGCAAAATGCATTCCATGATTTCTGTTGAATCTTGAATTTAAAAAAAAACTATAAGGGGCACAGTAGGTTAAGCATCTGACTCTTGGTTTCAGCTCAGGTCACGATCTCAGGGTCATGGGATCCAGCCCCGTGTCCCATACGGTTTGTGCTCAGCAGAGTCGGCTTAAGACTCTCTCTCCCTCTCTTCCGGCCCTTTCCCACCACGCTCATGCATTCTCTCTCTCTCTCTCTCAAATAAATAATCTTAAAAAAAAAAAACTATAAGGGACTTTTTCTTTAATAATTGAAGAAATTAGAATATGGACTGTATATTTAATTATATTACTGAACAACTGTTTAATCTATTCGATGTACTAGTAGTATTGTGGGTATGTAAGAAAAGTTCTTGGAGAAACATACTAAATAATTTAGAGGTGAATTGTTATAATATCTGCAATTTATTTTCAAATAGCTCAGAAAAATGTGTATGCATGATACATAAACATACATAGACATGGATACATACACACAGGAAGAGAGAGATAAAGTACATGTGGAAAAAGGGAAAAAGGAAAAGGGTTAACTGGTAACTAGCAAAGAATGTAGTATTACTTATTGGATTATTCTTTTAACTTTCATAGCATTGAGATTTTCAAAATAAATTGGGGAAGAAACGAGCTAAAGGGAAAAGGAAGGAAAGTTAATTGATCTGGAAGTGCTTCCAGATAATTCCTTGGAGTAGATAGTTCCCATTTTATCATTGAAATGCTATGTTAGAGGCAACATAAATATATATTATAATATGATATTATATAATAAGTAATATGAAAGTATAATCACCTCTGAAGAAAATGTCCAAACAGATTAACTCAAAGATGAAATTCAGTTAACAGTTAAAATTACCCAGAAGCAGCATGGCACCTAAACTCTACAACCAGGTAATAGTGAATTTTAATCTCACTTTTGCTATTTACTAGATGGGCATGATCCTCAACATTAACTGGACATTTTCTGGATTTCTTTTCTGTAAAACACAGATAATAATACTTAACCCGTATGGTTGCCTGACAATTAAATGTTGTAATGCTGCTGGTCAGTGGGTCTCAAACATCAGTTGCACCAGGCACCTGGATCTGTAAGACCTGGCCCCACTCCAAGTTTTCCAATTCAGTAGGTCTGGGATGGAGCTCAAGAATGTGCACTTCCAACATGTTCCCAGGTGATTCTGGTGCTGCTGGTCTGGAGACCATACTGGTCTGGTGCTGCTGGTCTGGAGAATTGAGACTATATAGATATTCAAATAGAAAATTGTGCATACTCCACCAGCAACAATACAGGGAGAAATCTGGTCCACCACCCCTCAGGGTGGCCTTTATTACTTTGAATGTGCTCCTTCACCACCCTATTGTGACTTGCACATTTTTTTTCCCTTCAGTTGGAAGATCCTCATCCTTCCCATCCTTGCCCTGATCCTAAACACACATAAACCTCTCACTTGCCAAGAACTGAATACATACAGCATGTAAACTGCACTGACTTAGTTCTACCTGCTTCTTCCCTGAAAGTGGATGTCATATGTAAAACAAAACAAGACAGCCTGATTATACTGGATCCTCCTTACCCCAACCCTGGGACATAACCTCCAGGATGGTCAGACAGATCCAAATCTTCAGTACCAGACTCAGAAAACTCATTGCCATAGGCCTCATGTGCCCCAGCTTAGGTCCTCCTTTTTCATACCACTGTCTGTATCAATTCCAAGCTTACTCTGCACTCTGATTTGGGATTGGGGGCCTCGACCCTCATGGATAGTTGTCAGAGGAATAGAATAATAGACTGTAAAGAGTATGGCTCCAGAGACCCAAAGAATCCTTGCATGATTACTAGCTACAAGGCTCTTACAGTCCCTTGAGCCTTAGTTTGCTAATCTGTACAATGGGAAAAACATAACTTGATTCATAAGATGAAAGGAGATAATGTATATAAAAGCACTGAGCTCAGTATCTGACTACAGTAAGCATAAGATATGTTAGATTAAAAAAAAAAATTGGACTGATGATGAAGAGGACAATGACAATTGATAAAGGAAGGACAAGAAAAACCTTCCTATTGGTGAAATTTAACCTTTGGCTATTCCCTGGCCAGCTTCTGTTCTACATTTCTCCCTCCATCTTAGACTCCCACCATGCCTCATAGCCCAGTAACAGGACTCTGAAAACCAAATTAAAAATCTTTCCAATAGCTGTCTTAAATCCTAAGACCAATGAATGGGCATTCTGTTCTTCCAATGGTAGAAAGGACTTTTAAAGGGTAATGGAACAATTACTAAGCTTCATGGAATTTCTTAATGGTGGAGATGTTTCCAAGGCCCTCTTTATGCAGGGCCCTGAGGGTGGATGCTGGAAACATTGCCCCAAATAAAGCTAGAACACAGTGCTCTATTCTGCAATCTCATGAGATGGAATCCTGAGCGAGAGACAATAGGCAGTAGACGACAGAGCAATGGACTGAGTTAGCACAGCTGGATTTCAGTCAGGGGCTCTCACCAACAACTAGCTGTAGGGCCTTGGACATTATTTTGGAGTCCTCACTTATCCCATGTGTAAAATAAATACTCATTCTGTAGGATCTCTTCTACCTTTCACAAATGATGGTTATCTCTGTCTCAACTTGGGCTCTGGATAAGCCTTCTAACCTGGAAGAAGAATCATATGATTGACATAGAGGGTTGTTCAGTTCATGAAAGCCCTGACATTTGGGGCACCTGGGTGGCTCAGTCGTTAAGCATCTGCCTTCCGCTCAGGTCATGATCCCAGAGTCCTGGGATCAAGCCCTGCATTGGGCTCCCTGCTCCATGGGAAGCCTGCTTCTCCCTCTCCCACTCACCCTGCTTGTGTTCCCTCTCTCGCTGTGTCTCTCTCTGTCAAACAAATAAATAAAATCTTAAAAAAAAAAAGTCCTGACATTCACCCAGTAGCTGGCCTCAAGAACCAGATCACAATTGTAAGGAACCACCTTGAATAGAGAACAGAAGAAAATAATACTTTGTTAAAATAAGTTTTATGGAAAGGTAGTCAAAAACCTCACGGGTATATATTTACCATATTGACATTTCTATAGCTCCATGTATGCCCTAAAGAATGAAAAGAAATGCTTTTAACCTTTAAAAAAAAAGCTATAATCAGGTAACAAAATAGGCTGAACAGCATGATTTGATTTTTAAAGAATATAGAGAGAGTTGTACACATCAAGGTAATAATGGTATTTATCACTCAGTGAGAGTTACAGATTTTTAAATTTTTGTCTTGGTCAATATTTTCTTGTTTTCTACCATGTGCATGTATTGCTTTTGTAATAATAAGCAATACATAATATTCTGACTCCTGCTTCTCTCTCTGTCTTGCATTCTTTTACAGTTTCTCTGCCTGGAAAATAATTCAGAATACTATACTTCTAATCTTTTCATGGATAAAAAGAAAAGCGATTCATAGCTCCCTAGCATGTCTTCTAAAGAGAACAATTTTTTTTTCCATTAAACTCTACCTCAATCTTTATTGAGGTCCTTTAGGTTAATATCCTTAATTGTGACTGTTTCTCACAAAAAAAATAAGTACGTGCTCAGCCTTCCATCAAAAGGTGTTGCAGGTTTCAGAGCTCAGATTCACCTGCTTGTACTAAAACTAGTTATGGAGGTTTTTACATTGGGTCCCTTTACAGCTTGAAGGAGACGGAAAAGGAGAGAATTGACAACATGGATTCAAATTCTACTCTAGATTGAATCATGACTCTGCCATTCTCAAGCTGTGCAACCTTGAGCCTTTTACTCACCCTCCCATGTCTTGTTTTCTCATCTGCAAAACGAGCATACGATGTTGCTAGGACTAAATGAAATCCTACTTGTAAAGAGGATAGTTCAGTACCTGAAAAACAACAGGTACTTATTAGAGCATTTGATGGCCCAATAAATTCAACTCTAATTAATTCTAAAATAAAAATTATGCTCCTTCTCAAATAACTTCAGAAACTAAGCTTGTACAGTCCAATCCTAAATCTGATTCCATCCTCAGCTTTTCCCTGTTTCTGAGAGAAATAAATACACTTGAATATACTTTGGGCAATTTTTCTGCTTTGATTTTAATATATAAAAACTCTACCTACTCTTTCTCAATTTGAAGATCTTTTAAATGCGCAAATGAGCAATTTCTATTTCTTAATAAAAAGATTATTATTTCTCAGAAGTAGAATTATCTAATTCTAATTATCTAATCAATCTAACTATACAAACACAAAATTTTTGAGCTGGAGGAAAATTAAGACGTAGGCACATCTTTTCCATTCAGACAGATGCCTGTTAATATAAACTCCCGTTTACATATTCAAAAAATTAGTTTTTGAGGTCCTAACACTGAAATAAAAAGACTGTTAAATAGAATATTCAAAGGGGATGGCCCAGACACACTAGTGCTGCTACATAAATGGGGTAAGTACTTAGCCCACCTTCCAAAATGGTTTATAATAATACCTACTTCAGGGCGCCTGGGTGGCTCAGTCGTTAAGCGTCTGCCTTCAGCTCAGGTCATGATCCCAGGGTCCCGGGATCGAGCCCTGCATTGGGCTCCCTGCTCCGCGGGAAGCCTGCTTCTCCCTCTCCCACTCCCCCTGCTTATGTTCCCTATCTCACTGTGTCTCTGTCTGTCATATAAATAAATAAAATCTTTAAAAAAAAAAATACCTACTTCACAAGAGACACTGTGAGAATTTGATGAGAAAATAATTTAGCAGAATCTGAATACAGTAAGTGCTTATTAAATGTTATGAATATTATCATTACTTTTTATTGCTGAGAAAATATAAGCACTTAAGTTAATTCCTCAAGATTTTTTAAAAGAAGACTGTATCAGAATAATTTCCCATGAAATTCAGTGTATCCTGGTCTATTATCAAAGTTCATTCCTTGACAAATTATTCTTCTTGCTACTTCCTTGGCCAGCGTAAGAGAAAACCTCTTTAATTCCCTTACTTCGAAGTTATCCCTATGGGAGTACATTCACCTGGCTGAATTCAGCCCTTTACAGTGGGTAATTAGAAATTATTTTTCTTTTTAACCATGAAACCATTTAAACACGTAAGAGTACAAAAGGCAAGGGAAAGACACCTGTAAATGAAACAATGCTAAATTACCAAGTTTAACATGTGTTAAAACATTGCTTTCTTTTTTTTTTTTTTTTTAAGATTTTATTTATTTGCGAGAGAGAGAATGAGAGACAGAGAGCATGAGAGGGAGGAGGGTCAGAGGGAGAAGCAGGCTTCCCGCTGAGCAGGGAGTCCGATGCGGGACTCAATCCCGGGACTCCAGGATCATGACCTGAGCCGAAGGCAGTCGCTTAACCAACTGAGCCACCCAGGCGCCCAAATCATTGCTTTCTTTACTTCAATTCTCTCACTTTGCTTTCTAAAAACTGAAATGTTATAGATACATGTATATCCTCAACCTGTCATTTTCTTCCCCAGCAGTAACCACTATCCTACTGTTGGTGTGTATTATTTTCATGATGTTTTTCTACTTTTATTATGTATGTAGAATCCATAAATAGGACTATTTCTAAATTTTACATAAATTATACTTTATCCTTTACAACTGATTTTTGTTTACTCGGCATTGCATTTTTTAAATTAACTATTCATGTAGGCCTGGACCATTCATTATAAATCCTGCATACTAATTGTTTGAATAAACCATGGTTTATGTGTTTATTCACCGTTAAGTGGATTATTTCCTGTATTACAAACTTGCTCAGAAATCTCCCTGTGTACAAGTGCCTGGGTTTTTCTAGGGTAGAGAAGTATCTTGGCAAGACTGATGCATCTTCAACTTTACAAAGTATTCCCAAATTGCTCTCCAAAGTCATCAAACCAATTTACACTTCAACCAACATGGGCATGATTTCATCTTCCCCCACACCCTTACTACTATTTGGTATCATTATATACACTGAATTTTTCCAACTTGCTATTGATATATCTTTTCACATCTGCCTGAATTATTTTCCAATCCAATCATTTGCCATGAATCTCATAATACCATTTTCTGGAAAAAGTCTGTAATATGAGAAAAAGAGCAAATGAACACATGATTCTAACAATTCAATCATTCATGAAAGATATCTTTTTAAATGAAAAGACCAAATCAAGGAAGGATGGGGATGGATCAACATCTGAAAGTATAAATATGAATCAAAAAAGCATGTTCTTCTTATAAGGTAGCCACAGGTAAACCAGCACAAAAGAAATCTTAAAGTTTAGGGGCGCCTGGGTGGCTCAGTCGTTAAGTGTCTGCCTTCGGCTCAGGTCATGGTCCCAGGGTCCTGGGATCGAGCCCCGCGTCAGGCTCCCTGCTCGGCGGGAAGCCTGCTTCTCCCTCTCCCACTCCCCCTGCTTGTGTTCCTTCTCTCGCTTTGTCTCTCTCTGTCAAATAAATAAATAAAATCTTTAAAAAAAAAAAAAGAAATCTTAAAGTTTAATTCCTGTTCTGCAGTTTAGGACCAACTAGATTATACTAATTCCTTAAGAAACCACAAAAGCTATAATTTCCTCTTTGTATCTTTCAGAAGCAGGGTAGAAGTATATAAAGCCCAATGTAAAAATTAATAAATTTTGCTTGTTGAGAGCTCATATTCCATTTAGTTGGTAAATCAAGATTAGTTCAATCATTTATACATCAGTTGAAGATAAATTAATAAGTTTGGTGCACTAGGTTGCTTTTACATAAAGGGAATTGAATACAAATCTTTCATGTTACAAAGGTGCTTGCTACTCGGCCTTCATAAAAATAACCACAGTGGTCCTATGAATATGAATGCCAATAGTTTTACACAAAGGAATATTAAACACAACATTAAACTATTATGTGTTCTTGCCTACCAATATTGTACTCATCTCCAGAAAAAAAATTATGAGTAACCCTGGCCTTGATAAATGTAATTTTTGTTTTTTGTTATTGTTGTTTTTGCTTCTGTCATTATTGATTTGGTTATTCTATTTTCATTTATACTTTCTACCATTGAAAAATTGATAATATTCAGCTGTGTAAACTGTGTCTTTATCTGGTCAAGTCATTGGGATGTATTCTAGGTAACCTCGTCACAAGGAACATAGAAACTTCTAGAAATAAAGTCTTTACAGATACATGGAAAAATAAAGCTGATGCATGGTACTGGCATATTACATGCTAGGAAGCCATGAAGCTGCTTTGATCTTGATCACAATAAGACTCTCTGTAGAACATTAAAAATAATTTTCTAGTGATTTATTAATTTCACATTAGACAAAAGTACACTGCATGTCCTTCCATTTTTTTTTTTTTTTAAGATTTTATTTATTTGACAGAGAGAGACACAGCAAGAGAGGGAACACAAGCAGGGGGAGTGGGAGAGGGAGAAGCAGGCTTCCCGCGGAGCAGGGAGACTGATGCGGGGCTCGATCCCAGGACCCTGGGATCATGACCTGAGCCAAAGGCAGATGCTTAACAACTGAGCCACCCAGGAGTCCCTGTCCTTCCGTTTTCATTACTTGTTTCAAGGAAGGAATAGGAAAAAGACTGCTTTGATTTAATGGCCTTTTAAAACTGACAATGCTTCATTACTTGGTGTTCAATAGAGTCAATGATTTAACTAAAGTTATATTTTTAAGTGTAATCATTTACTAAGAAATGATCTTTTAAAAAGCCAAAATGTTCATATCATTAATAAAGCAATGCAGTGATTTTAGGTTTTCATTTTGAAAATAATGTTGTAGTTATATTTCTTTTATAAATGCTATTTATGAAAAAAAAATCACACACAAAATTGCTATTAAGTTTGTCTTAGGTGAAACTGTATAATGAGGAAAAGAAAATAGAATCAATACCATAGATTGTATTCCTGGGTGCATGCAGCTCACACAATAACTAAACAGCATGGTGTATTTTATGGCACTATTGAATACTTTGTGTTTAAAGAAAGGAAATAAATACAAAAATTTTCCACAGTCTTATATTTAGTTATGAAATTATTCTATTTTCAAATCCTTAAAAAAATTCATTGGTTGCATCCTGGAATAAACCCCACTTGATCACAGAATGTAATTCTTTTTATATATTGATGAATTCTGTTGGCTAATATTTGTTACGGATTTCTACATCTATATTCATGAGGAACACTGTATATGGTTTCCTTTCTTTGTATGGTCTTTGCCTGATTTTGGTATCAGCTTCATAATGAATTGAGAAGTGGTCCCTCTCTCCTATTTTCTAGGAGAGATGATGTAAAATTAGTATTAATTTTTCTTTAAATGGTTAGTAGAATTCTCCAGTGCAACCATCTGGGTTTCAAGATTTCTTTGGGGGGAACGCTTTTCATTACAAATTCAATTTATTTAATAGTAATAGGACTATTCAAATTATTTCATATTATGAGTGTGGTGATTTGTGTTTTTTGAGAAATTGGTCCATTTCATCTAAGTTGTCAAATTTATGTGTGTACAATTGTTTATAGTATTCTATTATCATTTTGATATCTGCTTGATCTGTGGTGATATCCTCTTCCTTCCTGATATTGGTTATTTCTGTCCTCTCTTTTTAACTTTGGTTAAAGTCTTGCTGGAGGGTTATCAATTTTATTGATCTTTTCAAAGCTCAAGCTCTTTGTTTCATTGATTTTAATTGTCTTTCTTTTTTTTAGAGAGAGAGAGAGTGCAAAGGGGTGTCGGGGGGGTGTGCAGAGGGAGAGGAAGAGAGAGAATCTTAAACAGACTCCATGTCCAGCGCAGACCCCTACTTGGGGCTCAATCTCACAACCTTGAGATCATGACCCACTGAGCCACCTAGGTGCCCCATCTTTGTCTATTTTCAATTACATCCCATGTTGTTTCCTTCTTTCTATTTGATTTAGGTTTATTTTGCTCTTCTTTTTCTAGGTTCTTTAGGTGAGAGCTTAGATTATTGAGACTTTTCCTTGCTTCCAACACGTGCGATCAGTGCTATAAATCTCTAAGTAGCCATGCCCCAGACGTTTTTATGTATTGCATCTTCACTTGCATTCAGTTCAATTTACTTTTGTCATTTCCTTTGAGACTTCCTTTATGATTATTTAGGAGTGTGTTGTTTAATTAGCACATGTTGTTTAGTTTCCAAGTGTTTTGAGAAATTCCTGTGCAAATGTCCCTTTTTTTTTTTTTGTGGAAATAATGCAAACATTTATTTTCTATATCAGACAAGAACACAGCTAAGTAATCCAATTCTACTGCAGCATTATAAAAATCATCCCTTCACCACCGTGTAAGATTTAAATGCATCTGCACAAGGGTGCACACTATATAAAAGGAGTAAGGTTGCTGCTGCCCTGCCAAGCACTTCCGGTCCCTACCCAGGTCCTACTGCAATACTGGTGGTCCCAATGGTTTGATCCAAATAAATTGTGTTTAAAAAATAAAGCATTTAAGAAGACAAGTCAAAATGCCTCAGAAACCGTATCTCCAACTCAAACTTCATCTATTTAAATGTTATATTTGCCTCCCACTAATAAACCTTTATTTCACTCAAACTGAGCAATAAATCTTCCACACTGAAGTATCTTTCTTGCCCAATTAATCCAAAGGAAAAAAACTGAAATGATTAGTAATGAAAAATGTAGGGACTAACATACCCTTTTAATATGTTTTTAAATATTTTTAAGGTTTAAAAGTGTTTAAAGTTTGTAATTCCTAGTAGGAAAACATTATCTGAATGACTACCCTAATGGCAAACCACTATAGAATGTTTCAGTTGCATGTGGGGCAGAGGGGTAGGGATTCTCTTCACAGCACCCCAGCTTTCTTCATGAGAAGGTCAGAGGTACACTGG
>NC_138370.1:146372079-146434801 GCF_054177405.1 Leptonychotes weddellii
TTTTATCATTTGCCTGATCCACCATTTCCTCGGTTATCTCTACATTTTCATCTCCCATTTCTTGAGGGGCATCAGTATCAGCAATCACACCTTCATTGTCAATTTCTAGATCACTTTCCTCACTTGATGGTTCGTCTGTCTTTATGTTTTCCTCCGCCTTCTTACTATCTGTTTTTTCTTCCTTGATATTGTCTTCTGATTTAGTTTTATGAGTGGCAGGTGGTATTTTACCCCCCATGCTCTCCACCCACTCCCGCAGGAAGCGCATTTCCTCGGTGCGCAGAACGCTCGGATCCTGCTTACACATTTTCACGAAGGCCCGAAGCTCGCTCACTTTGCGGGGGTCCATGGTCCAGAGGCGGTGAAAGGCGGCAGGCGCGGCTGAGGTTGCGGCCGGATTCCAAGCCCGGGTACTAGCTCAGCGTGATCGTGTGGAAGGGGCGCAAATGTCCCTTTTCTTATAGGGATACCAGTCAAACTGTATACAGGGCCCACTCCAATCCAGGATAATCTCATTTTAACTTGATTACATCTGCAAAGAGCCTATTTCCAAATAAGATTACATTCACAGGTTCCAGGGATTAGGATCTGGGTATCTTTGGGGTCCATTAGTCAACCTACTACAGGGACTTTGTTTTAACTATAGAACAAAGTATTGGGAAAAGGATTGTCCTCCTTTTCGACAAATCACAAACTATCTCAGAAAACATGCAGCACCTTTTACTCACAATTGTATATAGGATTATGATGGCTGGAATTGGAGATTAGACGCAATAAATCAATAACTGCCAAAGAACTAATTTCAACTATAAAGCATTTTCTTCAATTAATTTGATGATAAATATAGAAAATTCTAAATCACACACAAGTATAACTAGTTTTCTTTTATAGCAAAATCAAATTTTGTCATGATATATGTACCTAAGTAATTCTTATTTTAAAGTATGCCTTTCCCACTAGAGATTAATCTTCAAATGAGGACTCCTGTCCTGTACTGTTGAATCCTTAGGGCTTAGCCTAGTGTCTAACATATGTTAGGGACTCAATAAATATGTGTTCAACAGATTGCATAAATGAAAGCATACAATCTGATGACAGCATTTGCATGAATTCCTTTAACAAGACCAATGCTTCTATTTTGACCCGAGTCCAGATCCTCTGCTCTATCTAATTGTCTACTTGAAGATCCCACTCAGATCCATGGTGGCCCAGCTGTTTCTGATATAAATGCTGACATGATATGTGTAGGGTACTCCAAATCTTTTTGTGTTGAGTGTCCTAAAAATAAAACATCTTCATCAATTGCAGAGTTGTCATTTTCTTTTTCTTTTTTTACATTTTGATTCTGTGAAATTTTGAAAACAAAAAATACAATGACTGAGACAGCAAACATGCATGCTCCAGCTATCCATGGGTGTGACCCAGGCTTCTAGAAAAAGAAATCCATCCAGACATAACCAAAGTCCACTTTAACTTTTCTAGTTCCATTTTACTCTCCTGCCCACACCCCATCTCATTATCATGACCTTTAGCTGTATACTTTCAGTTCTTTCTAAAAACACATTTATATTTAGGTCTTCTATTTACCTTTACTCTTTCTTATAGAGTTTGAATAGAGAAATATTTTAATTTTTAAATATGGATAGCCAATTGTTTATTTATCTGTCATGCACTGATTTGTAATTTTTTTTTAAATATTTATTTATTTAAGTAACCTCTATACTCAACATGGAGCTTGAACTCATGACCTTGAGATCAAGAGTCACATGCTCTTCTGACTGAGCCAGCCAGGCACCCCTACATTTTTTAGATATAATTTTCCATTTATGTTAGTGTCTCCTAGTTTCCCTTTTCTATACCCCTGGCCAATAACACACTGTTTAATTACTATAGCTTTATAAGGAATATTGATACCTAGTAAGGCAATTCCCCCAGTTTTGTTCTTCATCTTGGTTATTCTTGCATCTTTACTCTTCCATGTAAGTTTTTGGATCAGTTCACCAAATTTCATGACAAAAAAATAAGAATAGAAAAACAAACCTAATTGGTATTTTGCCTGCAAACGAATTAATTTATAATTTAATTTAGGGGATTTTACTTCATTATGATATGGGATTCTTGGAATCTATGAACATAACATTTCTCCATTTTCAGGTCTTAACATTTAACATATATAAAATATCTAATATAAAACATTTTTTAATGTTCTATAATTTTCTACATAAAGATCTTTGACATACACCAGCCATCTAATAGCTTTTGTCAATATTGAGAATTTTGTTTTTAAAATGTTTTCTAAATAATTATTGGGATAATATTAGCTAGTGTTTATTGAGTGCTTATTAGGCTAGGCACTGTTCTAAGGACTTTCCCTATATTAACTAATCTAATCTTCATAACTACTGTTAGGGATAAATAATATTCTTAGCTCCCATTTTATAGGTAAGGAAACTGAGACACAGAGAGACTAAGTATCTTGCCTCAAGTCACACACACACACACACACATATATATATATATACACATATTTAGGATTATATATATATATATGTATATATATATATATATATATATATGATTAGAAAAGAATTATGATGTCCTGCCATCAGGTTGCCAGGGAGTAGGGTGCCTCATGGAAGGTCTCAGATACTTAAAGTAACTGTGGCTATCTATAAATGGGGCAAACAAGAGGGCCTTTTCCTGCCCAAATGCTTTGTGACAAAATCAAATCTGATTTGCTCTTTCAATTAAAATTACAAGCTCATATTAAAATTTGTAAAATAAAATTATAAAATGTGAAGCAAAAAATAGGTAAATATCCCTTTAAGAGTTGTGCTGTTCTAGAATATTAAATCATTTTGTAGCTGCCTGGCCATCTGACAAGAACTGAAAAATAAGAAAATGAGTTTTGGAAAGGACAAAGCATTCCTAAGTTCTATAGGTACATACTAATGGGCAAGGACACTTCCTATACTGAATATGCCAATGCAGATCTTTAAGGAAGTTATACAGACTGCTACCACAAACCACTAACGATGGAAAAAAAATCATCTCTTTATGAGGCAAAAATTAATTATTGTTAATTCTGTCTTGATAGCTGGATGCAACATGCCTATTTTTTTCAAGTTGATGTCTCCAAAATAAACATACATCATTTATTATTGTCTGGTTTGTAATTTTGCTCAGATAGATCTACCTGATTTATTCATGTTCTATTTGCCTAGTCCTACTCATTTATAAATATTTTGTAAAAGTTATCTTCTAATCACAAAACTGCAGCATCCTTCTCTGTGTTTTTTTGAAGCCGGCCAGCCCTTATGGTTCTGAGGTTGCCAGATTCCATCCATCATAACAAACCCCTAAAGTTTGTGAGTTCCTGTTAGGAACAAATCTGAGGACTGAGACCAAATTTCTCAGCAACATTCTGCAAAAATGAAGAATCATCTCAAACCTTCACCTCAAAAATAAACAACAATATGACAGACTATGGACTCTGAAAAACAAACTGAGGGTTCTAGAGGGGAGGGGGGGTGGGGGAATGGGTTAGCCTGGTGATGGGTATTAAAGAGGACACGTTCTACATGGAGCACTGGGTGTTATATGCAAACAATGAATCATGGAACACTACATCAAAAACTACTGATGTAATGTATGGTGAGTAACATAACATAATAAAAGAAAAATTAAGTAAAAAAAAAAAATAAATAAATTGTAAAGAGTATTACCTTAAAAAAAAAAAAAATAAACAACTAGGAAGTCACACTAGCCCACTTCCATTCTTTACAGCTTCTCATTTTCAGATATTTGTATCAATGCACCTGCCTTAGAATGGAATTATTCTCCAAAGAGCTCAAGTTATTCAAAGGTAAAGTGAAAGTAAGTCCTCTGTATGGGCTGTTTCATAGCATATCTTTAATATTATTTTAAAAACAAAATTCCTTTTTCAACTATACCTTTATCTCTCTTAGGCTGGAGTTCATCACCCTGTATTATTCTTATGATTATATAATATTCATTTCCCAATTAAATTAACTTGTCCAAATAAAAACTAGTTTTGGTTCCTGTATATCAGATTATCAGAATATTCAAAATCTCCCTAAGGACCACTCTCTCCTAAGGGGTCCAAAACTCCATGAAAGTGAGTCAGGCCAAAGAGACCAATCATACTTCAGTGGTAGACACTGTGAGTTGCTATACCAGCAACTCATCTTCTTCTTTCTAACAGAACCTTCATTTTATTAGTTGCTCTCTATGTAGCTATTTCCTTCAGGGAAAACAAGACCCATCTCCCTCCCTAGCAGGTGACTCCCGATTGATTGCAGCCATTCATAGTTGTTTTATGCCTCTTGGCAAACGTTTGGTTTGGCATTAGCATGTGACCCAATGAGACATGGGGAGAAGTCTGCTGAGGGACTTTGGGGGCAATGTTTCCCCTTTCTTAAAAAGAGACCCAAGGTAGAAAGATTTCTTTTTTCCCTTCCTCTTGATATTGATATGAAAGTATGTGATGCCTGGTGCTGCTGCCCTCATAAAGCAACCATGAGGTAATCTGCTGTCATGAGGGGAATGGAAGAATAGAAAAGATGGAAAGGCCCTTGGCTTCTGATGACTTTTTTGAGCCACTGAATTAACCAACTCTAGAAGAGTCCTACCTTACAGAATTCTGATGACATGAGAAAATCAACTAAGGAATGGATTCAGTTAAAAGTAATAGAAATCTCAATTTACAGGGGTTTAAGCAAATAAATATTACTTTTCTCTTTCAGCATGAACTCCAGAGGTGGGTACAGATGGGGCTTGAAGATGACTGCCATACAGCAATGTAGAAGGGGCCTATATTAAAAGTATTTAGCAATATAGAAATTAAAATAAGGGTTTATAAGGTAAAAGTAAATGGAGGGAACATAACTTATCCAGAGCACAAAGCATGGTCTAAAATGATGACTTGGGCTATGGCTAAGGTTGTGTTTACTTCAGTTTACTACTAAACAGCCAAAAAAGCAATGCAAAAGGTAAACATGAGATCAGGAAACAAGTGAGTCAACATTGCTCCCTATTATGACTCAATTTCTCACAGAAGTGCACCCAAAACTATATATACTTTAACAGCGTGAGGAACCCATCACTTCAGAGGAGGCTAGACTTGTGAGCTTCCTGCCTCTCATGCCATTAAGCTAAGGAGAAGCAGCCCAGGGATCAAGGATCTACTCTGTCATCATAAAAGAAAAAAGTTCTACCAAGAACAAAATCTTGCTCCACCTAATTTTGCGACCATTCCATGGCTTCCACAGGATTAGAACTATATGGATAAAAGCTAAAACTAGACTCAGAAACAGAGAGAAAACAAAAAGGTAGATACAAAAACACCAGGTCCTTGGAGCGAGAAGACTCCTAAGTTCAGGAGGCTAAAAACCCAAGTCTGCCGTGTGCTTGATTGTTCTACACTGCATCAGAGAATATCCTTTGATGGGGGTGAAGCCCTCAACATGGAGGAGAGAAAGCTGGCACGTGACGGAAATTTTACATCTATTAAGCTTTGTTCCTCAACATTTTCCTTACATTAAAATAAAAAGAAGCCATATGCAAAGAAGTAAGTCAAGCTCCTTGCAGAGTTAATGAACTAGATGTTCCAGGGTACTGAGCGGCAAGAGAAAAGGAATCTCCAAATGGCAGGTGCTGCCATAAAATCCACTCATTCAACACCATTGGAGGTGAGGTGCTGAGAGTTTTAAAACAGCTTAATGTGTGTATAATAGGGTTTGAGAGCAAAAGAACACAGGGCTAGCTTCAAGTGGCAGCTAACAGTAGTGGGACCATAAAAAAAATAGTAATAATCTGGAGTCGCTCCGTGCAGGATAGCAGCTTTCAAAGTGTAATCTCTGGGCCAGCAGCATCAACAGCACCTAGCAACCTAGCACCACGCACCCAGCCTCCACGCTAGAACTATTGAATCTGAAGCTCTGGGGTGGGGAGGCCAGCAATCTAGTGAGTGTTCTAACACAAGGCCTTCAGGAGATTCTAATGCATGCTCACATTAGAGAACCACCGGCACAGGGACAAGAAGCCCTAGCCACCAGGAAGTGTGGTGAGGTGACCAAGAGCACCAGCTCTGAAGTCATACAGCCTCTGGATTTGCATCTCAGATCTTTACATCTGGTGGTGTGAAACTGGGCAAGTACTGAAATCCCCTCAACCTATTTATAAGTGTACTTATCTTAGAGGTTTCTTATAGGGATTACCAATAACAGTCACGAAACCCACTCATTAAACAATATTAACTATCATTTCACCAAGGACATCATTATAGCACAGCCTGAAGACATGACTATGTTAATTTCTCTGGGTAGGAAGGCACCAGGTACTCAACGTTCAATGTATTTTATAAAACAAAACAAGAAGGTAGGTACAATTACTAGCAAGATCTGCATATGAATGGTTGAATTAATAATAACTCTTTTAGGACTCAACATATTTAGCACTGTTTTAAATGCTTTACATCTATTAATTCATCTAATCCTCTTTAATTCTTACAATAACTTTACCGAGTCTGGGGGTGCCTGGGTGGCTCAATTGGTTGAGCATCAGCTCAGGTCATGATCTCAAGGTTGTGGAATCACGCCCCATGTCAGGGCTCCGGGCTCAGTGTGGAGTCTGCTTGAGATTCCTTCCCTTTCCCTCTCCCGCCCCCTCTGCCCTTCTCCTTGCTTGGCGCAGGCATGCGCTCTCTCACTCTTTCCCTCTCTCTCTCTAAAATTAAAAACAACAACAACAACAACTCTACAGACTCTATTATTACCCCCACTTTACAGATGAGGAAACTGAGGTAAGAGAGGTTAAGTACAGTGCTGAAAGTTACAAAGCTAGAAAATGGTAGAGTCAGGATTTAAACACAGCTAATCTGCCTCAGAGTCTATGTGCATAACCACTATGCTATACTGCTTCTGAAAGTTAAAAACAAATTTTAATGCTTAAGGCAGAAGTTTCAGTTATCTAGAAAATACACTTACGTGGAATATCTCCTTCTCTGAGGGATCAGAAAAATAGAACATTCTATCCTTCTTTCTGCTACCTGCTCTAGAAGCATCTCTTCTGTATGCATTCAATGCACCCAACTGATCCCACAGGTAAACTGGTAGCCTGGAAAGTGGGATGGCTGTTCTCTCTAAAATAGCAGGAAGAATCAGAGGCAGGAAGAGCTAGTGAGAAATGCACAAAGTGGGAAAATTCATCAAGTTCCCCAGCTTCTAATTTTCTCAGTGCAAGGGCATTCCAGGATAACAGAACAAACTATTACCCTCCAGCAGCAACAGTATCTCTGCAGTCTGAGTCAGAAGCTCAGGCAGTTGAATGTACTAAGAGAAAATAAGAGAACAGAGCTCAAGGGAACAGGCTGCATTGCTCCAAGACGCACTCTATATGCCTAAGCAAGCTGCCTAGGTGCCTGTGTCTGGATGGAAGGAAGTGGCTTCCTTGACCTTGGCTGGTAGATTTTACTGGGTATTTGTCAGGGCTTTCAAAATTTCTCAGTGTTCCAAACAAGAGAGATCAGACGCCAAAGCTGCAACACAAGGAGGCAGTTGTTTGGACAGAAAGCTGCAAGGCAGATCAATTTTACCCTTAACTGGTGCAATCTCTCTGGCTTTTGAATGCCTGCCAAGTTCTTTAGGCTTCTTCAAGGTAACCAATCCAAGTAATTCACTCACTGTTTCAACGCTCTCAATTGCCAGTAGTTCCAAGACATACTGTGTTGTGATAAGAGAAAACAAAAACAAAAACAAAAGTCTCCCTATTTATTTTCCAATGCCAGAAAACAATCCGAAGTGAAATTGAGAGAATGTGAGATCCTCCTATTATTTAGAATGAAATATTCACTGGAGCAGGTTTTTGGCCGCATGGAAATTTCAATAAGCATGCTACTCCTTTTATTACCTCTCACTGAAAGTGGCATCTCATTTCTCACACACACACATTCCCTCAACATCTTATCTCATATGTTATGGAAACAGACATTGAAAAGGAAATACCCATGTTTTATCCTATAAATTTTCACACTATCTAATCTGTAAAGGAAAACCAGAAGCAACAAGATATCTTGTAGGTCAGAGTAAAATGTTTCCTTTCACCGTGACTGTTTATTATGCTAACATTGAGCATAATGAGCACATTTTCCCTAGCTTTATATTCAATTTATCTGCAAAGAGTTGCTGAAAGTGAAAGAATTCTGAGCCTTTACTGGATGTGTAATAATATTAACCTATTATTATTAATTTTTAGGTATGAGAGTAGTACTTTTTAAGGTGACTTTGATCTCATGCAGGAACGAAGCTTCCTACATAACAGAAGAGGAGGAATATATAAGGTCTACAGAACAAATTGCCTCAGTGTCTTTTGTAAGAAAGGTATTCAGAAAATTACTCAGCAGAAAAAGCTTTCTTATATGTCATAGAGCTAAAAAGAAATATCCTCTTATTTTCCATTTGATATAATCCTTTTCAGAGACTCCCAAAGCTCTTAACAAAGTACATTTCATGTCGTTTTTACAGCTGTGTTCTGGGAATTAAAGACATGGGGGAGTGAAGGGCATTGTGGACTCTCTCTCCCACCCCTCAGCCCTCTGCCAAGGCAGTGTGGACAGGCTCAGCCCAGAGATGTAAGCCTGGGTCCCAATGGCACACCTGAGGACAACTAAGGAGTCGATCTGGAAAAAAAAAAAAAAAAGAAAAGAAACAAAGCACCCTTTCCAAATATGCAGAGTAGAATTACACTGTACGATGTATAAAAATGTTTTAAAAAATGTAAAACTAGTCTCCCCAACAGATACTACAAATTGCAAAAGGATAAAGCGTAAGCTTACGGCGGAGCAACCCGGCAGTCTCCACCTTAACCAGGGGATCAAAGTTAACATCGACAGTATTGAGGTGTCCGCATCATGTGCCTCCTGATAGATGTGCTGAGAATAACACGACCTCACTTCTGCGATAATCTTGCCAAAACCACAAGGAGGCTTCAGACACACCCAGATGGAAGGATATTGCACAAAGCAACTGGCCTCTACTCTTCAAAAATGTCAAGGTCATGAAGATACATGAAATACAAAGACTGAAGAACTGGTCCAGATTACAGAAGACAGAAGGAACACGACAACTGAAGGCAACATTCTGGAGAGTGAACATTATTGGGACAAATGTTCAAATCTGAATAAGGTCTAGAGATTACAGACCAGTACCATTTTAATATTAAACTCCTGATTTTAATCATTGTGTTGTGGTTATGTAAAAGAATACACTTATTTTAAGAACTACACACTGAACTACTTAGGAGAAAGGGGTATCATGTCAGCAAATTACTCTCAAACTATTCAGAAAAACAATACAAAGGATAAAGCAAATATGGTAAAATGTTCTTTGTTATATTTTAACAGCTTTCTATAAATCTCAAACATCAAAATTATGTATAAAATTTGTAATATAAAACATGAAGATAACTATAGTTTCCATAGTCCAAGGGGAAAGGAAAAAAAAAATAGCTTAATCCATTCACAGGGTATCTCTTTGAGGGAATACTGTAGTTTCTAGACTTGTTTCCCTGTCCCACTGTCCTTTCTTTTCTCTCCCAAATGCTTAAACCTTCAGTCCCAACTTCCATTTCTACTTAAGAAAACCCCCGTTCTCTTGAAACCAGTGCAATACATTGGATTTAGTAGCCTATTTCCCAGTATGGGAAATATTTCCCATTTCCCTATGTCCTATTTCCCTATGTCCCAGTAGGACATCATTGGTGCAAGGCAACAACATGCCTCCTCATTCTTCCTGCTCAATTAAAAAATAAAAACTATATCAAATTGGCGCATCTCTCTTTTTCTCACACACACACACCCTAAGAACAAGGAGTGATTTTCTGAGACAACACGGAATAGGTTCATACTGAAGAAGAGAAAGTTCCCTAAAACTTGAATAATCTTCACACAGTCCCTCTTTCAGCAAGAAGACCGCACTTGTCATTATTAATGTGCATTCCAACTACTGCTTTCATATTCATCCTCCAGTTTCCTAAACACAGAGAGGGGTCTGTTGGTGAGGAACAAAAATCCATTGCTTCAAACAAAAGTTATCTGTCCTTGCTTGCCAAGTTATGGCTACCAAAAGACCCAGGAGAAACTCTGGAATTAAAGCTTTTCTATACCTTAGCCTAGATTAATATTCTAGGTTGTGAGTTCTCATAGCAGTCAGTAGGAGAGCATATCACCATCTCACCACAAGAACTGCAGGGGAGTTGTAGGGGGAATGGCTTATGGAGTGAGGATTTGGAACTGCCAGGCTCCACCTTACCTCTGGGGTCTTTGTTCAATGTTTCCTCTTCTAAGAATCCATCCCTAATCTTAACATGTGCTCTCAATTCTCCTTTTAGGACACCTCTCCATTTCTCCCTTTGCTTCCATTCCAATTGCTACCATGCTCATTCAGGGTCCCTCAACTATAAGCTTAGACCTTAAAATTAAAAGGAACCGATTAGAAAAAGCCTTGGATGATAAATAAAACCCAATCCAACACCATTAAGAACTATACACACTAGTACTATCAGGAAAAAGTATGAAAAGAATTTGAAGTAGAATAATACAGTAATAAATTAGCTGAAACCAATCAAATGGACTAAGTGCAAATTTCCGTATATGAAGAGAAGTATGAGGTAACAGAGGACTTGAATCTAGAGAACTAAGGCCCATTGACAGCCAAAGACGTAAGACAAAGTTCAAGGGTATCAGTAGTTCCAGAGCTCAGATATCCCAGATGATATCTCTGGTTAATATTCAGCTTCAGCTAGGGGCGCCTGGGTGGCTCAGTCGGTTAAGCGACTGCCTTCGGCTCAGGTCATGATCCTGGAGTCCCGGGATCGAGTCCCGCATCGGGCTCCCTGCTTGGCAGGGAGTCTGCTTCTCCCTCTGGCCTTCCTCCCTCTCATGCTCTCTCTCTATCATTCTCTCTCTCTCTCAATAATAAATAAATAAAAATCTTTAAAAAAAAAAAAAAATATTCAGCTTCAGCTAATTTAAAATGTAACGCCAGAAGCACTTCTAGTGCTAACCCTAAAATTGTTTGGATGACATAATGGTTTCCAAGAGAATTGGTAGCTTTAAACTTGGAGAATTAAGTATATATATATATATACTTTATATATATATATGCTTATCATGTATGTGTATATATAAGTAAGTCAAACCTGTAAGTCAAGTAAGTCAAACCTATCTTTTAGTAAAGTTTAGAAATAATCAAGAAAATTTGACCCAGTACAAAACATGTCATGCTTGTGATTCCAAATTAAATTGATGGGACTGGAAAACTGATTTATATCCAAGATCTTATGCTGAAATCCATCAGCTTTAGAAAATTTAAGAAAGTTTAGAGAAAGAAAATTTAAGAAAATTAAGGGTTATTTTATAGGCTAAATTTATCCTATTAAAATGGTTACTTAAATACTGGAAACATTCTTACAAATGACTAAGTGACTTAGAAAGAAAATAAAATTCAACTTCATAAGTGTAATTTAAAATGTTTAAGGGAGTTTTAGCTTACGAATGGAATCAAACACTAATCAACCACATCCTTAAAAGTAATTCTTAAAATGTGCTAGATTTTTAAATAGAATAAAATGATCAAGTTAAATTTTAAAGCTCAAGGAAGAACTGTATTTTAACATATGTATTTAGTATATTAAATATTAATTTTAAAAAATAAAGTTTGCTCTAGATAATCTTTTCGGGGTCCAAAAGCCATCATCAAGAACACAGAAAACTCCTATTGACAAGAAGGCCACAGTAGCTTCCTAACATGGTGTGGGCCTTTTCCCTCAAAATATAGTCTAGGCACAGCTGACAGACGGATGTTCCCAAAATGCCATTATGTAACATCTCTCTTCAGAAACCTCTAATTCTTTGTCTTTCCCTTTTCTGGTTTAAACACAGAAAAAAAACTGAAATAGATCTATGTTTCTATTCCACCCATTGCTTTGTCTCTTTTTCACCTCTAAGATTCTATTTGTTTTTAACCAGGAAGTCACCTTAATAACTAAGTTACTGCTTCATTAAATTAATTTCCCTATCTTCTGTACTCAATACTATTTTCAACTATCATTTAATAAATTTTCCGTTAAGCCCCAGCCATTAAAAACCTGTTTCATCAAGCCTGTTTCTAAAATGAAGCAAACTCTTTTTCTTCTTTCTTATAAATATTTAAAAACACAATTTGATGGGGCACCTGGGTAGTTCAGTCGTTAAGTGTCTGCCTTCGGCTCAGGTCATGGTCCCAGGGTCCTGGGATCGAGCACCGCGTCAGGCTCCCTGCTCAGCGGGAAGCCTGCTTCTCCCTCTCCCACTCCCCCTGCTTGTGTTCCTGCTCTCACTATCTCTCTCTGTCAAATAAAATCTTTAAAAAAAAAACACAATTTGAACAAAACATAGTTTCATTATGATGTCCATGAAGAACTCCAGGATTTTAATAATGCAACCTTGAGAATGATTTCTGAGATTTAATCGAAAGTGTGGCAGAGATTGTTGACTGCCTACCGTCAACGCCATTCTCTCCTTCCTCACTGGTAACAGAATGCCAAGTTTCATCCAGGTGCATTGCCAATTGAATAAAAAACTAAATTTCCCAGCCTTCTGTTCAGCCATGGCCATGTGACTAAGTCCTAGCTAATAAGATATGAACATAACTTTCATGTAAGATTTCAGTAGTGGATGCTTTAAAGCACAGTGGGGTCCCTTTTTATCCTTATTCCATTCCCCATCTTCAATGTGGATGTTATGGCTGGCACAACAGAAGCTACCCAGGACCCTGAGATGACCTTGAGGTTGGAAACCACTTGTTAGCATCACAGAGCAGAAAGGGAAGACCCTACATCTCTGATGTCAGTAGACAGCCTATCTTCAGACTTCTTTTATGTGACAAGAAATAAGCTTCAATCTCCTATAAGCCACTGTTATTTTGGGGTTTTTTATTATGTGCAATTGAACCTTTTTCTAAATGACATATAGAGGCACATTTTTTAACATGTTAATAAACACTACTAATGAGCATTCTTGCAATAAGTCTCTTAAATATCAATAAATAGCATTAAAAGATAAATAAAACACTTCCATTAGTTAATCAGATGTTCAAATATAACATTCACATAGCATCTTTCAAAGAAAGTAGCTAAGGCAATCTCCCCTCTTCAAATGTCAGAAATTGATTCAATAAGAAATTGACTCAACATCTAAAAAGTTCTTATATAGCCATTATCTATAACTATACAGAGAAGATTATCTATTTTTTTCAGATAAACATGTCCTTTATTCTCTATAGTCCCATAAGTATTACTAAAAATGCCTTATGCTGTATTCAAGTTTTTTTTTTTTAAATCACCTTTTCCTCTGTTAAGTGAACAGATCTTTGGCATCTCCAACTTGGTGTCTCTGCTTCTAATTCATGCTCCACATTCTATTATCACAAGAATCTTTTTTAAAACACAATTCTATCATGTCCCCAAGCCTACACTGCCTCCCCTTCACTTTGTGCATGTGTTCCATCACCTTTGCTGGTTTGCATGGTGCTCCTTCATTTGGTTCCTGTACTTATTCAAATTTAATTCATAATTCCCAACCTGTAGGTTTCCCTTTGCCTCCTGCACTCTCCTTGTACATCAAGAACAAGTCAGAAGCCAACAGGAGCCAGCAGTGAGTATAAGATTAAGCCAACGGGCATTGGGACCATGCCGCATCTTGACTGTGGTGGTAGATACATGGGTGTATACATTTGTCAAACCCATCACCTTGTACGTTTAAATGGCTGCATTTTATATACATTAACTTTCTGTAAAGTTGAAGGGGAAAAAAGTTAAGTAGGAGTCAGTAGCCTTGTCAATGGAAAACCGAGAGGCTATGCAGGCAACAGATTGAAGCAATCTCAGAAGATACATGGCTTCTGAAAGCATGAGTGGGGTCAGAACAGCATGGATGCAGAAACGGGAGGAAAGAGGTTCCAATTTAGTAGGCTGAGGTCAGTTTTTAGAGTAAAACCAAATGAAAAAAAAAAAAAAATAGACAATACAGGCAGGGAAGAGGAGCCCCCATTTGAAGTCTGGCAGAAGCAAGCCCACCTATACAAAAGGTCCAAGCATCAGCTCTCCTACTCAGCCCTAGTTCACTATGCTCCTCCTTCCAATATCTCCAGCCCCACAAACCTTGAATCTGTAGTGAGCTTACTTTCTTTGTATCTTTTCTTCACAGTGTTCCCCCACCTTCTTTTCTTTGGGATTACTAAAATGTAATCCTGGATTGATTCACATTCTCCATTAAGTGGATCTCCTCAGAGTTCAAAGTTGGCAAGAAACTACAGTGATAAATAATTCCTCTTTCCAGCAGATGTTGTTTCTGATTTTTTGGGATCCGAGGGAAAAAAAAATTGTGATTTTCCAATAAATTTGCTAAACACTGCAATGAATTATGAACTTGAGCAGAGGATATATCATCCAAGAGGCCAAAACGCATTTGGCAAATATTTCATATTTGAAAGTTATGGCTTATTTCAATTAATCAGGAAACTATTTTTTTAGGTTTGGCATTCTCTCTCAATTAAAAGTCATGGAATTACAAAATTATATTTGGTAATTTTAATTATTCATCTCATTTACTATTCTACTCAATTTTTAATGAAAATTCTGAGATTTTCCTTTCAATAAATTTTTCCTCAGTATTGTCATCTTTCCTCCCTGAAATAGCACCTAATTGACATGGCAAGAAAAAAAGTGAGATTTCCTTGGGTGTTTGTTTTTGTTTCCAATATTGGCTTTCTGGGCAACACCAAAGAAATGAATTATAATAAAATTTCTTGCCTTCACTGGTTATCTTTTCCATATAACAAACATACTTTTTTCAATATAAAAGCCATAGCATCCAGTAGAAACAAAATTTTTGTACAGTTTTAGATCTATGACAAACACACATATAAGCAAATTTGAAGAGTAATGTGAAAGCCCAGAAATACTTCATAGGACAATCAATATATACAGGTGTAGACTATCTTTCCTTAGAGTATGATATATAGTTCTGATTTTATATTTATTTACATCATTATTTGAGCAATGTCACAAGCTCTGGACGGGGCTGGAACCTAGCTGTTTTACCTCAATCTCCAATACTCAGCTCAATTTTCTAGAACACGGTGGGTATCAACAAAGTGTATTGCATGCATGGAGAAAAAGTATCTCAAGTTATACATAACAACCATACCAAGGGGCAAGAGGAAACTTTTGGAAGTGATAGATATATGTTCATTATCTTCAATGTGGTGATGGTCTCATAGGTGCATACCTATGTCCGACCTTGTCAAATTCTATACTTTAAGCAGATGAAGTTTATTGCCTATCGATTATACCTCAATAAAGCTGCTATTTAAAATGCCAAAATCCATGACAATACCATGCTAAATGTATTATCCATAAAGTTCACGGAGTATATTACAATAATATTTTACAGAGGATCAGCATTACTAGAATGTTGTTCGTTAACTTTTGGGGAAAAAAAAACAGCACTTCTGATTAGGTACTAGTTTTCAATTCCTGGCTATGACAAGAAAGAATCTTTTAAAGTAAAAATCTTACCATTTAATTAGTCTCTTATCAGTTTGAAATAAGAGGTATGAATTTAAGATCTCAACACCAGGACTGTTTTCCCTTGAATGTTCATTTACTTTCAGAGTAAAATATTCAGTAACGTTTTTCCTAAAAGATTGTATGTGAACTGAATGCTATTTTAAATATAATGGATGATAGAATTTAAAATTCCTATTAAAAGTCCTATCATATAATACAAATCCACATTTTAAAACTCTAGTTTCATTTAAACAAAAGTATTTTCAATTACAGTGAAGAAAAAAATCATTGTACTTTTAGTTGGAAATTCCAAGTATATGAAGTTGATAATAATGTTTAAAGACATTATAATTTTGAATTAATACTAAGGTGTTTGAACAGAGAATGATGATACAGTCATGAGAAATGAATCACAGCCATGAGAGAAAGTATTGATTTTATCATTATGAGTAAGAATAAGTGCCTGAATTATTCAATGACAACGGATATAGAGCTTTTAGTTGAAATCAGTTTGTTTTTAAAATTTCATCACTTAATTTTGACAAAAGCCAATATGGTATTCATAAGATTTTTCTGATCTCAAGTACTTCATGGCAAATATGCTCTAAATTATTTCACATAAATAATTCTGACAAAGTAATATATTCCAGTATATATGTTTATGAAGGGCATAACTTATCATCTCTTCAAATAGAATGCTACCTATTCTTCTACTGATGTCCACTGTCCAATCTGAGGGCACCAGATCATTCACAGTATACACAGTTTTCAGTTCATTCATTCATTCTACAAATATTTATTGGTACTGTGCCATATGACAGACACTAACTAGAATAAGACTAACGTAGTAAGACCTATTTCTCATAAACAGGTAAACAAGCAAGTAAGAAAACTTCAGATAGAGGTTAAGTGCTAGGAGAAAGACAGAATAAGACAATGTGGTGGTGGCTGGCACTGGGGAAAGGGGGTAATCTAAGCTGGGGGGAGTTGTGGAATAATCTGAGCCCAATGATCAAATGAGGGTGCAGAGGGAAATGAATCTGAGAGGCAGGCAAGGAGAAAATCATAAAGGGCTTGAGTTTCATTCCAAGTGCTATGGGAAGCCAATGAAGAGTCTTGAGAAATAACATAAACTGATTTGTGTTTTAAAATAATAACCACAGCTTCTAGAAAATGAATGGGTGACAAAAATAAAAGCAGACAGATCCGTTAGGAGGTTATTATAGGTGAGAGATCATGGTGACTTGTACAAGAGTGGCAAAGATGAAGGGAAGTAGATAGAATTAAGATATATTTTGGAAACAGAGCCTGAAGAATTTGCTGGTTTATTGGAGGGCGGTGCATGTAAAGGATGGTGACAGAAAGAGAGCAATTAAGATGGGAAGACTTGGGAAACATGCCTTACAAATCTAACAATATAATATGTTAACTCTACACTATCTGTTGAATCAACATAACACCAACTATGCATTAAAGGTAATAAGCATCTTTTCTTACAATAACCAGGTAGTTTTGCAATGTGATAGAATGTTATGTCATATTTTAACCTCAATTTTAAACTAAAAAATATAATTATCTACAATTTAAGATTAATTTACCTAATTATTTTGAGCATCTGCAAATAATTTAGAGTATACTGGCCAGCACCATTCAGTTCTGTATTTTATGGGAGTGTGGAAATCAACTTTCCACACCTCAGTCCTAATTGGATGCAGGGTTCTCAGGCATGTCTCTACCTTCAGGCCACAAGTTCGCAAAGCATTTCTGGCTGTATTATAAATCAGCAAATTAGTAAGCATTCCTCTCTCATTTTTTGACTATGAGTTCCTCCCAAAGGAGACCAAATTCTTAATCCTTGGTGGCCCCAAACAATAACCAACTCAGGCAATATCAGGTAAGTAAAAACCCACCAAGGTAGGAATATCCTCTGACATCTCTTTTTGAATTTCTGGACTTGGTAATTTTTTGGCTGACAACTCCAAAGACATTTTTTAACATCTTTATTAAGCTCTAATTCACATAACATCAATTCACTCATTTAAAGTGTACAGATTTCCAGCGAGAAGATTTGTTATAGCCAAACTGATCTCTCTGTTCCTCCCAAAGATATATGCTTCTCTATCATTCCATTTCCCTTAAACATTCACTAAACAATCATTGTTGAGTATTTACTATATGCCAAGCATTCCTATCTGAAATAATGTCTCCTTTCCATTTCTACAGCCTTAACTCTGACTTGAAGACCCAGTTTAATCATGTTGATCATCTCAGCTCTTGGACTCTCTCCTTCTCTCAATGTCTGTAGGTTATTGGACATTAAGTATCAGCCATTTTGTTACATTGCTGGTTAACTTTCACATGTGCATTGTCATTGTCACCTAGCACTCTGGCTTGGCACCTCACACATTTTATGCATTTAATGTATATCTTGTGGAGGATGATAAAACCTGGTCCTTGGAAAAGCTGTCTTTGAATAACCCTCTTCCTTCTAAATCCACCAATAGTGTAGTCATAGGACCTGAAAGCTTTTAAATGATCTTGCTGACATCTGAATTGTACTACAGATTCTGTGACAAGGTCATGTTGCTGGAACCAGAGTTCCCTGCCAGGGGCTGGCACGTTGCACTTTGCTCAACAATGGAGGAGGAAATTATCTGAGACGGCTTTGAAATCAAGCAGATGCAGATTAGTGCAATATTCTATGTCAATCAGGTTTCTGACCTAAAAAAAATGTGTGTGATTTCTAGCAATCAGGAATGAGTGGTTTTTCAGAAATGAGTTAGTTGGGATACTCTTACCATTACGGATAAAGTGACAGAATAATCTGGGAGAGGACACACAGTGAGCTACAGACTATAACCATGCAATGATCTCTATACGAAAAGCAGTTGTCATTTCCTGTATGAATGGCATACCTTGTCAATTTTGCTGATGGCTTGTTAATGGGACACACACACACACACACACACACACAGAGAAACATATAAAATGGATTGCTCTCCATTATGGAAAACAGAGGTAATCTCTGGAACTCCCTTCAGTTAATTATTATTTGTAAATAAGCAGAACTGAGCTTCATTTGAGGGCTTGTTAGGAATTACAAAGGTGATTGTTCGTAAATCGAATACTGGCATGCTGCTGTGCACTGATTTTGAATAAAAACTGGCTCTGGCTTTATATAAAATTACACATAAAATGTTAATCATAAAAGCACAGCATTATCTCTAGTTTCTGTTCACTAACTTTTAAAGCTGTTTTTCTGTTGTTACTGTTTTTGTTGTTTTTTACTGTCTCCATGTTGTACTTACCCTTTTAATTTTGTTCCAGACTCATATTCAGCAAGTCAGAGGACGCCTGCTTTATACAGGAGGTCCTGGACCTGGAAGAAATAAAAATGGCCAGTGATAACTGTCCTAAGAAGACTGCACGCTCATTTCTTACTTTTAGAAGAACATACTTGCAAATCATGACCATCACTAGAACACAGTTATCTTAAGCCCTGCTCTACCCTTGCTGATGTTCCATGAATACTGGAAATACATTTTCTTTGTTCTAATTCCAGCCTCTGAATCAGAGCCAAATAGAGTGGGTTCTTCATAAATATGCATTGACCACCTGACAGGAGTATTAATGTAGGGCAGGGCCCTGATTAGCAAATGTTACCTGCAGGAGGCAAAGGAAATACCACAAATGAAGATAAGATGCTATTAGTAGATTTCATTTTTTCTTGAGGCTTGGGAAGTCACTATCTCTGTGGTCAAACCTCCCCAGATCTCTCCTTGCAGAATCTGAAAGCAGCTCATATAAAAGGCCTCCATGTAAGGCCTCTCTTCCACTGGGTGCTGGAGGAAGAGCACAAGATGAAGGAAGAAGGAAACTGCTTCTAACTTAATTTATTCCTTTCTTCCCATTTCAGCAGCTCACCAGAATCTACGTAAAACCTTACATCCTAACTCGAAGATAAAATCAGCAATAAAAAAAAAAATACCTTACTTGTTTCCATAACTTGTTAGCATAGAACTCGGTATATAAAAGGTAATGAGGTTACGATGATCTCTAGGATACGAAGGAGATTAAAATCTAGTATTTATTTATGGATTTTATATTAGGACACTCCCCCCCCCTTTTCAGGTACAACTACTGCACCCAACTTCCTGCAGGTTTGAGTAAAAGCAAAAACCCAAAACAAAAAAAAAGTGATTTTTGAACCACCTGGCCCAATAGTTGAATTTATTGCAATTCCCGAGCTTTGTCGGGCTGCAGAGCACGCACTGGCGGGACGCACCGGCCCACTCGCAGGCTGTCCAGACGCACCCAGGCACCAGTGGCAGGAGGAGCACCAGCTCCGGGGAAAGCCCGGCCTCAGAGCCTGTTGCTCGTGGGCCAGGCAATGGAGCAAGTGCAGCTCAGGCGGCGGGGGATGGTGGCCGCCCTGGGAGGCTAGAATTCCACCCAGGCGGCGAACTCGCGGGTTCTTTCCATTGCCCGGGCTGGGACTTAACCCTTAGCGTCCCAACCTCTCTCGCCCCTCGCCTGCCCACTCCGCCCCAACACCACTTCCCAGACCACGGACAACTCCATTGTTATTACAAGCCAGAGGGTAGCAGGAAGGGATACGCGGAGATGCAGGCGCCAAAGCACCCCTTCCTTTCTGGGCAAGACTTAGGAGAGTCAGAACAGTGTTGAGAAAGGACAGGACGAGCCGAAGCTGCAAGGCGGAGCAAGGGCGCCCAGCGGGGACGAGGAGGCTGGGAGCTGACCACCCTGCCCCCTCAGGAATGGTACGGTCCGGAGCAAGGCGGGGAGGAGGAGGTCCTCCCGGGTCTCTCCCCGCCCCTCTCCCTACTTCGCCGCCGCGCTGCCGCGGGAGCGAGTGAGCGCGCGCCCCGGCGACCCCTCCCCCGGCGCGGGCACCCGAGCTCCTCCCCTCGCCGAGCCGCCCCCTCCGCGGCTGCAGGGAGAGCTCGCCTAGCTCTGCGGACGCCGCCACCTTCGGCCCCTCTTCTTCCTGCTCCGGCGTGCGGGGGCAGTCCGGCGGCGGCGCTGCCCTGGGTGGGCGACTGGGCCCGCGCGGCGGCTGAACACTCGGCGCGGCGCAGCCAGGTCTCCAGCCTGTGCGGCGCCGTGACAGGTGCAGAGTCCCGATTAAGGCTCCACCTGCGGCGGTCGCCGCGATGCCCACCATGCGGAGGACAGTGTCGGAAATCCGCTCCCGCGCGGAGGGTGAGTGGCCGCCGCAGCGCTGGGCTGTGTGCCCAGCGTGCACGGGGGTGGCTCGGGGCCAGCTTGGGGTCGGGCCGTGTGTGTATTAGGGAAAATATGCCCCGTCCCACCTCTTCCCCTAGGTAAGTCTGGCGGTCGCGCCTGGTTCCTGGCGGACCCTTCTCGCTGCGCCGCCTCCAGTGCACTTGCAGACCCCTTCCCGGCTCTAGAACCCCGGAATTGGTGTCCTCGGCCGGAGCCCCAAGTCTTGCTTTACACCGCAGCGTGACCATTCGGTTCCTGTCACCGAGCGCTCTCGTCCTGCCCACCGCCCTCCCCACTAGCGCACAAGCCTTCCCGTCTCCGCTTGGCTTCTTCACCCTTGTGAACAGATCCCCAGCCCGCCGCCCCCGCCTCCGGCACCCACCTTTTTGCAGCCCCCACACCACGGCTCCCAGAGGAGGGGAGTGCCTTTCCCAGATGCAGGATCCTTTGCTCTACAGCTCCTTGTCTCTTAGAGCGTGAGGAGCCTTAATTGGGGCTGGGTGCTCAGCGGGTTCTGGGCAGTACAGTCTCTGCAATTCTCTTTCCTGCCGTGGAATCTCTACCCAGCTTCCATCCGAGATTTCGGTTTTTTTCCTTTTACCTGAGATCCTCACTTTGGCCACCTGAGCTGACTTTTTAGCAAGGGGGAAGCTGTTTTCTTTGCTCCACCCAGGGCCAGCTGTTGAATTGCTACACCTGTCAGCACTGAGCAACAGATGTCCGAGGGTATAGCAAGTCAGCTTTTGGAGGCCGAGGCATCCTCTTCAGCTTATCTGAGGAGTTCTCAGCATTCTTCCTGGCAAGTGATGGTCACTCGGTAAATATTTCTTGATTTTGCTTATGGCAAAGCCAAGATTGTACATATCTAGAGATTTCTTTTTCTTGTTTTTCTGTCCCATAAACCAGTACTTGAATCCTGCAAAGAGTGGAACAACATGTTTTTGAGAACTAGTCTATCTTCCCATCATCCCTGCTCCCCCACCCCATCTTTTAATGTGAGGCAGGTGGGAAAGTGGTTTTAGAAAAAAGATACAGCAGTTAGGAGAATAGGACTCCAGGGCTTGCGACAAGCGATTTTATTGTTTTTCCTCCTTAGAGTCTTCATGTAAAAATATGGGGGCATTGAGTTCTAATATCTATGGTTTACTGATTACAGCGTTTAGGCAATACTAAATGAAACTGCTCGGAGTAGGTGTCTGGGCAAGAGTCACAACTGACCTGTGCCTACACAGGAATTTAGTACATACTTCTTGTTATTTGTACTGTAATGAAAAAAGTATATGAGACATTACAGTTTTAGATACAAGGTGAATAAAGGGTCGTGTTATTTTTGAAATGTACACAGTAAAAAATTCATTCTTTTTTTTTTTTAATACCTCTGAGTGAAATGGATGACTATTCCTAGTCACTACCTGAGTAAGCCATACAGGTGATGAAAATATAGTGGTAATAATTGGGATTGTTGTTTCAAATAGCAACCGTTGATGAATCATATATTGTGGGAAATGAGGAAAAGAGAAAAGACCAGAAAACAATGCAAAACCAGTGGCATATGAGAGGATTTTATTAGTATTAAAAGGCTACAGTATTGTTTTTGGTTGTCCTGTGTATTTTTCAAAGCATTTTCTCAAAGATTGCCTTATGGACTCTCACAACATTCCTGGAGGTAAGTGAAGGTGGTCTCATCTGATGGTTGAAGGAATTGTGGCCCAGGTGGTTGAGGTGCTTGCCCAAGGTCACGTAGTTAGTTCAGTGACACATTTGGATGTAGAGCTCTGGGGAAATAAGGACTGTTTTTTATTTAATCTTTGTATTCCCTGTGCATGCAGCACAGTGTCAGGCAATGACCCTTCCCTCCCATATTGGTTGGTTTCAGTTTATTATGTGCTTGGTATTTTGCTCAGGACTATGGTGAGGGCAACATAAATAATGCCTGTGGGCTGGATATGTGGCTCACTGCCCACCCTGCCCACACTTTTCTTTCCTAAGGAATATTCTCCTTTGACAGTTCCTGCTGCCTAAAGGGCCTTGTTCTGAACTGCAGCCCCTTTGGCTCGGCTGATTGGACTAGGACTAGTCATGGCTCGGTCATGGACTAGGACTAGTCATGGCTCGGCTCATGACTCAGGAGTAGACAATCCATAGGTGGTGCAGACACTTGTAACCTTGTGGTTTGGCTTAAAAAGGTTCTCTATGGTGATCATCTCTATTGTGGGAAGAGTTAAGCTTAGAGACGTAGGGTGAAAATTGAAGCAGAAAGGGGCAGAGGTGAATAGGCTAGTAGAGGAGAGAATGGCTGACTCTAATGGGTCCTGTGAATGCTGCTGACGTGAGGAAGCAGGAACTATGGTGAACAGAGAAAAATAGGAGAGAGAATGGATTAGATGGAGAGAATGGGGCAGAGACACAGATGCTGAGAAGGGGTAGCTCGACCTTGGAAATCCTCCCTGAGCTTGCTAGTCCCTGTTCCCAAGTACTGTTAGAATAAGCTCTTTTTTCCCTTGAAGTGACTTGAATGGGTTTCTATTCCCTGCAACCAAATTGGCCAGATGTGTGGCTGTCCTGTGTGCAAGTTATTTACATCCAAATTGCGGCTAAAGAACTTCTGTGAAATAATGAATAAATAGTCTAAGAGTGGATGTTATTAATAGAACATGGTGCTTGCTATGGGAAACATAGGTCCCATTGGCAGTCAGGACATAGAGCATGAGGCCTGCTCAGCGAACACTTCATTGAGAAATAATTTGGGATGAGTGCTTCCCAAACTTTAAGGTGCACACAGATCATCTGGGGATCTTGTTAGGTATAGATTCTAAATCAGTAGGTCTGGGGTCGGGCTGCAGCTGTTGCATTTCTGACAAACTCACAGGTAATCCTGGATGGCTCTGGCCTTCAGGTCTGAGTAGCAGGAATCCAAAGGATATTGCCTTTTTCTGTGTTTTTTTTTTTTTTTTTCCAATAGTTGGGACGATATTGAAGGTAGAGAGTAACCAATTGAAAAACTGGTGAACGTCAACATGGCTTATTTGAGAGATCTTAAGGAAATTGGCCAGGAGCAGAGGGAAGTTTGGAAAGAGAGGGTATAAATTTGGATAGGTAAATTCCTGCTAGATTACAGGGCATTTCAAATGCCAAGATGAGTCATTTGGATATAGAATCAAGTATTTGAAGATCTAATCCATTTCTCATTCAAGCATGATGCCAGTGCATGATATCTAACAGGGCCAGTTAGGAGCCAAATCATCACAGGGGAACGACATCCCCAAAGAAGTGTCTTTCGAAGATACGCCTGGAAGCATGTTGGATGGTTTGGACAGAATGGCACTGTAGACAGACTCTGTCATTAAAAAAAAAAGGAAAAGAAAAAAGTCTAGTAATGACAAAGGCCAGGAGTATTTTTGGAGTGGAAAAGTGAGAATGGGAAGGGAGGAATCAGATTATTTCTAAGTAAAACAGAAGCTCATTCAGCAGATATCTGTTGAGCTCCTACAAGTACTGTTCCTGGCACTTGGGATACATCGGTGAACAGAATAGAAAAAGCCCTGCTCTGGAGGTGCTTACATTTTAGAGGGGCAAGAGACCAGACAAACACAATACATTAACAAATTGTAGAATTTGTTATGTAGTAAGTACTATGGGAAATAGAACAAGAAGGTAAGATGCATAAAATTGGTGGATGGATTGCAACTTTAAGTAGGTTGGTTAGGTTGGCCTTCACTGAAAAGATGACATGGACCAAGTGAAGGAGTTAGCCCTGTTGGGATCTAGGGAAAGAGTGTTCCAGGCAGAGGGAACAGTCACAGCAGACGCCCCCAAGGCAAGAGAGTCAGGAGGGTTAAAGGAACAGTGTAGGGGAGAATAGTAGGAAAGGAGGTCACAAAGGTCACACCGTAGGACATAGCAGTACAGGGCAGGAGATAAATGGATTAAAATGAAAGGAAGTTTTCAAGCAGTAATTTTGAATTTTAATGTTTACAAGATCTCAGGTATCTCATTGAAACTATAATTTCCTAGGTGACTCATGAAGATTTTCTTCAGTAAGTCTGCAGTAGGACTGGGAATCTACATTCTTAATGAACTTGCTCGGATGTTCTGGTATAGGTGAAACACATTTTGAGGAACTCTGCTTTAGTCTTAAAACTGCTTGGGAAAATCTATTAAGATAAGGAAATTGAGAAGGAGGGTCCATACAATAAGAAGTAGGAATTGTGGGATATCCAAAGGGATGTGTTTTGAAGATACTTAGAATTGGAGGTTAGATGTGGGCAAAATCAAAGGGGAATCTTGAGTTCAGAGGTCATAGTTGAAACCCTGATAGTAGACATATTTTCCAGAAAGCAAAACAGGATAAAGCTGAAAGCTAAGAATTCTGAATTTCTTCGTTTTTACCCCAGCTAAATCAAATGGTCTCTCAATACAACATTAGGAGTGCTAAAAACAGGGACTAAAATTATGGTGGCTTACACAAAATTTTGTCACTCCGGTAAAACTAGTATGGAGGTAGGCAGTCCAGGTCAGCTATGCGCAATTCATAAAGTCAGAAGGAACATTGTCTCTATGCCTTTCTGCTTCAACATCTTCCATGAAGTCATAACGTGGTTGCTGGGGTTCCAGCCATCATGGAAAAGTTCCAGGTAGGAAAAAAAAAAAAACACAAAAAAAAACCCAGAAAGATGAGAGACCAAAGGGTTTACCTGGAAGTACCACACAAAGACTCATCCTAATTTTACTTTGGCTTCCATCTGCAAGGGAAGCTGGGAAATGGAGTTTTCTAGCTGGGCACATTACTCAGTGTTTTATTACTAAAGGAAAAAGGAAGAATGGCTGGTGGGTGGGCAGCTAACAGACACAATCACCATCAGGTATTCAGATTGTTATAAGGCTCTTGCTTGCAATAAAGGAATGTTCTAGAGCTCATATACAAAATAATAAGCATTAGGTTGTTCAAAACTAAGGAAATGTACACATACATGTCCAAAAGTTTACATTTTCTTCTGCTGAATATTATAATGCTAAAATGAAAGACATCCATTTGATTGTGTAAAACATGTGCTAAGTAATAAATTTAGTTTAGGTATTGTTTTTTTAAACTAATCTGTAAAAATGACAACTTTAAAATGTTTGTATTTTTACAGAATGTTATGTCTTATTAAAAGATAACAAAAGGAGCATTCAAGTAGTTTTAGTAAGAATTGTTAAACGGAAATTTGGGGGAGGAGGTTTCATTTGTCCAGGTAAAAGATGACTAAGATTATTTGTTCCTTTAACAAGCATGTATTATTCACCTGCTGTGTGCCATCTAATTTGGGTGATGGGACAAAAAGGTGTGAATGAAGGAGATCCCAAAGGAAATCTGGAGATGGGTTAAAGATTTATAACTGACATAGCATTGTGAGAGAGAAGGTGTATGAGTGTAGTGATCCTTTGCGTAATTAATATTTGAGAATCCCCAATACATGTCATCTTGCTTAGTATAATTCTGGAGATATTAAGTGTGGCAGAACCAAATTGTTAGGGTTTTCTAGTCTATAGCCTATTCACGTTTTCATCGTATTACTTCAAGAACAGTGAGAATTGAATCATGAGCCTACTTTACAACCATAGGAAAGTTTGCATGATCAGAGTATACTTTTGAAGTTGGTGAAATGTTTGCTGCCTGGGTTTCTATTCACAGAGTTTCATTAGAAGGTAAATGTTGTAAAGGCAACAGTTTCATTCTTCATTACTAGCTGGAGCCCACATCTTTCAAAGCTATTATTCTGTGGATTGTAAACCCTCTAAACTAAAGGTAGGGATTTTTGTCTGTTTTGTTTACTGATACATGGCTCCCACTGAGAACATTGCCAGGGATGTAGTAGAAGCTCAGATACTGTTGAATGAATAAGTGAATCTTGTGATCTAGAGGTAAGATGATCTAGAGATGCCTTACAGTCAGACCTCTAAGACACCCTCCTCCTGGAACCTGAGCACCACAATGGGAGCAATTTACAAAAACAAAAAACAAAGCATGCGAACAGTGTGATCTGTTTACTGCTGTACACAGCCCTCACAGCTTTGCCTGACATAGTGGCCCTTCGTGTTTGTTTGTCAGATGAGTGGATAACTCTGAACTTTGCTTTGAATGGAAGAGCTTAATGTTGTTCTCTTGATTGTAGAAGTGTAACACTTGCTCATTGGAAAAAACGCATACTGCAAAAGGTGTCAAAAAGACAGTAAAAATCACCCCAAACTATGCCATCCAAATATAACTACTGTTAACATTTTAGCATATATCCTTTCCAACTATTTTCTAGGAGAGGAGAAATAAGTTTATTATGAGAAGTGAGATCATACTCTACATAATTTTTAATCTTTTTTTTTCCCCCACTTAGTATTTCATGGGCATCCTTGGCTATCAAATACAGATTTTTGAGGGCGCCTGGGTGGCTCAGTTGGTTAAGCGACTGCTTTCGGCTCAGGTCATGATCCTGGAGTCCCTGGATCGAGTCCCGCATCGGGCTCCCTGCTCGGCAGGGAGCCTGCTTCTCCCTCTGACCCTCCCCCCTCTCATGTGCTCTCTCTGTCTCAAATAAATAAATAAAATCTTTAAAAAAAAAAAAACAAATACAGATTTTTGTAAACTGCCTGAAGGATAGAATTTTTGCCTACTCTCACTGTTTATATCCTCTGCCTAGAGCTGAGCCTGGAACTTAGTAGGGGCTCAATACTATTTGTTGAATACATAGATCATTAATTTTATGAAAGCTCAGCATTTTTATGTTAGTATATAATTACTAAGGAATCCTCTGTGACATTTAGGACATTTAGATCATTTTAAGGTTTTTAAAAACAATTCTTGGATAAGCAGTTTTAGACATATCTGTATACTTTTCTGATTATTTCTTTGTAAAAAGCCCCTAGAAAAGGGATTCCTGGATCAAAAGTATGTACATTTTAAATGACTGTTGATACATGTTTCAAACTTGTTGGAAATATTATACCAGTTTATACACCCACTGAAAGTGAACAGGAGTGCCTATTTCTCTCTCTCTTCTCCATCATTGGATTGCCACTTTTTTCATCCTTTTAAATGTACAATGCAAAAAATGAATCTCTAAGTTTACATTGCTTTTAGTTATTAGGTTGAATATATTTTGGTAAGCTTAATGATTTTCAATTTTTTTCTGAATTGTTTATTCATGTTCCTTTATGAAATTTGTTTTGTATTGAATTTTAATTTTCTCATATGTTAAAGACACTATTTTCTGTTTATAATTTACCTTTTAACTTCTATATTTTCTAGTGTGTATGCTAATTTTCATAAACATTTTTAAAATTAAAATTTTTTGAAGGATAGTTGACACGCAATGAATGTTAAATTAATCTCAGGTATACATCATAGTGGTTCAAACTTCCCTATTTATTATGCTCTGCTCACCACAATTGTAGCTACCATCTGTCACCATACAATTCCATTACAACACAATTGACTATATTCCCTATGCTGTACCTTTCATCCCTATGATTTATTTATTCCATAACTGGAAGCCTGAATTTCCCACTCCCCTTCAGCCATTTTGCCCATTCTCCCACTGCACCCCCCCACACACCCGTCCCCTCCAACAACCATCGGTTTGTTCTCTGTACCTGTGAGTCTGTTTCTGTTTTTTGTTTCTTTGTTCACTTGTTTATTAGATTCCACATATAAGTGAAATCATATGTTGTCTTTTTCTGGCTTTTTTCACTTAGCATAATACCCTGTAGGTTCATCCATATTGTCTCAAATGGCAAGATGTTCCTGATCTTAGAGGAAAAGCCTTCAACTTTTCCCCATTGAGTGTGATGTTAGCTGTGGGTTTGTCATATATGGCTTTTATTATGTTAAGGTATGTTCCTTCTAAAGCCACTTTGTTAAGAGTTTTTATCATCAATGGATGTTGAATTTTGTCAGATGCTTTTTCTGCATCTTTTGAGATGATGATATGGGTTTTATCCTTCATTTTGTTAATATGCATCATGTTGATTGATTTAAGGGTATTGAGGCATTCTTGCATGCCTGGGATAAATATCATTGAATCATAGCAAATGATTCTTTTAATGTATTGTTGAATGTCGTTTGTGAATATTTTGTTGAGATTTTTGCATATATGTTCATCAGGGATATTGGCCTGCAGTTTTCATTTTTTGTAGTGTCTTTGGTTTGGGTGTAAAGGTAATGCAGGCCTTGTAGAATGAATTTGGAAGCTTTCCTTTCTCTCCTATTTTTTTGGAATAGTTTGAGAATAGGTGTTAAGTCTTCTTTAAATATTTGGTAGAATTCACCTGTGAATGCTTTAGGTCCTAGACTTTTGTTTGTCAAGAGATTTTTTGATTACCAATTCAATTTCATTATTCGTAATAAGTCTGTTCAGATTTTCTATTTCTTCCTGATTCAGTTTTGGATGATTATATGTTTTTAGGAATTTACCCATTTCTTCCAGGTTGTCCAGTTTGTTGGCATGTATCTTTTTGTAATAGTCTCTTATTCTTTGTATTTCAGTGATGTTGGTTATTTTCTTTCATTTCTGATTTTATTTGAGCTCTCTCTTGTTGAGTCTGGCTAAAGGTTTATCAATTTTGTTTATCTTTTGAAAGAGCTATCTCTTTGTTTCCTTGAAATAGATAGTAAAAATATAGAAAAAAACTCATTTATTTCCACTCTGATTTTTATTATTTCCTTTCTTCTAACTTTGGGCTTTACTTCTTTTTCTAATTTCTTTAGATATAAAGTTAGATTGTTTATTTGAAATTTTTCTTGTTTCTTGAAGTAAGCCTGTAACATTATAAACTTCCCTCTTACAACCGCTTTTGCTGAATTCCAAAGATTTGGGACTCTTGTGTTTTCATTTGTCTCCATGTATTTTTTTTTATTTTCTCTTCAATTTCTTCATTGACATATTTGTTATTTAGTAGCATGTTATTCTCTGCGTTTGCATTTTTTCCAATTTTTTTCTCGTAATTGATTTCTAGTTTCATACTGTTGCAGTCAGAAAAGATGCTTGATATGATTTCAGTGTTCTTAAGTTTACTGAGACTTGTTTTTGGCCTAAGATGTTATCTGTCTTAGAGAATGTTCCATGTACACTTCAAAGAATGTATATTCTGTTTATGAATGGAATGTTCTATATATATCTGTTAAGTCTATCTGGCCTAATGTGTCATTCAAAGCCATTTTTCCTTATTGATTTTCTGTCTGGATGATCTATCCATTGATGTAAATGGGCTATTAAAGTCCCCTACTATTATTGTATGACTGTCCATTTCTCCCTTTATACCTGTCAGTATTTGCTTTATGTATTTAGGTGTTCCTGTTTTGGGTACATAGATACTTACAATTGTTATATCCTCTTGTTTGATTGTTTCCTTTATTATTATGTATGCTCTTCTTTGTCTCTTGTTACCCTCATTTTAATGTCTATTTTGTCTGATATAAGTATTGCTACCCTGGCTTTTTTTTTCTTCCAGTTTCATGGACTGTCTTTCCCATCGCTTCATTTTTGGTCTGTATGTGTTTTAGGTCTGAAGTGAGTCTCTTGTATGCAGCTTATATAGAGGTCTAATTTTTTTGTCCATTCCATCACTCTTTTTCTTTTGATCGGAGCATATAGACCATTTACATTTAAAGTAATTATTGATAGATGTGTACTTATTGCCATTTTATTAATTGTTTTCTGGTCATCTTTGTAGTTTTTCTCTGTTCCTTTCTTCTCTTGCTTTCTTTCCTTGTGATGGATGACTTTCTTTAGTGTTATGCTTGGCTTCCTTTCTCTTTTTGTGTGTGTGTATCTGTCATAGGTTTTTGGTTTCTGGTTACCATAAGGTTCATATGTAACATTCTAAGTATATAGCAGAGTATATTAAGTTAATGGTTACTTAAGTTTGAACATATTCTGAACTTCATTTTTACTACTCTCTCCACGTTTTATATATATGTTGTCATATTTTACATCTTTTTTATTTTGTGAATCCCCTTAACTAATCTTTTAGATATAACTGATTTTACTACTTTTGTCTTCTAACCTTCATTCTGGCCTTAAAAGTGATTGCTCTACTACTTTTACTGTGTATTTGCTTTTATTTGCAAAATTTTTCCCTTTCATAATTTTCTTCAAATTATGGCCTTTACTTTTCCACTTAAAGGAGTCCCTTTAATATTTCTTATAAGGCCAGTTTAGTGGTGATGATCTTCAACTTTTGTTTGTCTGGGAAACTCTTCATCTCTCCTTCAGTTCTGAATGATAGATAACCTTGCTGTGTAGAGTATTCTTGGTTGTAGGGTTTTTTTCCTTTTAACGTTTTGAATATATCTTGCTACCCTCTTCTGACCTTCAAAGTTTCTGCTAAAAAATCAGCTGATAACCTTATGGGGTTTCCCTTTTACCTAACTAGTTGGCTCTCTCTTGCTGCTTTTAAGATTCTCTCTTTATCTTTAATCTTTGACATTTTAATTGTTATGTGTCTTGGTGTGGACCTTCTTGGGTTCATGTTGTTTGGGGCCTTCTGAACTTCCTTGGACCTAGATGTCTGTTTCCCTTCCCAGTTTAGAGAAGTTTTCTGCCCTTTTCTCTCCTCCTTCTGAGACCCTTATAATGTTAATATTAGTACACTTGATGTTGTCTCAGAGATCCCTTAACCTATCCTCATTTTTTAAAATCTTTTTTTTTCTTTTTGCCGTTCAGCTTATATGCTTCCCATTACCCTGTCTTCCAGATCACCGATCTATTCTTCTGCATCCTCTAATCTACTCATGATTCCCTCTGGTGTATTTTTCATTTCAGTTATTGTATTCTTCAACTCTGATTGGTTCTTTTTCTCTCTCTGTTGAAGTTCTTACTGAGTTCATCCACTCATCTCTCCATTCTGGTGGTATCTTTATGACCATTTTTGAACTCTTTATCAGGCAGATTGCTTATCTCTTTTTTTTTTTTGTCAAGATTTTATTCATTTGAGAGAGAGAGAGCACAAGCAGGGAGAGTAACAGGCAGAGGGAGAAAGAGAAGCAGCCTCCTCCAGAGCAGGGAGCCCAATGCAGGGCTCAATCCCAGGACCCTGGGATCATGACCTGAGCCAAAGGCAGATGCTCAACCCACTGAGCCACCCAGGTGCCCCACTTATCTCCTTTTCATTTAATTTTTTTTTCCTAAGGTTTTGTCTTGTTCTTTCATTTGGAACATATTTCTGTCTCTTCATTTTGTTTGACTTTGTGTATTTGTTTCTATGAATTAGGCAGAACAACTACTTCTCATAAAGTTGAGGGAATGGCCTTGTGCAGGGATGTCCCCAGTGTAGACTTGGTGTGCCTGCTGGCTTTGGTTGGCCGACTGGAGCTATAGAAGGTGTGGGCTAGGGATCCTGGGCATCCCATGCAGGGGCTGCTCTGGTGGAGTAACTGGAACTGACGTGGGTGTGGGTCAGAGTGGTCTAAGGGTTCTCTGTGCAGAGGGACCCCTGTCAGGATGTCTGGAGCCCAAGGCAGATGTGGGCTGGGAGGTCTCGGGGTGCTCTGCCCAGGGAGGGCCCTGGTGGGACAGCTGGAGCTGAAGTGGGTGTGGGTTGAAGGGTCCTGCAGTGCTCCACGTAGCTGGTGCCCTAGTGAGGAGCTGGAGTTGTGTGGATCTGGAGTGTTCTGGGATGCTTTGCCCCTTTGTGTGTCCTTGGCAAGATGGCTGGAGTTGTAGTGGGTTCTGTCCAGGGGTGTCCCAGTGTGTATCACATTGGAGCCCACTTCAGTGGGATGGCTGGGGCTGGTGTCAGCCAGGGGCCCAGGTTCGCTGAGGCAACAGGCCAGCCAAGGTTCCCAGACCCTGCTTCTATCTGCCCTCATAAGGTGGAGGGGGGACATAAACAGTGGCACTTGCCAGCCCCTCTGACTCTGGAGAGTATTGCACAGCTCCCTTGTGGGTTAGCACATTTCTGGGGCTTGTTCCTTTATGTTCTAATTGCTCTTTTAAACTGTGGCTGGAGGAGGTTAGTGGCCCATGCTCACTGAGGCAGCCGGCCAGCCAGGGTGCCCAGACTCCGGTCTTGTCTGCACTATCAAGATGGAGGGGGAAATATAAATAGGGCTGGTGATTGCCAGCTCCACCGACCTAGAGAGAGTTCCAGTAGGTCCTTTCATGAGTGCTTGGTGGATCCAGTTGTTCTCCTAAACGGCAGCTCTTTTCAATGCCCAGGGACAGATGAATCTGCTTACGGTCCCTCAGTACTGCAATTCACAGCATTGGAGGTGGGCGCTCCCAGTTGTTACCACATCTCTATCTCTCCTGCCACCTTCTATATAGTTTCTCTATCATTTGTTGTGCGGAAGCTATTCAGTCAGTCTCTCAAGTCTTCAGGAGGAATTGTTCCATATGTAGGTGTAGATTGAGTGTGTCCATGGAGGAGGTGAGTTCAGGGTCTTCCCACATTGCCATTTTGGACCCTTTTCTATAGCCAAGTTAATTTTATGATGTGTAATCTTTCAGTTTTTTCATTAAAATTTCTGCTTTAATGTCATATTTCTCATTTCAAGGTAATGATAATTTTTCACTTACATTTTTCTTCCAGTATTTTTAGGGTTCAATTTAAATCTAGTTACGTGGGCAATTCCTGTGGGGTATATTTTGTTGTGAGATGTGAGGTAGGGATCTAATTTTATTTTTTCTCAAACAGTAATCCACCTGAAATAATAATCATATATTTAATAATACTATATTCTTCTTGTATGGCTTTGAGGTATTTCTTTTTACTAATTTGATCTATACAGTTGAGTCATTTCTGGAAGCAGTCTCTCCCCCCTTTCTCTGCCCTCCGCTCTCTATTTTGGTCTTTTTTGTCCCCTAGAATCAAATTCCATTACTGCAATTAAGAGTTATCCTCTTAGCTCTCCTACTCTCACTGATCTTTTATCTGATTCTTTTGTTTATTTTTCATGTTTATTTTTCCACTTGAACCAGTGAATGAATCACTCAATCAAATTTAAAAATGTGTTGGGATATTTATTGGGATTACATTAAGTTTATGAACTTATTGAAAGAATTGACATCTTTCATATATTGAGTCATTGAAACTTAGTTTCTTTCTCAATTTATTGGCATTTCTCTCCTGTGCTGGGTAGAGTTTTCTTAAATCCTGTCTACTTTAATTATTTTTTCATAGATGATTTAAATTTTATGAAGATATTGTGAATAGAATCCTTTCTACATTATATGTTCTTGTTTGACTGTTAGCGCATTTGAGGTGTTTGATTTTGACACTGTCCATCAGTCTGAATTCTTTCCTTTTAAATAGTTTTTCAGTTAATTTTCATCTTTGTAAGTTTTAAAATTATAATGTGTGTCATGAAACAAAGTATTTTTAAATGAGGTTTTCAATTAACTAGCCTTGACCAGGTATATTTCAATTATGCTATTTTTTCAGCAAGATTGGTTCATTTTTATCTGCTGAAGTATTGTGGATTTTAATTTTGGAATTTTGGATTTTTTATTTTTGAACTTTGGATCCAACATACAACTTTTAAGATTTCATATAGGATCCCTTACAAAATAGCTGAGCTATTACTCATCTGCTAGGAGTATAGATCAGAATTTAGACCAGCCGGGATTTAACTAATGATTCCGTGAAACTGTTTACATCAAATTGGCATTCCTATCTGAGATAAACACTAAGAGAAATAGAATGTGGGCTGCAAATGCTAGACACATATGTAGTTTTAAATATTCTGGTAGCCACATTAAAAAAGTAAAAAGAAACTGATGAAATTAATTTTAATAATATATTCTTTCAATATATCCAAAATACTATTTTACCATATTGTTGATATAAAATTTAATAATGAGATACTTTGCATTCATTTTTTGTAGTATGTTTCTAACTGCCGCATATTTTATATTCACAGCACATCTCAATTTGGACTAGTTTCATTTTACGTTCTCAGTTGCTGCATGTGGCCAGTGGCTGCCATTTCGGACAGCATAGGTGTAAATTATCCCTCCACCATGTGTTTACATGTTAGGATTTACTAGCATTCTTCAGAGTACAACTTCATAATGGAAATCATGGCTCAAAGGAAGCGTATTAAAAATATATGTGTGGATATGCCTTTCTATTAAATAGAGATTTAAGCCTTCAGCTTCCTTCCTTACAATAACAGGCTGTCACGGATATCTTCATAAAACCTTGTTAGTGCTTAAATGATACTGCTTTTGACATGGCCCTTGTGACAATTCAGAGGTTTTATGTAAGTACATCATAGCATCTTTTGGAGCTATTGTTTTGTTTTTATTTTTTAAAAAGTTCCCTTTTTAAGTATGTTAATGAGCAAAAACCATCCTGCCTTACCTATTAGTTTCCACTTAAATGTTAACATGTAACGTGTATACACAGATGGCAACTTCGAGTAGTGTGCTTTTATATACAATGTTGCCATCACTGCCGTTGATCGAAGTGGACTATAGAACTACTGGGCAAAAGGAAATGTCTGTTTTAAATTGAGCCTCTGTTCATTATTTTGTGTGAGCCATCATTAAAGATGACTGATCTTGATCTATCTGGGGTTGTACTTAATGGGATCACACCAGTCAGGTGTCAGTTTACTAAGAAGGCCAAAGCTAGCCTCTGTTCTGGACCAGGAAACCACTTTAGTGGGCCAGACCTATTTAGAATACAAGATTGACTTTCATGAGGTAAGCAAGCAAACAGTGAATGCGAGGGTGAATCTGAGAGTTGGTTTATTCTGACACCAATCGAGACTAGCTTCTGTAATTGGCTTGGATCCCTGGGCTTAACTCTGGTCCTAAAAGAAATCCAACTTGGTATAGGAGAAGTCCCCTTCCAGCATCTACAGCCCATCTTTCCCCCACATCTCTCCCTCACGTCAGTGTAGGCTTAGCCCTGCAAACCTTAAAGATAGGAGATATTTAAGGAGCTCTGACTTAGCACTCTAAGGATGTGGTATGAATCACCCTGTCACTAAAGAAGAATGATTCTGTCTGCCATCTTTTGGGCTAAGTGTGTCCAGTGTGGTCAGGCACGGGGAGGCTTGTGTAATGTCGAGTGTTTCATAGCCATGTTGTGTACCTCAGTGGTGCTCAACCCGGGTTGCACAGTGAATCAAATTGGGAACTTCTAAATAATACCGATACCTGGACCTATCCGAGACCAATGGAATCAGTCTGGTCCATTGGGCGTATGGACCAAGCACTGATCCTTAATATCTCCCAGGTAATTCTGAAGTACAGCAATGCTGGAAAACACTGGTGTGGATCTTTGAATTTTTTACTTTGCAGAGAGGATGAGGAATAGGGTATATAAAGCCATGTAGGTTGTCAGCCAGAAACCAAGTGCATGTGGATATTTTGGTAAATCTTTGTCTATTGCTCAGTTACCTCATGGGTCTAATTATACTCCTCTTGCTTACCCTTCTCAGAAATGGTAAAGTTTCTAGGATGTTACTCGATTATTAGATTTTGAAGACTTTCTTTAAAATCCTAAACACTTAAAAAAAAAATCCTAAACACTTAATATAACCAAATGACGAGTAAACACATTTAGTTTATTTTTAGCCGGTGTTATATCTACTCTGGGAGTGCGATGAATTTGAGCCTTTCTGCAGTGTCCTTACTAGTTTTTTTGCTAACCTACTTACTTCTGGTATATGATAGTGATTAATCTCTTTATTCATCCTATATTTGTAGCCTATATATGTAATCATTTGCACCTAGAAGAAATACCTTAATGATTTGGAAAATCTCTGAAACCTCTGTGATAACTTTATGGTAAGGGGTTTATTTTCTCCAGTTTATAATTATTTTTTCCTTTTTTTGTATTTCTATTTAAATTCCTGTCAGTAAACATACAGTGTGATATCAGTGTCAGGTGTACAATATAGTGATTCAGTACTTCCATACAGCTCCTGGTGTTCATCACAAGTGCACTCCTTAATCCCCATCACCTGTTTAACCCATCCCCCATGCACCTGCCCTCTGGTAACCCTCAGTGTGTTCTCTATAGTTAAGAGTCTGTTTCTTGGTTTGCCCCTCTCTTTCTTTTTCCCTTGGCTTGTTTGTTTTGTTTCTTAAATTCCACATATGAGTGAAATCATATGGTATTTGTCTTTGTCTGACTGACTTATTTTGCTTAGCATAACACTCTCTAGCTCCATTCATGTCGTTGCAAATGGCAAGATGTCATTTTTTATGGCTGAGTAATATTCCATTGTGTATATATACCACATCTTCTTTATGCATCTTCAGTTGGTGGACACTTGGGCTATTTCCACAATTTGGCTATTGTAGAAAATGCTGCTATAAACATCGAGGTACATGTATCCTTTTGGATTAGTATTTTTGTATTCTTTGATTTATCCCACCATGATGTGAAGTTTTTTATAGGTTAATGTACAGAAAATGAAAACTTACTACAAGTCCTAATTTACCTGCTTTCTCTGGTTGCTGAGATGAAACTCATTTTTGAGTCTCTTAAGTTAGCCTGTGAGGTTTCTCTGTGGCCACATGCACGGGTACTGATTGTCTGGCTTCAGGATGTGATTATTTCAAACTCTGAGGATTAGAAAACAAGCTCCACGTGCCTTGGAGCCCATGCATTGTGTCCAACCATTGTGTGATTGTTTTTTATTTTATAATTCTCTTCTATCCTTACTGTTTCTTCATTTAGACTTGACTTTTTTTTTTTTTTTTTAGGTGATAATGTGACTTGTACTCCACAGATGGAAATCTTTTTTAAAAACTAGAATTTAACCTAGGAGGGGAGGGAAAGTTCTGAATTGTTGGCTCAATTTAACCCCAGATGGCTACTTATTCTTGTCTTTTTGTTTAAAGTTCAATGGAAGAATCATTACATGACTTGGCCTTTTTGTTGACTTCTTAGTGAATATAATTAAGAAAGAAGGAAAAAAAAAAAAGCTCTCTTAATTTTCCCAAATGCCAAGTGGAATCTTCCTTGATCTTATTAAGTGACTTTTCCTGTGGAATTTATCCTTATGGTTGGTGAACTACTCCCTTACATGTTTTAATTTTAACTAAGTCTGAATACCAAGATTTAGGTCTGTATAATAGTTTTCTTTATATCAGACATTTTTCCATATGTTCAGCTGGAATTGTCCTTTCTTAAAAATCCTATTGACTCAAACTAGAGTCACCATCTTTACTGTTTATATTTCATGTGTTTTTAGTCTACTTGGTACCAGATTATTTGACACGGTAGCCACTTAAAAAGTAGAGTGCATTTGTTTTCAGTGGCACAACAACAGAATTTGAGACGATAACTTCCTTAGTGCTGTCCCTACTCTCCTCAGCATCTTAAAATATCACCTTATAATAGTTGACGTAAGAGAAAAAGAAATGAGGCATTTGGGCTCCCAATTAGCCTGGAGTGATAACTGACCTCTGGCTCTTCCAAGCTGTGTGGCCTTGGACGAGACACATAACCTGAGACGCAATTTTCCTTTGGCAGAATGGTACTAATACGCACCAGTAAATCATCCACCTGTTGTGTAAAGAGTGGACTAGCTGCACGCTGGACTCTCCCAAGGAACTTTAACCACACTGATGCCTGAGTCCCACCCTCAGAGATTCTGATTTCACCTCGAGGATAGGAGATGAAACAAGGAGTAGTGATGGTGGTGTGGACTACCAGGCAGCAGGGAGGCGACAAGAAGAGGTAGATCTGACAGATTTATTCATGGATAGGATGGTGGAGCATTAAAGAAAGAGAGGAGTGGAGAATGAATAAAATTTTGGGCCCTGAGCCCAAAATGACGGTGCCATTTACTGAGATAGAAAACACTGGCATGAAGGACTGAAAACATCCTCGCATCTTAGAAAAGAGTGGGAAGGTCCACATGTGCATAATAGGTATGTTCGTGTGTATTTTTTTTTTTTTTTGGTTTCTTAGAGTATCACATTTATTCTAAAATCAGGATTTCCATCTCCTATTTCCCTCCTCTTCTTTGAATATTCTTTAGAACTTCAGTAAACATAACTATTCGTGTCTTATCTATTGCAGTGGATTTTAGACATCTGGGAATCTGTTAGACATCTGGATTTAATCTGTTTGGGATTGATATTTCTATTGGCAGGACTTTTCACTCCATAATCAGAGGTGAGGAGAACTTTCTTTCTTGTCATCATCATGTTCTCTTGGCTCTTGAGGTGTTCCAAGCTGCCGGAACATCCTTCAGAGTGGTGAACTTAAATGAAATCACTTGCTATAAAGTAGGTGCTAAGCAAATGTTACTTGAATCTGTGTCTGGTGAGTGACTGGAATTAAGATCAAGCTGTTCAGTTTTTGGAAGCTGAGATTTTAACATGTCGGAGTGGTTTTAAAATCATGGAGTTTTCTTCACTTTGCTCACTAATGGCCAGGGTGTCCCAGCAGATCTGAAGGGCTGGGTTTGTGATTCTAATTAGTGGTGGTAGCATGTAGAGGCTCAAGCGTTGAACTAAGAGGCTCCCTCTACGGTGGGTGATTTTTATTTGGGGTATTAGAAGGCTCTTGAAACATCTGTGCAACCCATCCTTGCATCATTCTTTTTCCACCTACGAGTTGGGTAGGGCTGATGGCAATCTCACACATGTGTAAGTGTCATTGCTTTAATGTCACTGAGCACAGTGCTGGGTCATCTACGTCTTTGCAGCCCACTAGCTGTCATTCATACCTCCTGGTTTAATGTGCTCAGTGGAGGTTTCTGTCGTCTTCTTTAGCCACATCCTGACATACTGAAGGAAACCAGCCGTGCCTTACTTTGCTTTAGTGCAGGTGACTCCTAGATCTTTGAGCCTGTCTTGTCTAACCAGTCTTGGTGGGTTCTTTAATACTGCCCACGGTGCTTATGGCAGAGAAGCCAACCCCAGGTCACACCCATTCTTAAGGTCATGTTGGGATGTGGTGGGGGTTCTCTGGTGCTCCTTTATGGATTTCCCATGTTTCCAGCCCTTGTTCAGTGGACTTGTTCGATATGTTACATGCCAGATTGTGCCACTGTTTGTCTTCAACCGGCAGATGAGCATGTCACCCCTTTTCTTATCCTGGGCAGTATTCTATAGAGTAAAATGGTCTTGCTTGTGGGCAGCTTATGTTGCTGTGTGTGCTTGCTTACTTCTCTGCCAAAGTCATAATTAGCAAGTAGGCTTTAGGTTCCTCACTAGGTGTTTTTGATGGTTGAGACCTTGTTAAGAAACAAAGGAGAATTATAATTTCTCTCTTACAAAGTCACAATGGAAGTAAGAAGCAGGTGCCTGTCAAACTCCACTGACTCATCCTGCGAATAATACAGCATCAAAATGATGTTATTTGACTGCTTCTGCTTCCTTAAATAAAATGAGAACTAGTCTGTTGGAACCAGTCATGTGTTCACCTATTTTTACATTGTAAGATGCATAAATAGCTCTAAAAATGGAAGTTGTAATAATTCAGATAATTTTCCTGGTGGTTTATTTGTATTTTTTCCCTAGTGTGTTTTAAGGGCCGGCTCATTCAGAACTATAATTCAGTTGTATCTTCCTATGAATGCATTGCTACTGAAGTCCGTAGGGTTAACTAGCCTGCAAGGATCTTTATCAGTTCAATAATGCTTTTCTCCATGTCTAAAGTGATTAAAACTTGGTTGCACATGGCACTGTATTTGTGGTTCTCTGATGACCTCATAATTGTCTTTTTTTAATCTTTTTAAAAAGATAGCCTTGTGGAACTGTAGAGTTGGAGGGAACTTAGAGCTCATACAGTACAACACAGCCCCTGACACTGCCTGCTTAGGCTTTGGTTACCCAGTTCCTGCTTGAATACCTCTCAGTGATGGGAACTGTGCCCCCTTGTAAAACAGCTCATTTCATTCTCAGCCAGGTCGAATTCTTAGCAAGTGCTCTCTTGCTAAGAAAGCAATAAAAGCAATGAAACCTTTTATTTGATCCACGTTTTGCTGGGCCAAATGTCCCCCATGTTGTATTTGCATAGTTGGGGTGTTTGTTTGTTTTAGGTTTTAGTATAGAATCTTCAACTCATTCAGGCTCCCCAAACCTTCTCGAATTCTGAGTCTTTAATGTCATCTGTACATTTATTCGTGGTGCCCTGGATGTCCTTATCCTGTCATTGGAATCCAGGCATTCTGGCTCCGGAGCCCTCTTTAAGTTATGTATTTATTTTATCTGTCCAGGGGATCCTCTTGTATCACAGCAGAGACTCATGAGACTCAGTCTTTGGGGTCACTCACTCTGCACCATATTGTCCTGTTTTTTTTTTCTCCTCTGTAATCTATTTCATTTCCTACTTCATACCTTTGGCATGCATATGGCTTCAAGGTACTATGACCCCCTCTAGCCCCATTCTCTGTGAAGGTCCCTGCTCAGTGCTGAGTCTGCCTGCCTATGTCTCTGGACCACAAAACCACATTCCTAGAAGGGAATCAGATTGGCCCAGCTGGTCAGGTACCCCGTGTTAACCCTGGCACCCCAGGCCAAAGTAGCAGGTCAGGAGAGGATTAGAGGGGCAGAAGCCAAGGGTGTCTCAGGGTAAGCTCCTTCACATGGGCTTGCAGGCGGGGGGGAGGGGTGGTGCAAAGGGAACCTCCAGTGTGAGCCCTGTCTGCAGATGTTGGTCAACTAGTTAAGAATTCACATCATTACATAATTATGGAATCGTGTCTCTGTTTAAAAGAATAGGGCTTAGCTAAAAGCCTTGTTGAAATCCAAGGCTAAAGGCTCTATTTTATCTTATTTTTTTTTTTAAAGATTTCATTTATTTATTTGAGAGAGAGAGCATACCCACAAGCAGGGGGAGAGGGAGAGGGAAAAACAGACTCCCCACTGAGGAGGGAGCCCAATGCAGGGCTTGATCCTGGGACCCCGAGATAATGACCTGAGCTGAAGGCAGATGCATAACCAACTGAGCCACCCAGGCACCCCTAAAGGCTCTATTTTAAAAAAGGAAAGAAAGTCTGTAGAGGTTTGCTGGTCCCTGATGATCACCTCCTTCCTTTAAACCATTCTTTTAATCATCTACACTTGATTTTTGACTGGCATTGACTCCAAACGCATTAGCCAGTAACAGTATTGTTTCGACTTAGGTAATACAAAAAATCTTTTTTAAAGGGGAAATTTTTTTTTTAAATCTCTGACTATATAACCTGTGTTATGAGAAACACCACTTTTAAGACCGTGAAGTCCTATTCAATGTTAACTGAATTCTCAATGCTGAAGGGAAAAGTGTTTAACTTTGAGTTATTTTCAGATTTTTACCATAAATCCTTTAGAAATTGTAGTTCCCATTATATAAATTTGTGAGCTCTGAAAGACCTCTGTAGACTATGTTCATAAACAGTTTCTAATGTACAGGATTCCTTTAATTTCCTGTTCAGAACACTGGGACAGCAGTTTCTTACCTCCAACTTTTGGAACCTCTCTCATTCACCGTGGTTCTTCTGTGATTAGTGACAATCCACTTAATGATTCTGCAGGTTCTCACAGTTCTGTAGATTTAAAAATATATACATGTCTATAAGTATGTATGTGTGTATAGATAAAGACACAGATAAGCTACAAGATAGGAGTTCATTTAGAGCAGCTAGGTGATGGCTTTTCTTTTTTTAGCAAGCTCCTCCTTTCATTTGTGTTTTGGTGCCACCAACTAATGTTTAACTTTTCTAAGAAAGTCTTAAGTTGATTACCCTTGATAGAGAATGACATGAAGTAGAAGCTGAGAAGTTCTGTTTTTATTTTATTATCTCTTAACATTATACCATCAGCTGCAGGCAGCAGACCTATCCCAGCAGTTCCTTGTACTCCCAAATGGAAGGAAGAAAACATTTCAGTCATCGCTGACATTTTTTTGAAACACCTTACCTTCATTCTCAGATGTCTGTGCATCTGTTATTATTCGCTCTTGAACATGTGAGCCGATTTCCAACCTTTTCCATGATCTTGTTTATCTTTTTTTACTTGTGTGGCAGCACTGGTCTCTTTGAAGACGCCTCCCTTTCCCCTTCATCAGGACCTTTCACAGTCGGTCAGCGTGTTGCCTTTTTAAAAATATTTATTTATTTGTTTGTTTATTTGAGAGAGAGCACGCAGTGCGCACAAGTAGGAGGAGGGGCAGAGGGGGGAGGGGGCAGGGCAGAGGGAGGGAAGGGGAAGAAGCAGACTCTCCGCTGAGCAGGGAGCCTGATGTGGGGCTCGATCCCAGGATCCCGGGATCATGACCTGAGCCAAAGGCACAAGCTTAACCAACTGAGCCACCGAGGCACCCCAGGTTGCTTTAGACAGCCTTCTGGACTTCTGCCCTTTTTGGGTCTTGATGATAACTTGAAATGTGTCCTTCCAGAATACATGTCTGGCTTGGTCTGATACTCCCCTTTTTGCCTGTCAAAAGCTCTTTGGGACAGTTATGTTTTCTACAAGTTTCATTTCTACTTTATCCCTTTTGCATTGATTAGAGCCCAGTCCATAGTAGCAATTACTCATCTTGTTTCCTGCATCTTCTCAGAGATGAATTTGATGCCAAGACAAGTCAATGGTGCTTTTAGCTAATTGAGACTTGTGGGAGATGCCTGGTAGATGTCTGGCAGTTGAAACCCCTCATTGCTAGTGCAGTCTGTTTCTGTGCCAATTTTTTTTTTAAAGATTTTATTTATTTATTCATGAGAGACAGAGAGAGAGAGGCAGAGGGAGAAGCAGGCTCCCAAGGAGCAGAGAGCCCGATGCGGGACTCGATCCCAGGACTCTGGGATCATGACCTGAGCCGAAGGCAGATGCTTAACCATCTGAGCCACCCAGGCGCTGTCTGTGCCAATTTTTAAATCTATATTGGGAACATACCATTTATTTCTTTTATCTGACCAAATGACCTATGGGCTATTCCCAAGGAGAGATCATTAAATTCCTTCCATCTTTTATTGTTCTTCTTCCTTTCCTGTTAAGCATGATTTGGCATTAATAAAATTTTTCATTATAATTTTAGCAATTAAGCATGCCCAAGATGATTATTTTTCTAGGTTAATATCTAAGGCTGGTGGCCAAGGAAATTGAGTGCTTACTATGTGTGAGGTTCAACACTAGGCATGCCATAGATTTTCATGTGATACTTGCTTAAGGATAGCCTGCCTTCCTACTGTCAGGAATACTTTTTTTAGTGTCCACCACTTAGAGTTCATAGTACTACTTTTGGAGCTTGCTGCAATTCAGCATGAGTTCAGGAAGTAATAAGCCATTTTTTTCCTGTTCTAGATAAGAAATACTGTCTATGTGGTTGCACATTTGTTTATTTTTAGATCAGTTCCCACAAAGACACTTACAGGAATATATCATTTACCATGTATTGTATGACAGGTCCTGATAGAATTTATTAGTGGGTATCAGGATAGGCACAGAACTTCCAGGAATTTTTGGATGCCTGATAGTAAAATAGAAAATTTAGTGAACATTTATTACATGCAAGAGACTTTCCTGAAGTGTTCTTTTTTACTTCCCCATATTAGAATAACATACCTGACAGTTACTTACATGTGTCCTTATGCCTGTCCTGTCTCAGTGTAAAAGTTAGGTATATTTTTAACATCTATTCTTATTCTCTGTTGCTATGTATAAGTATATAGGTCAAAAGATGAATATTGGAATGGTCCAAAGACCACTATCTATTAAAAAATCTGTAGGTGACACTTCAAGGAGGAATGGTCAGGGAGGGTGCTTTAACATCGAAGTAGCATCTAACAAGGCCATGAGGGTAGGAGAGATTTATGGTTGGAAAAACTATTGAGGTGGAATAGGGCAGGTAGAGGAGAAATAGAGTTAGAAGTCAGGTCAAGCTTAATTGTTGCATGAATGAATGCATCCATCAGTGTTAGAGCTTTAGAGCTAGGTTGGACTTTAATCAGTTTCCATGTATTGTCCTGGCTATGGTACTCACTGGCTCTCTGACCATGAGCACTGCTCCATGAGAAGTAGTTTCCTTATCTTCATCGTTTTGAGAAGAATTATTTAAAAAAAGAAGTGAACCATTCTGTAAGATGAAAACAACCAATTTTTTGAAGCAAATAACCATGCTTTACATCACTGGGGTAAGTGGATGTCCTTTGTTACAACATTTTGTTATAACTCAGTGGGCTTGAGGGTAACGAGCTACCATCACATTTGCATGAACAAGAAGGTAAAGGAGAGGAAGCTAGGGATGTAGAAAGCTTTTGGCTGTTGTGCAAATTCCTTAGGGCGGCAACCCAAAGTTATCCCAGAACATGCTGGACTCAGGGCTTGGTTAGGGCAGCTGTTAACATCAGAGGAGATCTGATCTAGCAAGTAGGGCCGGTTGGGGAAGGTTCTAGGCAGCTTGGTGATTTTGTGGGCAGGGTAGTTGCATTATGGTTCCAGGTCATCATTCCATGCAGAGCAGGAAAGTCAGCTAGTGATTGGTGGCCTGGAGCAGGTATGGTGTCAATATCCTACATTAGGTGGGCATTGGGAGAGAACTTCAAGCAAGACTGAAATGCCTCTGCTAAAATTCCATAATATGCAAGCTGATCATATTCTTTAAGTAGGTAAAATAGTTCCCAGAATCAAATGAGAAGCTTTACAGGTGGATCAAGGATGATCCAAGGCAGCTTGACTAATAGATGGTAAGTTCAGGTGTCTTATCTGTGCTCAACATTTTCATATGTCCAAACTGCAAACTAACTGTGATTCGTTTACACATGGACCGTGTGCCGACCTCTAAGTCAAAAAGGGAATGGTATCTTGATGTGCCAGTCCCTAAAGACTGCCTACAGTTGGGAAAAGGGAGTTCTCCAAAGAAAACCAAAGGATTTTTCAGGAGAAGCAGATGTTGAGCTGAAATGAGCAGTGGATATCCACTGCACTGAGCCTAAATCAACACAGTATAGGAAGGTATACTGATGCAATAGAAAATTTCATTTCCCTTCTGGCTATTGAAGTCATGGGCTAGAAATTCGAGATAGATTGCTAAATAGTTTCTATTTAATTTCCATACTTTTAAAGGTGTTTGATTTCTTCAGTGCCATCTTTGAAAATGTAGTGTCTTAACCTTTAAAGCACCCATTTCATTGTTTTCCAGAGTGGTGGTTTCTTCCTTTTGTACCCTTTCTGAGCAGCTGCTATCAAGCTCACAATTGAACATTTGAAGTCACTGTTCTGCTCCAACAATGCAGGATATGGGATTTCGAATCTCTTTTGTAGCTCTAATAACTGCTTTTATATTTCTAATTAAACAAACTATTTATGTAGTAAGATACCATTAAAAACAAAATAAATACAAACCTGTAAATTATATTTAGCTGAAGATTGCTTTGTTCCAAAAACTTGAGCCAAAAAAAAAAAAAACCTATTACATGAGGACTTTTAATTGCTATTTTTTTCAGAAAACAAAATAAAAACCTATTTAAATTTTGGAAATGCTCATGATTTCCTAATAAGTAGCCCCCAACTTTAATCACACCTAAGTTCTGTAGTTTGTGCTCTGAAGTCTCTGGCTAGTTTTCCAGTTAATCTTTTATTAGAGTCCATGACTGTTGCAGGTATGACTGTTTGTCTGATGACCTCATTCTATGTCAAAAACCATAAGCAATTACTGTGACCTCTTTAATGTCTAATATTGGAGGCCACCAAGCAAAAGGATATACAACAACTGGACTCTCCTGAATGTGTTAGGAGATAATATAATAGATACTCTGATTCTAGCTTTAGCCTTACTTTATAATTGCAATAAAGTTGAGTCTGCAAAAACTCAATGGTTCTATAACCATATTACCAGGCAACAGAATGACTTTGTATTTTGTTCTCTTCTCCCTCCTACCTACCCACCCCTGCTTTTCTGTTGCATAACCCCCCACACAGATGACAATTTAGGGGAAAACATTTACTGATTTTGTATTAATTAATAAAATTGTAAGGTAAAGTCCATTATTTTACTGTCTAGATGTATTAACTGGTCACAACCTTAATTAAATGTCCCAAAATTTAAAAAAATATTAATACCTACATTAGTGTCTTTAAAACTTGTTTTCCCCATCTCAAGTATTTTGAAGAGGAGATTAACTTTATAATATCTGGCTAGAGGACAGGCTGATAGGAATTGTATGAGTGACAAATACTGTGCTACATTGCTCACATAATGTCATTTAGAACTATTTTATGCATGAGGATGCTAAGGCTCAGAACATAAAATAATTTGGACAGTGTTATGTACAAATGGGTATACAGGTCTGACCATAAAACCTATTACTTTTCCCCATAGTCTGCCTTTCTGCTCATAGTAATAAAAATAATAGCTATAATTTGTATATGTGCATGAGGAGCCAGGCACTGTCCCGCATACTTTACGTACATGCATTATTTCATTTAATCCCCACAAAAGCCTGTGAAACAAGGTAGACAGCTAAAGTTAAGTCATTTGCCTAAGGCAGCCATAGCTCACAACTGATGGACCTGAACTGTATCTCTCACGTCGTGTGTGGTCTGTGTTCCCAGTTACAATTCTGTAATGCCTTCCTTGGGTGTACCTGTGTTTGCGGTATCATCGATTGGTATGTTATAAAAAGAAAAAGATGCATGATTTTTAAGGATAGGATTGGTTGACTCTAAAGAGAGTTCTATTAAGTGGTTAATCATTTGTTGCATTTAAAATCCTAAATTTCTCTCAATTCTTGGGCTTTGGCTTGGAGTAGCATCAGATAGCAGGTAACTATGGCATCATACATGGGTGGAATGGTAATGCTTGGCCTGGGGAGACTGTGAGGGTCAGGGCAGCACCACCTCCAAAAAAATATCATGAATACATCCATTTCATCTCTGTCACCACTGTCTCACCCAGGCCCTGTCATCTTTCCTGGATGATCACAGTAGCCTCCAAATGATCTTCCCACCTAAAACTTTTCAGTGGATTCCTGCTCATAAAGAATCTAAGTTCAAGCTTCTTATTGCTTACCCAATCTGGCCCTGCCTCTCCCTATGTGATGCCCTGTTCACTGTCACCGATCCTCATGTACATGAAGTGCCAACCTGATTCTTACCTCGAGGGCTTTGTTCCTGCTTTTCCCCAGCTGGGTTTACACTGTCGCTTCTTTAATTCCTTATTGAGGTCCCAACTCGGCCTGTCCTCGGAGAGGCCTTCCCTCCCCCGTCAGTATAAAACAGCACCAGCCAGGCCAGCCAACATTTAGTGAGCTCTCACTCCACACCAGGCACTGTTTTCTACATTTATTAACTCACAGGGGCCTCGTGAACCCCCCCTTTGAAGTAGACACTGTTATCATCTCTGTCATAGAAATGATGAAACCGAAGCCCAGAGAATTCTGTCAATCATTCTGTCAACCGCTTGTTATATTTTCTTCACACCTACCGTGATCTGTAATTATCTTGCTCTCCTCTAGAAACTAAGTTGCTGAGAGAAGGGACCTAATCTTATTTTCTGCTGTTTCTGAAGCTTTTTAAAAAATGCCTGGGACAGGGGCGCCTGGGTGGCTCAGTCATTAAGCGTCTGCCTTCGGCTCAGGTCATGATCCCGGAGTCCTGGGATCAAGCCCCGCATTGGGCTCCCTGCTCTGCGGGAAGCCTGCTTCTCCCTCTCCCACTCCCCCTGCTTCTCCCTCTCCCACTCCACTCCCCCTGCTTGTGTTCCCTCTCTCGCTGTGTCTCTCTCTCTCCCTCTGTTAAATAAATAAATAAAATCTTTAAAAAAAAAAAAATGCCTGGGACATAGGCACTTATGTCGAAATATGTTGACTGAATGAATGAACAATCTGACAGATTAGGTCGTGATATTTGTGATGAGAAATAGAACATTTCAAAGATGATACTTCAGCTATAATTGTACAAAAAGGACTCAGAGCCCTTCACTTAAATAATTGTTGAGCATTTTTCTTCTCTGTTGCATTATAATGCGTGCCTATAAGCACGTGACCATGAATCTGGGCAGAGGAAGAAAGACTGTATGTCCACATACTCATTAACCCAGTCGTCGCTGGTCAATAGGTGGGTGCCAGGGAGCTGCTAGCAACAGATTATCGTCACACTGATCTTCTCAAACACGGAGCACCCTTTGACTGTGTAACTGGGTTCTGGGGCAGATTAGGGAAGGCAGCTGTGGCTGTGAAACATCTGGCTAGAGTAGGGAGATTCTTATTTTGTTTTGCAAATTTCATTGTTCTTCTAAACAAATGATGTATTGACCTTTCTCTTCCTGGTGCGGAGCAAATACTGATTTCACAGGATTTGGGAGCTGAGAAAGAACTTCAGAGGATTAGCTTACCTTCCTCATTTTACAAGGGAGGAGAAACAACCACCCCCCCACCCCACACACACCCACCCACCCCCACCCCACCCCCTGGGATGTAGTGGTTTTCACAGGGTCACAGAAGTAATCAGTGGAAAAACCAGAGCTTGCCTCACAACCACCAAGTGAGTTTAATACAAAACACTGTTAGGGGAAGAAGAGCACTTGTTCACTTCAGGGCCAGGATCAGAATGCTGACGCATCAGCATCTTCTCTTTCCTTGAGTAGGAAAGCTATTGCTGGAAGCCAAAATGGCTGCCAGGAGGATGTTGCTTCTCTATCCCTCTTTAGTAATACAAAGCAATATCTGCTTGTAGGACATTCAGTGGCTGAAAATGCTGTCACTCTTTGTTTCCCTGTATTGAAACTCTTGGTCCTTCAGAAGCCTGGAAATAGCATTTGGTCATTTTATAACTAAGAATGAAGAATTTGGCCTGGTAAAAATCCCTGGTTTGCTGTGTGTTCTAAGTAATTTTATCATTTAAGTACTGAGTAACTTTATCATTAATTGAAATAGTTAACAACAGTGCTTTTGAAAACAAAAATGCTTTTCTGCTGGGGAAATAATAAGATATTACAAACACTAAATATGGAATTTTCACAGTATCTGGAATTCTGAATTACTGAATCATTGTCTATTCTATTTTGCATAAATAAGGAAAAGTCTTCTCCTTATTCATTTCAATAAAAGCTAGTGCAGAATAGTTTATTTTAGGAGACTGGTTTGCTTCTGGCTGGTTTTAAGACATTATGGACATTGGAGAGTACAATACCGAAAGAAGCTAAGGTGGTTCAGAAGGAATTATTGAGACCTGCTTCATTTTTTTTCCTTACAGTGCTGGGTGTGGGACTATGTCCACCAGGTTCTTCACTCTGTAGAACTTTTAGTTTAAGAAGAGTAATGATGCCATTAGTGGATGTCAGATGCCCGAGTGAGCAGTGAGGACACTGGGATGAATGCTTGAATTATTTTCCTGGAGAATTCAAAATGAAGGAGTTTGGATCTGGTGTCACTATCATTACTTCGTATGTCTGTACTTGGGGCCATATTGAGTACTTGGGGCTATACAGAGATGCCCCCCAAGAACTTGAAAATAAGGGAAATGGGTTTGCTTTGTTATTTCTTTGTAAGCTCAACTCATGGGAGGAACAGAGCCACCTGCAAGAGAGGCAGATCTGTTCCTATGTGTGCAGGGTTTGATGGTCAAATCCCATTGCCAGATTAAATGTGAGTTGCAGGTTGGAGATGGATATGGTCAGGAAAAGGGTGAGTCAGGGAGTTAAACACTGGTAGCACTCTTCTCAGCTTTGTGGAAGGAAAAAGAACTGCGTCAAACAGATTTTCAGTATCATGGCCCCATTGCCAAGGTATCCCAACAGACTCTGAAAATTTTGGTTCTACAGGTGCATCTACCCCTGTTGTGGAATTGGGTCCATCAGGCTGTGCAAGCCCGATGCTGTTAGACTTGTCATCTCCCAGTGGGTTAATTCATCATATGTTGAAGGAGTGTAGATTAATGTGTTACCCATATGTCCAGAACCAACCTGCTTGTTTCTACAATGTAAGATAAGAGTTCACCGAAGGGTCTAATTAGAATAGTTAACAAACTTCCACATTCCAAATTAGTAAGAATGCCAGTCTTTTTCCCAGATACTTTCATGGATTATTCCTGAGGACCTGTGAGGCTAGGTGCATTCACTCAGATATTCCTGAGGTTGCTGTGCCTGCTCACTTCTAGCTCACTGCCTACCGCTAGGAATAAATAGCCATTTGGGGGCATACACCAGGTGGTACCTGCAACATATAGCCTTCAGCATCCTGGGAGTGGGCCTCAGGTGCCTGCAGGGTCTCTTTGTTACTGCTAATGGGGGAGCTGAGCTCCCTGGAGTCCTGAGGGAGACAGGGCAGGGCTGACTACCAGCTCCCACTGGCTGAGTGCCTGGCTCCCAGCTTTTGGTGCAGATCTCCCTCCCTCCTCCAGTATCAGACCTGCTCAGGGCATCCCATGTCTGAGCTCCGAAGATTCTGCTCCATGTGCTCAGCTTCACCTGCACTATCTTTCTAAGGCTTTTTTCTGTAGTGCCTGAATGAAGCAGGCTTGTGGCATCTGCAATATTCAGTGCTTAGAACCATCCAGCCCCCCTACTGGATGAGAAGAGGTCACCAGTCTAGACATCCCCCCACTCCGATTTTGGTGAGTTTTTTCTTTAGAGGTCCCTTATGTTCAGACCTTGGTTAGGGCCCTACTGGTCCATTAGAATTGTTTTAATTACTCTCCCATTTAAGGGAAGGGGTTGATTCCAATCCCTTTGTCCCAGAGATTCTTTTGCTTCATAGATATTCTTGACTATAAATTAATATGTGAGGGGGAGATGTGATGTCCAGTGCCATCTGGCAGCATTTGAGACCCCAATATAAATGGCTATGGAGTGACACCTAACTCTTCAGCTAAGAACATCCAAGGACCATGCCCTCAAAAGTCCCGCTACATAAAGTAAATACAATCTGAGGGCTTCAGAGCAGAGAACTGGTTTTTCCTGAGGATCTCTGTCCAGTTGAGGTGCCAGAAATAGGACATTATGATTTTTGTGCTGTCATTAAGGAAAATCTCATAAAAGATTTTTAAGAAATTTTTTAAAAATTTATTTCCCTCTGGGCGCCTGGGTGGCTCAGTTGGTTAAGCGACTGCCTTCGGCTCAGGTCATGATCCTGGAGTCCCGGGATCGAGTCCCGCATCGGGCTCCCTGCTCAGCGGGGGGTCTGCTTCTCCCTCTGACCCTCCTCCCTCTCATGCTCTGTCTCTCGTTCTCTCTCGCAAATAAATAAAATCTTTTAAAAAAAATTTATTTCCCTCTATTTAATGTTCCATATCTTAGTCCGTTCAGGCTGCTGTAACAATACCATGGACTGGGTGGCTTATGAACAACAGAACTGTACTACTCACAGTTCTGGAGCCTGGGAGGTCCAAGATCAAGACACCAGCAGCGTCACTGTCTGGTGAGGGCTCACTTCCTGGTTATTGATCATCTTCTCAATGTGTCCTCACATGGGGAAAGGGACAAGGGATCTCTCTAGGTCTCTTTTGTGAGGACACTAGTCCCATTTATGAGGGCTCCACCTTCATGACCTGATCACCTTCCAAATGCCCTATCTCCTAATACCACCAATTTGGGGATTACATGTTTACATATGAATTTTGGGAAGACACAAACATCCAATCTATAGCAATCCATAGATAAAATTTTGATTATATAAAACTAGGGGGGAAGTTTGTATCTAAAACATGGTGTAGTGAAAGATAACTATTCACCATGTGACCATAAGCAAAGCTGCTAATGTATCTAAAACTGTAAAATGGATATGATGGTACTTAATTTGGAGCCATGTGGCCTTCAGAGTGACCATTCTCACTCTGCGCCTCTCTACTTGGAAAGCTTTCAGTGGCTTGCTGCCAACCAGAGGATGCCTTCCAGACTTCTGCACAAGTGTGAGAGGTCTTCCAAGATTTGGCCTGTGTGCTTTTCAGCACATCTCACCTGTCTTTACCTTGCCCTTTGTTGCCCCCTGTGAATTCCCCTGCACACACTACACTGGTCCCCGTACTCATGTTGCCCACCTTTGTAGAAAGCCTAAATGATTTTCTGGTTTCATATAGCAACAAAACCCCACAGACAAGCTTTCCTTGTACAGTTTGATACCAGCATTTGGCTGTCATTAGTGTCCTTATCAATGGGTGGAGAAAAATGTACTTGCCCTCAGTTGGGGGGGGGGAGGACGGAGGGCCAAATAACCACTCCTTTGTCATTTGATATTTATTCAGCAAATATTTATTGAGTACCTGCTGTTTGTTGGTACTGGTGTTAGGAAGATGAGTAACCCAGCATCTATGGCCTCAGGGAGTTCCCATTCTGGTAGGGAGAGACAGACTCATAAGCAGGCAGTAACAAAACCTTCTGATAAGTGTTTTGCAGGGAAGAAAGGGGAGTGCAGAGGCCTGTGGGAATACAGAGAAGGATCACTGACTTAGCATTGTAGAATACTTCAGAAGAAATGTTCAATAGGTCAGCAGATTTTATGGGAAGAGTTGGCTTGGCTAGATAAAGAAGAAAAGAAAAATGGCTATCTAATATAGAGTACTGTTGATAGCCCTTTCTAGGAAAGGGGTAAGGACTGATTTAATCTAGTCTCATTTAATTCTCACTAGACAGTAAAATAAGCAGTTTACATTTTTTTCCCATTCTTCTGGAACTTGTGTTTTTAAAAAGTGTTGTCAATATGGTGACAAGATGTTACCCCATTGAAATTGGCAGAATCTGTTGCATTCTTAGAATGATCCTGAGATGACTTGAAATGGTCTCAAGAAATTTAAAACTCAGTTGTCATTATTTAAAACTCATAAATTGCCATTAGTGGAAAGATTAAGATTATCACAGTGAGTTGTGGTCATACCACAGCATGGTGGTTGCCTATTTAAACCTTAATGGGTATCTTTCTTTCTGTCTTCACCAAAAAGAAAAAAAAAAAATGAAACATCAGAAAGGTATTAAATGTGTATACTTATGTTTTAAAAATATATTTTAAATTACCCCTCTCTTAGTTTTGTCTAAAACTGTAATGGAAACTAGTTTAAAATTTTTTGTTACTTTCAGATGTATTCTTACATAATGGAAAGAAGTTGAACATTTATGGGGGAACTATGAAATATTGCAAAATGATGTTACTGTTTTTGAAACGGTCAGTTTTTACATGACTATTAAATGCTGCCTTTCAAATTTAGTAGAAATAGGAGATGTGGGGATTTTCCTTCTTTTACTATAAAAGAAGCAAGAACATCAATCAGGTGGAAGCATGCAGCTTTTAACATAATTTAGAATCCCAAGTAGTTATGAAGTATGTTTTTGTCTGGATACTAAAGTGAAAGATTTCTTACTGAATAAGAAGACTCTCTCTCTTTAAGGTTATGAGAAGACCGATGATGTCTCAGAGAAGACTTCACTGGCTGACCAGGAGGAAGTACGGACTATATTCATCAACCAGCCCCAGCTGACAAAATTCTGCAATAATCATGTCAGGTAGGACCTACCAAAGATCTCTGTGGGACCACCTATCACAGCGGAACCTAATAGGCCATCTCCCCTCTCTGGCCAAAACAAAAATGCTTACAGAGAGCTTTCAGTTAAATCAGTTACTATTTGAAAGCTCACTGGAGGCAGTATGAATCGGCTCTTTTCTCCATCTTCTGGCCAATAAAGAGATGGGAATAAGAATCTGGAAGTTGGAAGGAGCAGAAAGGATAAATAGCCATACTCTCCCAATTATATTTATAGTGTCTGGATAGTGAAAGCTGCTTATGGATACATACCTTTGTCTCAAACCTGTTAATAGAGGGATGAATTATTGTTTTTGGCCAACAAGTTTTAACATTTTAGAAGAGGTCTTTGCAGTTCTTCACCAAGAACTCCTTTTTGTTACATAGTCTTTAAATATTGGCGTTTGATAGTTGTAAAATTTAGTATGGTGTTGAGGAATGGAGGGCTGTGAGAATTACTTCACCGTTACATTTTCCTTCCAACAATAGTATAAAAAGTATCACTCTTGTAAGCACTGTTCACTAAGTGGCCTCTGGAATGGAGTGAACATGAACACTCCCTTACCCCTTATGCTAGCCCAGTGTTTCTCCTGTGGCAAAATTCCTGGACTTGAGAAATGCCCATTTACAATTCATATTTACAACTTCACATTCTAGAGTAACTTTCTCAGTTTGGGGAATGTGGTATGCATTCCTGTAATCTCCTATTTTTTTAATTTTTAAAAGATTTTATTGTGGAAAGCATTAAACATAAAAGTAAATAGCACAACGAACTCCCTTGTACGCATCATCCAGCTTCACAATTATCAAGTCATGTAATCTTCTTTCTATTTAAATAAAAGAAGATTGGATGTTTTCAAGACCTAAGTGTTGATATCTTACTGATTGCAGACATAGCTGGTATGTTCAGTGTGGAGTCCTAGCCAAGTTCCTAGAGGGACTACGGAGAAAATTTGAACAGAACCCTAGAAAACTTCCCATTTTTCTGAAATTATCCTATGTAGGCATCTCTGTTTAATGTTCCTGGTCTTGCTCAAATTTGATTTTTTTTGTAAGATTTTTTTATTGATGCACCATCATTGATTTGTAAGCTACTCCTAGTGTGTTAAAAAAAAGGATGGTTGGCCAAAGAGAACAAAAGATATTGTGAAGAAAATTAGACTCTTACTATATAATTCGACAGTTCCTTTCACTCATATTCATTTAGGTTAATGACCATTTGCAATATTCTCCCAATTTGAAACAGAGGGCAAATGTTCATCTAATTTTTTATGCGATGATAATAGAATTTTATAAGTGTGGGTGCTAATTATGGAGTAATTAAGTTTTATGCTACTTTTCATTTTGTTTTCTAGCACTGCAAAATACAACATAATCACATTCCTTCCAAGATTTCTCTACTCTCAGTTCAGAAGAGCTGCTAACTCATTTTTTCTCTTTATTGCACTGCTTCAGGTAAAGTCACATCATAAAACTTCAGTTCAAAGTCAAATGTTCAGATACTAATAAATGTTTTTGTTAAACCCATGACCAGTCTTCCAAAGCTTTAGCTAAACACAGAGAGACAAGTTGGTTTGGGTGGACATTTCCAGTTCCTGCCACAAGCAATGTCAGAATTCCAGAATGAATTTGATTCATTTTTATTAGCTTATTTTAAACATTCTGTCAATTTGATATGGCAGGGATGAAATTTAATGGTAAGGGGGGGATGGAACTTTTTCTTCAAATATTAATTAAATATTAATTTATTTTAGTAACAGTAACAGTCAATTCTGAACCTTATAAGAATTTCCATTTTATTTTTTTTCTGTTAAGAATTTCCATTTTAAAACTTGTTTCTTTTTTGTATTTGAGTTAGTAGTAATCGGGAAAAAAAAAGTTTCATTTTATTAAAAAACATACATTCATTGTAAAAATAATTAGAGAAAAAAATTGAAGAAATAAAGAAAAAAATAGTAAAACTCTCACTTTTCCACCACTAAGAGGCAACTGCTCTTAACATCGGGGTGTATATCTTCCTCATCTTTCCCCTCCCATGTATTGTTTATTGATTTAGCTTACAAAAAGAAGATCGTAGAACACGTATGTTTTATATTCTGCTTTAACCATGTGATAATGTGTGGATATTTTCCCATGTGTTTCGGTGTGTCTTTAGAATATCATTTTTAATGATTATATGATATTTAACTAACTCCCCTTTGTAGGTGTTAGTCTCACACACACAACAGCTTGTCATGAAGCCAGCTCACATGCTCTTCTAGCCACTTCCTAGACAGGAGCAAACTGCCTCACTCAGTGTTAGTCTGCCGCAGTAGTAAAATCACTGAAGAGTATTTTAAGAGGCACTAAGACTTGGTTGTTTTTAAACATATTATAAACTTGCTAGTTCTCACTGGATTTTTTTTTTTCCCCCAAATAGCAAATACCTGATGTATCACCAACAGGTCGCTATACAACACTGGTTCCTCTCTTATTTATTTTAGCTGTGGCAGCTATCAAAGAGATCATAGAAGATATTGTAAGTACTTAATTTTTTTCATAAATAAATGTGCCTTATTTTATATGCATATTTTAAAATATTAGTTTCTCTTTAATTCTTGACACAGGCTGTTTAAAATGCCCATTCAACTTAAAAACATGTAGAATATGCTCTGGAGTCCACTGTTCTTAGTTTCTACAGGATTACTGTTACAGAATGCTTGGCAGAGTGTTCTCTGCATTTGTAGTTTAGTAGTGAAAGAAATTAAATGCGATAATTGGCTTGGAGAGAAAACTATATTTGAACATTATGCCCAATGTTCCATTTGAACATTATTTCAAGTTAAACACAGTAGCCTCCAAATTATCTCAGTGTAAAGGGTCTTTTAATGTATGTTTTATGTTTAAGTCATATGCGTGGTTTTCACTTTATTAAATACCGTTGATTCCTTTTCATCTTTAGTAGTTTTAAGCTTCCTTTTATTTTATTGAAAGAAAGTAGTATTAATCTGTAGTAGCTGAGAAAAGGGGAAGTCAATTTCCTGTTCATAAAATAAGTTCCCCAAAATAAATTCAGACTTTTCTTTTTCTTCTTCTACCATTATTTTAACTACCTTAGTTGAGGAAGCCAATTTTTTTTTTCCTTTGCTCTTTAAATACTTGGCCTATATGAGATGACCTTCTGTCGAGCCTTAGGCAAGTCAGATGGTAAGGCGAGGAAGGCCTGAGAAATTCTTTAGGAAGCTCCAATTTAAAGTTGCACAAACATTTATATTATTTCTGTAGAGAATCAAATTGAAACGGGTCAAGTGTCCATTTAGATCATCAGTCCCAAAAACATCCAAGTGTCTAAGAATACAGACAGAGGTTTTATGTCTGTGTGCGTGTGTGTAAAACATCACAGTCCTCTTGATTGGAAATGACATGCTTGATGGGGACCACAAGCTGAAAATTTAAGGGACTCTCTTTTTACCTATATTGTTCCACATAGACTCACCATCCTTTAAATTGTACTTGGATCGAGCAATCCATAAGGATCGGTCTTTACTGTAATTGGTCTCTTTGTTTGCCTTATGTACTCCCTTTTCTTTCTTTGACATAGTTTTGATGAAGCATATATTATTTACTAGACATTGTGCTATTGTTTTTGCAAATGCTTTTCCCATTTAATTTCTTCAATAACTTTACGAGTTGGATATTAATCCCATTTTAAAGGTAAGGAAGCTCGGGCTTAGAGAGATCATGAAACTTGTCCAAGAAATGGTTGGGATCAGATTCCTTCTCATCCAGCTCTTGTTCTGTTTTTGTGGCAAGTCACCAACAATAGTATTCATCACATCTATTGAGTTTCTGGGATCCATGTACTTGTTTTATATCCTTTACATTTATTAAGTCTTATAGCCACTCTCTAAAGGATTACTGGTATTATCCCCATTTTACAGATAAGGGAGAGGAGGCACAGAGGATCAAGGTAACTTGCCCAGGGTCACACAGTTAATAACTGGGGCTGTGAGAATTCAAAACAAGGCAGTTTGGTTCCAGAGCTCCATGTTATTATCACTGCTCTAAGCTGCCTGTCCTTTTTTCTTTTTCCCTAACAATACTATAAGCTCTCTAGCTATGGTTTTTAGTACCCCTCTCTATGAAAATAAATGGTAAATAAAATATCCAAGAGGGTTTTTTTTTGTTTGTTGGTTTGTTTTTTGTAACAGAACTCTTATTGGCACAATGTAATAATTGGGTACTCCTAGAAAACAGCTTATCAGGTACTTCCTGGAGGATGTAGTAATAGTTGGGTGGGGTGATAGTATTATGTGGAGTACTTTTCCAATAAAATCATTGTTAAGAAATTGACAAAATAGGTTAAGAATTGTTTAACAAGACATTTGTATCAACTTATAGGTGATAGAAAGTTTGAAAAATTACTCCCTAGAAAAGGAAAAAAGTCAAATAGTTTAGATGATTGCCCAAAGAGTATCTTTATCAGTAATTATAATGAATACATGTATTGACCCATTCATTCATCAAAATATATGAAGCAGTACTTAGGTGCCAAGAATTCACTAGGATAGGTATTAGGATGTGTTCAACTTTAGCTGCAGTAATAATCATGTCCCAAATGTCAGTGGCTTAAACCTAAGTTTATTTTTCACATTTTTCACATTTTCAAAGACACTGCAGGTTTTTATCTGGGAGGAAGGGTGGGCAGCAGGCCCCATTGCTCATGTAGTCACTCAGGGATGCAGCTGAATTGAGAGTCTGTTATGTGGAATAGTGGTGGTCACCAGAGCAGAAGAAGGAGAGAATGGAGGTCTAGAAATTTGTGGTCCAGAAATGGAGCACATCACCTCTGCTTACAGTCTAATATTAGAACTAGTGACAAGACAAGAAGGAAGTTAATCTCGGTGTCCACGAAAAGAGAAGAAAATGAGATATTGGTGAAGACTAGTTATGTCTCCCACTCTTATGTCAGTGAATAAAACACAGCTTATCTTCCAGTAAGCCTTCTTTCATATTCTGTTGAACATTTACAATAAAACAGTAAGAATTCCCTCCAGGGGAGACACCTAAGACTTACCTCCACCCAGTGCATTCTAACTCTTGATGGTTTGCATAGCTTAACATAATACGATTTCTTGTTTTTAATGTGCAAGTAGCAAATGACATAAACACTTACTTGAAAATACTCTAAAATTGGTGGAGAACTTTTAGTTTAAAAAAAAACAAACTGCATCTTGTCAGATGCCAACTCTTATGGTAAGGGTCAAGATCGGTTGTTAAATTGATAATATTCACCATGAAAAACATGCCTTCTTTGCTATACATGTGTTAACTTAAACTCTGATAAACTTAATTCGTTAAAAAAAAAAAAAAGGATAATTTTTTAAAGTCCACAGTGTTCAGAGACCAAATACGAGGAAGACGTTAGTGAGTAAAAGGAGCCAGTTTAGAGCTTGCAGTCCAGTAGAAGAGACAGACATTAATCAAGTAACCACACCAGCTATTTTGCCTTTTGGCTAAGAATTAAATGATGCACTGAAGTCCTTAGAATAGTACCTAGTTCTAGTAAGTGATGAATAAATGTTAACTGTACTATCATCATCCAAATATCTTTTTGACTAAAATATAGAAAATGGATTGGAAGGAAACAGGATTTGCATACACTAGTTAGAAAAATATTCTAGGGGCACGTGGGTGGCTCAGATGGTTGGGCGTCTGCCTTCAGCTCGGGTCGTGGTCCTGGGGTCCTGGGATCGAGTCCCACATCGGGCTCCTGGCTCAGCGGGGAGTCTGCTTCTCCCTCTCCCTCTGCCTCTCCCCCTGCTCATTCTCTCTCTCTCTGTCTCTGTGTCTCAAATGAATAAATAAAATCTTTAAAAAAAAAAAAAGGAGAAGAAAAAGAAGAATATTCTAGTAGCTGGTATAAAAAAAAAAAATGAAGAGATCTTAGACCAGGTGGCACTGCAGATAAAGCAATATAGAGAAATGAATTCAATATCTTTTTAGGAGTAGAATTGATAAGACTTTTCACCATCCAACCTGCTACATGCCCTACTTATTTTGTTTACATTCTCTCTCCGACCACTAGAATGTAAGCTCCATAAAGAACAAGAGTTTTGTCTCTTGTTCATTGTTGTATCCTCACCAATAGTAACAGGGCCTGGCTCATGGTGTTTTGTAAATATTATTGAATGAAGAAGGATTGGATGGAAGTGAGAGGGAGAAGAAGATGCTAAGGATGACTCTCAAGTTCCTGGTTTGTGCAAGTGGATGGTGTATGGTTCCATGTCTGAGAACAAGGACCAAGGCTTGGGGGTTAACGTCCTAGATTGCCTTGTGGACACAGCAGGAGATGCCTCTGAGACTGCCAGAGGGAGATGTCAAGGAGGCTACTGGATATAACTGTCTGGAGCTCAGATGAGAGTCTTGGCTAGTATATATTTATGTATCAGTTACAAGTGAAACTGCAGGTATGGATGAGCTGAGCTGGGAAGAGAGTATAGAGTAAGAAGCGAAGAGGGCCAGGGAGTAAGCCTTGAGGAATTCCATCACTGTAGCACAAGATAGGAGATGAAGAAGGGACCAAGGTACAGGTGGAACACCTGGGCAATGATAAGATAAGAAACACTTAGGAAGGGTTCCCAGAAGGGAGTGGTCCACATTACATACTTGAGTATTCTAAAGTTCATGGTACTATTTATATGGTACAGTTTATTGATACACTGTCAGTTAAATATTGATAATATTAAGTAATTCACTAGCCCTCAGTGATATGAAATGAATTCTCACTATAGGACAGTGGAGGTATTTGAACTCATGGAATAGCTGTATTAATGTTTTCTGAAGTGTTTGTTTTAGAAGGAATAAAAATCTGTTTGGGATCCAGAGATGCTTTTCTCTTTTTTTTTTTTTTTTTATGGTTTTAAGATTAGAATCTACCTATCTGGATAGATCCTTATGTATATTCCACACAATTGTTTCTTGACAAGCAACCGAATTTATTCTGTGGTGGGAAGACTGAGGAAAGAGCTGTACAAGAATTCTCCTATACAGGAATTCTCTGTAGATGGAAAATAATGTTCAGGATCTCCTTAGGTCTCACTAAGATTAAATTTCCTGTTTAAGTAGAATGTTTCATTAATTAGCTTTTATTTGTCTCCTTCAGTTGGAAGTCTAACTATTGTCTGTCATAGATATCCATTGTTTTGGAAATATTTGCACCTCCTTCATATATCTAAATTTGTTTTGGACCATTACTTTGAACCCAAATTTATTTTGGGCTACTTTCTAATTTTCTTAAGATCTTTATGAACAATAAAAAACAGTAAGTATTTGAGAGTTTCATCAATTATAAAATATTCTCTACTGATGCTACAAGTTTAAACTTTAAAAATGTATTAAGAACATCTGGTAAATCATAAGCTTACTTTTGGAAGCAATAGTTTGCCTAATGAAAGTCTACATTTTTACCGTTTTATTAGTGTTTTGCTCTGAGAAAGAATTGTAATGTGTTCCTGTTTATAGATGTGGCAAGAATTATTTTCTACAAGCCTTCCACAGAGGCGTTTTGAATGCTCTCTTTGCATTTTGTGCAGTTCAGTGGCTGATTGTTTGTGAGAACTGCGTTCCCGCTGCCAGCTATTAGGACACTCCTGAGTGTTGCTGTTTTGGGAGGAGTGCTAATCCACAACTCTGACATTTTCTCTCGGAGAGTATGGTCATATTTGCACTGTGATTCTAAAAACCGTATTTCTCTCAAATGGAAAAATTAGGAACTCCTTTGTTTCACATTCATTCCAACCCACCTTATAGTCAGGTCTCTGCAGCTAAATCTGACCTTGAGCTTTAATGATAGAATTTTTGAGCTCAGAGTTAGTTATACTCATCACTTTTCTACAAAAGTCAGCAGGCTGATGTGTTACACTTGATGCTGTAAGTTTAGACGGAAGCCATGGAAAACCTCTAGTTGAACCGTAGACAAGATAGCTTCCCCTGGCCACTCAAATTCTCACCTTTCCTCTGACCTTTCGTTTCTTCTACTCTCTGCTCTAAAACTTCGGCTTATGTGACTCTTCATACTCACCCACCTAGACTCAGGCTAACTCACCTGTTTAGCATCTAATTTTTTTGGTGCTTTTGGTAGGAAGGAGAATAGGATCATGTGATTCAGTGGTTCATGATGTGGAGAAGGGACCATTGGGAAGCAGTGGATGCAAGAGGCTTTACGCACATGGTATATGTGTTTGGTTCTAGTCATTGACAGACATCAATATGTCATTAAATTATGGAGGATGACTCACAAAGATAAACTCAAAGTGGATGAAAGACCTCAATGTGAGACAGGAATCCATCAAAATCCTAGAGGAGAACATAGGCAGTAACCTCTTTGACATCGGCCACAGCAACTTCTTTCAAGATACATCTCCAAAAGCTAGTGAAACAAAAGCAAAAATGAACTTTTGGGACTTCATCAAGATAAAAAGCTTCTGCACAGC
>NC_138370.1:146435301-146506324 GCF_054177405.1 Leptonychotes weddellii
GGGAGGGGGGATTGATTAGCCCGGTGATGGGTATTAAGGAGGGCACATACTACATGGAGCACTGGGTGTTATACGAAAACAATGGATCGTGGATCACTACATCAAAAACTAATGATGTATGGTGACTAACATAATATAATAAAAACTACAAAAAAATGTTCATAAATAAAATATTTACAAATGCAAAAAAAAAGAAGAAAAAAAAATTATGGAGGATGTACTCAGCCTAATTAGATAATGAATTTCATAAGAAGCTGAAAATATTTCAGTACCACTATTAAATGGTAGTTTTTACAGATAATTCTCTTGGGCATCTTCTTTTTTAAGTGAGTTATTTAAGCAAAAAGCTAAATCAGCCTTTTCCATTACATTAAAATTTTAATCTTACCTGTGTAATAATATATGATCCTTCTGAGGACTGCACAGCTGTGCTCCCAGAAGAGGAGTATTGTTTGAAGATGCTATAGATTGTGCTTTCAATTTTAAAATTCCCACCTACCCTCCGATTCTTCTTATCACCACACTCCGGCATGCTTATAAAATTGATATAGGGTATAAAAGGATAAAAGCCTTGGGAAACATAAGTTGAAAGAAATCTTTCTTGTTGTAGATGCTACTTTGTTTTGTTAATCTCATCCATTTTTTCACAGTTCTTGTTTTTGCTTTTAAACTTTAGAAACGACATAAAGCTGATAATGCAGTGAACAAGAAACAGACACAAGGTAGGATTTTTACATTTTATTTCTCATATCTATCAAATATACTCATAGTAATATATACAAATCACTTCAATTAAATGTAATTCAATTGAAATACTGTGTATCTCTTAAGTTCTTGTTCCAGAGTAAACTTTTTTTTTTTGTAGCATTTATTAGCATGGACACTTAAATTCACATTAGAATGATTTACAGTGGTAATACTTTTGAAAGATAACATTTTTAATACATTTAAATACCTCATAGCAATGTATTCTGAAATACTGTTCATGAAATCAGCAGTTGTTTAGACATGTTAAATGCTGCAAGATGTCGTATTTTGTTGGTGATCAATAGATGTTACTCTAGGTAAGATTTATAGAAAACAATCAGATGTGATGTTACTTGTTAAAAGGCATGTTGGAAGCACTTTGTGTTCTACTGTACACACAGATGATATATGTCCAGAAATAAATAAAACAAAAACCAGGCCAGCTTCTGGGAAGCATGTGGCATTTTGACATGGCTCTTTTGTTGTGGGTCTTTTTTTGACACAGCAAAAACCAAAACGACCTTTAGCACAAGACCATAAATAGACCATAATGCTTCTTAGATTAAAAAAAAAAAAATACCCAGGAACATGTGAAATAGACATCTTATCCCATCCCTGAGCTTGCCCCATCTGGGAATCTCATCTCTCTCTGAAGTTCCCTGATGTGATAAGGATCAGCCATATCTGCCAAAATTAGCTGGTAATTAAAAACAGTATTTTTATACTGCTGTGATTTTTATGGGACCCTGCCAGATACCCTGCTTTTCTTCCAAAGGGATCATCTGCTTATGCCCTCCACTGAAAGGATTATCTGCTGATTTTTGATACATTTGAGGAAGGTGCATTTATTAAAGTATCACTTAATAAATTAACAAAATATTTACTGAGATAACATTATTTATTATGGGACATGTGAGAAAGCATAAGATGGGAACTATATAAAAGCACAACGGCAAGATATGATCTTGTATGGATCAAAATGAAAGGTTTGGATTACATGGTCTCAATGTCTCTCTAGATTTTTGTGGCAAATAATGGTTCCTATGTTAAGTCCTACATGGATTTAAAAGAAGGAGAGAAAACTGTGGGGTAATTTGAGGTCGATCTATAATCTTAGGGAACACTTTGAATGAGCAGAGGTGTCCAAATGGGAAGACCTTACATGTGTGTTGAGTGAGAAAGAGGGAAGAGAGGTTATCTTGAACAGAGATGAAGAAGGCTGCTGGATTGCCTTGTTGAACCATTACCAGAGTGTCAGATGAAGAAAAGAGATTCATGTCAAAGGGAAGCAAACACATGATTAAAAAGGAATGCCAAGGTCAAATTTTCCAGGGCTTGCATGCCAACCCAAGGAGATTCCAACTTTTCTTGAGTATACTGAATAGCTGTTGAAGGTTTACAAGCCAAAAAGAGACAGGTTGACCATCCAGATTAAAGTTGGAGAACAGAGTGGAATGGAGTAAGAGGTTATAAGTAGCCTGGGGACAAAGGAACTAGGAATTTGGATGGGATGAGACAACCATAGGAATTGAAAGGAGAAAAAATCCAGATGTTACTGGTACTGCTGTTTTGGACAATATGCAAAAATACATTTGCATTTGTTGCTGTGTGGCTTAGAATATTCAGTAACAGCTTTTGAACTAAAAATACGTAACTGTTTTTCCAATACATAATGTATCTTGTAGCTATCTTGCAAGGGCTATCTTCAGGGACTAACAGTTATTTATCTTCAAGCCTTGGCCCAAGAAATCAATATTGTATGATTGAAGAGCAACCATCATAAGCTATGATGATTTTAGGCTACTATACCTTGTACTGATCGGTTCTCCAATTTTCCAGGAACTTACCTACTTCCCCAAATACTCACTTTTCTCTCCTTTTTAGAGAAAATATTCTTTCTTGGTTATCATTCTCGGTTCATCAGTTAATCCTGGATTAACAGGATTAGCTCTATGGCTAAAAATGAAGAACAGGCAAGTGAGAGGGAAAGCTTCTATAGTATATAAAACTCATGTCAAAAATAAAACGTTAGGGCTTAATAGCTATAAAAGCCATTTAAATCAGCAGAAAGCTTGAGAATTCTATATCCAAGAAATTCTGACTTTTAGTTTGATACTTAAGTTTATTTTCTGAGGGAATAGTATTTTTTTCTTTGCCTCGTTGAATGTTGGTTGTCTTTTTGTTTTGCAGTTAATAGGAGATAACAGAAATGTTTGAGTAGGATACTGTTTGCTGTCAGATAACTGAAATTGCTTAATATGAAAGCCATCTGTTGTCAGTAGACCAGAATGAAATTCAATTTGCTTTCCTGAATTGAGGCAAGAATGGGTGTAGGAGTGGGAAGGGGGGTATTTTTGACAGATAATTTTTTGGCAGGCATTTGAAGTATTTAACTTAAATTTTCATTTTATAAATGTTTACCAAGACCATGTAATATGTGAGAGGATACCTTTCTGTCAGATTCAAATATTAATCCTCTCTCCTTACAGAAATGAGTGTTTTGTCTCCTTATTTTACATCGAAGCACTAGAGTGACTTTTTTCTGTCATTCTCTAATGACTTCAAAAATATAAATTCATAATTTCATTTACAATGTTTTCATCCATTTGACTGTAGACTATCTGATGCCTCATTTTCATGAACTAATGAATCCAATCCAGATGAAGTGATAGATTTGGGACTTAACTCATGACTTCATAAACTTTACATTTTGAGCCTATCACCAATACTTATGGGAACAAGCCATTTCTTGTCCTAGAGATATAGAAGTTGCTTAGGTAGATGGGTCAGTGGGCTGGCAAATGTAAAATTGTAGGTTGCTCTCTGAGGACCTACCTGCTGAGGGAGAGCAGAGTAAATTGATGGTCAGAAGTCCAGGGAGTATGAGTGAGTCCTTGAGTATTGTGGTTCACTCCTCCCAATGAATTGTGATTGCTTCTCTGGGCTCCCATGTTTTTCTCATATGATGGTTTGCGTGCACTAGGTAGGTGATTCCTCATACTCATCTTGGTATTCCCCAAATCTCTTAGCCCAGACGCCTGTATGGGTGAATGAATCACTCTCCATATAGATACTTGAGTACAGACAAAAAAGCAAGAAGAGACTAGAAATGAAAGGAGACTTTTTGAAAATTCATCATCTGCGATGTAAACAAGACGAAAGGCAGTGTTTTCACAATACTGTATCTGAGACTGTTTTGCAAGCACTGATAAAATGCTAATGTGATGGAAGCTTTTGCTGTCTCTTTACCTTCTCTGTTGAAGTCATCATATCATCACTTTGCCTCCTATGAACACGGTACTGTGTCCACTTATCACTTCCATTACCCAAAGCTCCAGAGCACTGCCAAATTCAGAATGCCCTGGTTTTCTTTGCATCTAAACTTACCTTCATGTTCTCTGATTTCTTCCTCAATATTTGAACTCAGAGTATTTGATATATCTCTCTCCATGTTTCTACACACACACTAGGGGCAGTCTCTCCCTGTTCTCCCTCATCTGGGTTGTTTTGCCAAATTTATCTCTGCAGGAATTTGTAAATTGTAAATTCATTATTATCATTGTAATATGTAAATTGAAGATAATCTCTGTCTGAATCTATGATAGTGGTTGAGCAGTTCTCTTTTTAAATTATAAATATATATTTATATTTTTTTCATGAAGTGTGCTATTATGGCTAGTGTGCCAATATTTCAAGTGGAATGGTAGTTTCACATAAAATCACAATGCAGAGGCCTGGGAAAAGATGGGGCTCAGGTGCAGACTATAAAAGATATTGAGGATCTTAAAAATTAAAGTTAAAAATGCCCCCTAATGGAATAGCTTTGCTTTTTTTAAAAAAAATCCCAGGTTTGGATCTTCCCTGAAGGATCGTGTGTATACATTCCACCAGTGAGAATAGATGGGAGATAACCTGTGGTTCCTGGCAGCCCATCAGTCACCTGATTTCATGCCATAGTTGAACAAGGACCACCATTAATTACTAGTTAGATTGTTTCATACCTTGCTTTATTACATAGCAGACATCAGAGTAAGTTTTTAATAAAGCTGTTTTTCTCTGTTTTAATTGAGAAAAGGACAGCAGCAACGAAACATGTACCTAAAAATACCAGATCTCATCTTTAGCTCTGTCTTCCTGCGCTGGAGCTACCTCAGGCTTCTTGGAAGTGGAAGTGAAGTGGTGGTCACTGATAGCCAGTAAGGAGGCTGCTTCCCTGTGGGGCACATAGTTACCTCTCTCCCATGAGAAACCAGTTCGCCCTTAAAGCCCTTTGTGAGAAAGGTGTAGAGTTGGCCTGGGTGGACTGTTTGAGGATGGTAAGCCTGAAACGACCTATTAAAGGCTGAATCCTTCTGGAGGACTTCATTCCATGCTAAGGGACTTGGGATAGCACCAGTTTCCTGTGTATTGAAAAAGTCAGGGCACTGCCTGTGTCTCCCTAGAGGTATCCCCACATCGGATCCATCCTGTAGGCCTGAACAGATGCTCTGCCACATGGGCGTCATCAAATAGTTCTTAGGGAGTACTGTTTCCATGATCTTAAACATTAGGCTTAAGAATTGAGCACCTGTATGGCCTAAATCATGTTTTTAGACACTTACAAGATTGTTAATGTTTTCAAATTATTGCAAAGATCTTAGGGTCGTATAAATTTAACTGGTTTGGTATTTTCAACAGTAGCTCTGGACGGAGCCTGCATTTATTTGAGGGGAAATCGAAGCCCAGATTGTCTTTCATTTGTCCCATGAATAAAAGTTGCCAAGTGAGGAGCAGAAACCCACTGAGGAAATTTAGGGCCATTGTTAAAGTAAGAAAGGAGAAACAGGTGTGACTCTGAGCATTAGTTATTTCACTTAAGTCCTCACTGAACATCTACCTTGTAGAAGACCCAGTACAGAAAACGCAGAAAGAAACCAGGCTGCATTCTTTTCCTCCATGAAATTAGGATCTGGCAGAGAGAGAAGATGCTCACTAATACTATGTTGCAGGATAGAACAGCTAGAAGGGGCCAAACAAGAGAGGTAGGAATTCCAAAATGTCCTTTTCGAGGTTCGTGAAGGATGAGTGGGCTTTTCAGGAAATAGAGCTATTGGGATGGTAGCAGTGGGTGATTCAGGAGGAGGTGAGAAGGCATGAAATGTATCCTGGGAATAGCAAATAGTCTATTTTGGCCAGAATGTAAAATACCTGTCACGGAGCAATGGAAGCAGGGATAGGAAGGCAAGTTAGGGTCCTTTTTTGGAGGCTTTTGAAAACCAGAGTAGAGAAGTTGGAAGGAATTAGTGAAGAGTGTGGCTGTGTTCCTAGTTGTACTTCTGAAAGAAGAATTTGACAGCTGTGTGGAGAGGGGGAGTTGTGAGGAGCAGAGAGAGTGACTTTTGATTAACCAGGGAGGGGGGCTAGAGCAGTGATGATGGGCAGGCAAAGGAAAATGTACAGCAGACAGATCCAACTGGACTCAGCAAAGGAGAGAGAATCTCGTCAAGCACCAAATGCTGCCAAGTTAGACTGGGACACCCACTATGTCCAACATTTAAGAAGTCACGATTCTTCACAGGAGCTCCAGCTCTAAGCGACAGGGCCCCAGCAGAGCCGTGGGAACCAAAGCCCGGTTTCAAGAATTGTGGAATGACTGATTGCTGAGGCAGTGCAGGGAGATCTTTCCTTCAAGGAATTATTCGATTCAGTGAAGAAAAAAGCGAATGATTCATGACTCTGGGAGCAGGACTGAGGAAAAACATTTTGAGAAAAGGGGATTGCTGACCCTTGTACTCTGATCATGTCATCTCACCCATATTTTTGTTTTTATAAGTCACTCATTCAAAAACAGCTTCCTGGACACACCCATAGAGTTTCTACAGGCCTCCCCAGGGCCCCAGGATTTCATTCTTTTTATTTTTTTTAAGATTTTCTTTATTTGAGAGAGAGCAAGAGAGAGAATGCAAGAGTGAGGGGCCAGCGGGGGGCGGGGGACAGAGGGAGAGGGAGAAGCGGACTCCCAACTGAGTGGGGAGCCAGACATAGGGCTCGATCCCAGAACCCCAGGATCATGACCAGAGCCAAAGGTAGATGCTTAACTGACTGAGCCACCCAGGCGCCCTGTCAGAAGTTCATTCTTAGGAAACTCTCAGTGATGCAGATGCTTCTAGTGAGGCTGGCGCATTGTTAAAAATTTCATAAATGAGGTGATAGAAGTAGTATCAACTAATTGAAAAGCCATATATAGAATATGGACAAGAGCGGAATTCAGAAATTTCCATCCTTCTTTTTTGTTGGTAGACTCTAAGCAGATCATCGTTTAAGTTGACTTTTATTTATTTTTTTTATTGTTAGTCACCATACAGTACATCATTAGTTTTTGATGTCGTGTTCCATGATTCATTGTTTGCGTATAACACCCAGTGCATAACTTGACTTTTATATGTAAATTCACAGAGGAGAGTTTTGTGCAACCTCAGTGTTTGCCACAAAAGGTTTCTGCCTTTACAATTCTCTATAGGATGCAAGGGTCTACATAGTGAATGAATTGATGCTTTAATATGGTATGATGGTTTTCTTTCTTTGCCAACTTCAAAGCCATGGTCTCAGCTCTGCCCTATCCTTCTCAGTGCACTAAAGCTCCCCTTCAATGCTTACAACCAGGTAAGAACTGGAGTGTACCACCTTTGCTGTGGTTTCTCTGTCCTCTGTGACATCGGGAGTGCCCATCATCCTTCTGCATAACTTGCCTCTTGTTACCCACTTCAAGAAGTGGTATGCTTACCCAGGAATGGCACCCCAGTGATTCTTTCAGTAATAGCCCCGTGGTGGACTCTTTGATTTGCAGTGGTGACAGCTTCTCTCTGAGAAGCCGGTATTAGATTCTAAGTGAGCACCTGGCCCTGTGCAACGTTTGATTGAGTCCTGAGAGACTGCCAGTTTCTCCAGGGCCTTTGATTAGGGAACTCCCAAGGGACTCTAACAGAATGTTTTCATTTCAAAAAAGAAACCCATTACAACAAAGCTGTTAAGTATATACTGCTAAGTAAAAACAGGTGACATTTGAAGTATTTGTTCAAAGTCTGAGCTCTCCTCTGCGTACTGTCAGACTAATTAGCTGGGTGAAAACTGTAGCAGGTGTGTTTGGCTGGAACAGCAGACAGAGGAGTTTTGCATTTAAAAGAAAGAGCTGTTAAAGCACCAAAGGACAGACTATTCTCATAATTCTGCCATAGCTCACTCTCACTCCCCTCCACCAGGCATCCCTAATCATCTTTACGGCACACCTCTTGAACTCTGATAGTCTACAGGTGTGAAATAGGTGTACTTTTTGGCTCAAGAAAGCTAAAAGCTCAGAAAACGACCCAGCATAATTTCTCGCTTCCTCTCAACCTGGTTGGAGCTGGGTCAGAGGAGGTCAGTTATTAAAAATAACTGTGTTGAGGGCGCCTGGGTGGCTCAGCTGGTTAAGCGACTGCCTTCGGCTCAGGTCATGATCCCGGAGTCCTGGGATCGAGTCCCACATCGGGCTCCCGGCTCAGCGGGGAGCCTGTTTCTCCCTCTGACCCTATCCCCTCTCATGCTGTTTCTCTCTCTCTCTCTCTCTCTCTCTCAAATAAATAAATAAATAAATAAATAACTGTGTTGATATTTTAGTCACCAGCATAATACATGTGATATGGCTTATTTTAATTGTTGTATGGCTGGATGTTTAGGAACCATTTCCAAAGTAAAGACAACTGTGCGTTATGTGATTGACTTTTATCCTTGGCCAGTATTCAAGCCTTGATTTTGTACACAGAAACCTTTATATGTTGTGAGCTGATTTTTAACTTCACCAGAATTCTGTTATTTCCTATATCCTAAGATGGGTCTAGCCTCCAGTTTGAAGAAGCCATGCGCTTCCAGTCTTTATTTCTGGGTTCTTGTTTTATATTTCAAGAACAAAGGAAAGGAGGCAAAAGAGGATAAAAACCTATTCTCAGTTCTTACGAGCCTCAGGTGATGCTGATGCTGAGGTCCCTGGACCACCAGTTGAGCAGTGAGAGTCTGTGGTACATTCAAAGAAAGGTTACTGTTACTTGGTTAGGATCCTAACTCAGTGTAGAGACATAGAGGTAATTTACACTTTAATTAGTCCAGGCCACTGTAACCTTCGGAATAAATCAATACCCATTGATGGATGAAAGTCAAATGACTGATAACAATTTGTGCTTTGGGTTTATAGTCCGTGGAACTTCATACATTGCTAGTGAGAGTATGGACTGCAGGTGGTTCTTAGGGAATTAATCTGGTTATATCTGATAAAAGTTCAAATACAAATGCCCTAGAGCCAGCAATGCCCCTTTTAGGATCCTGTCCTATAGAATACAGTCATATAAATATATTCCAGTGTTGTTTGAGGTGGGAGAAAAAAAATGGAAGTCAGAATTCCCATTAATCGGAAGATAGTTGAATACATTATGATATAGCTTTTGTGTAAAACAGTTGTTTCACAGCTGGACTGGAATAGCTCTGTGCTTATCTCTGGGACACCTGGCCAAGAGCAGAACAAGATGGACTAGCTGGTGATTTATAATGTACTGAAAAGGGTTTGAAACTCTGCTGGTGGCACCCGAGACCAGCTTCTCTATTTAGTTTAAGGATGTGTATAGATTGATGGCTTACTTGGTGTAACCTGTTATATAGTCTGCCTTGACTAATTGGGGCTATAAAAGACCCCTTGGAAACTTTTCCCCAGGCCTCCTTGAAATTAAGATTTATCGTACATACCGTGGAGATTCAAAATACACATCCTAGGTGAATGGGATGAAATTCCTGGGGAACAGTCCTGGGGAAATGTGCCTGGAAGTTTCTCAGACCCCTGTGCTTTCCTTTTCCTGCTGTATTATATCCTCTACTTTGATGAAGCTTTTTGTGGATGTATCCTATAGAGTCTTATGAAACTGTTCAGTTATCTGACTCATTGTAATGGATGGTCTATATAGTGGGTGGTTTTTCAAAACTGGGTCATCTCTGCTTTGTCCTGAAAGCATCTATGACATGTTAAGAGGAAAACCAAGCTGTTGAGAAGTAGATTTTTAGAGGAAAGAAAACAAAAGTCCATATGTTCATGTTTGTCTAGAGAAAGGTATGTGAGGACACATCAGTTAGTATTCCTTACATTAAGAAGGTGCCATGAGGGGCTCCTGGGTGCCTCAGTCAGTTGAACATCTGACTTCAGCTCAGGTCATGATCTCAGGGTCCTGGGATCGAGCCCTGTATTGGGTTCACCACTGAGTGGGGAGTCTGCTTCTCCCTTTCCCTCTGCCCCTCCCCCTGCTCATGCTCTCTCTCTCTCTCTCTCAAATAAATAAATAAAATCTTTTTAAAAAAAAAAAGTGACATGAGATGAGAGGATGTCAGCTTTCCTGTTATATAGCTCTATTTGGCTTGTTACAAACATGCATTGACTTTGTTTTTGATAGAAAACATTGTCCACTGTTATGTATTTAAAAGTTTCTTAGGGGCACCTGGTGGTTCAGTCATGTGTCAGACTCATGATTTAGCTCAGGTCGTGATCTCAAGGTCCTGAGATTAAGCCCCACCTCTGGTTCAGGGCTCAGAGTATAGTCTGCTTGAGATTCTCTCTGTCCCTCTCCCTCCGCTCCTCCCCTTGCTCACACGCACTCTAAATAAAAAAATAAAATCTCTAAAAAATAATAAAAAATAAAAGTTTCTTCGCCCTGTAAATTTTTGCAGCAAGCCACATTTCCCATGGATCGCCTCAACAGTGAATTTTCAGGAAATGTTTGGGTGGAGGCAGAGAGCCCCTAGGAGATAATATAGGAGGGTGGGTGAATTGAGAGAGAGGGAAGTGCAGGAAGGTCAGTTAGGGGAAGGAGGTAGATCGGTTCAAATGTGCAGAAAGAAGAGATGGGGGCACCTGGGTGGCTCAGTTGGTTAAGCATCCTAGGATCAAGCCCCACATCAGGCTCCCTGTGCCCCTGCCTGCTTCTCCCTCTGCTGCCGCTCTGTCTACTTGTGCATGCGCGCACGCACGTTCTCTGTCAAATAAGTAAATAAAATCTTAAAAAAAAAAAAAAAAAGAGATGGGAGCAAAGTTGAGGGGAAAGGAGCAGCAGGAGGGAGAATGGAGACATGAAGCAGATTTGAAGGATTGTTTTCCATGGTTCTGCGAAAAGTACCACAGGTTTCCACCCTTGTTAGTGGAGGGAGGACTCCCTGGTGTGCTCTGCTGAGTTTGGGAAGCCTGTTATGACACTTCCATCTTGTTCAGGGAAACCCAGTAGAGTGGTTCGGGCTATTTTTAGATGTGAACTAACAAACAGCTGCAAAGTGGCAGCATTTCAAGGAGGGCTAGTTTATTATTTTTTTAAGATTGATTTATTTATCGTAGCATAAGTGGAGAGAGGAGCAGAGAGAGAGAATCCTCGAGCAGACTCCCCACTGAGTGCAGAGACCATGGGGTGCGGGGCTTGATCCCAGGACCCTGAGATCATGACCTGAGCTGAGAACAGGAGGCCGGAGCTTGACTGACTGAGCCACCTAGGTGCCCCTAGGAGAGCTAGTGAGATTACAGATCTAGAAGAGGTGGCCTGGAGCTGACATCATAGGACATTCATGTTAGTGCGTCCGATGGTTATATAAACATTTCTAACTGCTCCCACTGGAATCATTTTAGGAACTTACAAAACTGAGAAGTCTATTTTTAAGCAAATGTTTAAGTAGTTCATTGGCATCTTTTTGTGTAGCTGTTTTTATTGAGTTATAATTCACTTGCTATAAAGTCATTATTTTCAAGTATACATTTCAATGTTTTTTCATGTATTCAAAGTTATAGACCCATCATCACTGATTCCAGAATATTTTCATCAACCCAAAGAGACCCATATATGTAAGCATTCAATCCCCACACCCCTCTTCCATGAGCCCCTGACATCCATTAATCTACATTCTGTATCCATGAATTTGTCTACTCCGGATATTTTATACAAATGGGATCACATGATGTGTGGCCTTTTTTGTCTGGTTCTTTTCACTTAAACTTCAGGATTCATTCATGTTGTAGCATGTATCAGCATTTCATTCCTTTTTATGACTGAATAATATTCCATCATTTGGATGTACCTCATTTTATTTAATCATTCATTAATTGATGGAATTTGGGTGGTTTCTACTTTTTGGCTATTGTGAATAATGCTACAATAAATATTTGTGTACAAGTTCTCCTGTGAACATATGTTTTTGGTTCTCTCGGATATATACTTAGTTGTGGAATTTCTGGGTCATGGTAGCTCGGTGCTTAACTTTTTGAGGAATTGCCAACATGTTTTTCTATATAGCTATTTTTTTAAAACATTGTGTGTATGTTGTTCTTAACATGGGACCTACTGGGAGGCAGGGTTGTATCTTGAGTAAATCTATGTAACTGTTCTTGTGGCTTCATATGGTCCCAAACACACCATTAGATCCAGCTTTTCATCCAGCAAGAATTCACTGAGCACCTTTGCATCACTGTGTTGTAATACTGGGAACTGAGCAGTGAACAGAATAGAGAATGTTCCCATTGTCACAGATCTTACAGTCTGGGGCAGAAGATGGCCCTTACATATCGTCTCTCAACTAAATATATAGTAAAACTGCCTTAAGTGCTCTGAAGGAAAAAGTGCAGGAAGCTTATTTAGACTTGAGGGTAGTGGGAAAGGAGTGGGCTTCACTAAATGTCCCCTGAAAGCTGAAGATCCAGAGTTTATGTAGGAGTTATCTAGGTGAGGGTGGAGGGAAAGAGTGTTCCAGTCATGGAAACATGCAGAGGATTTTGAGGCAGGAAAGAGCATGTTGCTTTCACACAGAAGGCATGGGGAGGAGGCAGAGGCAGGAGGTGATAGTAGAGAGTAGGCAGGAGCTGCTAATCAAGGGCCTTCTAGATGCTTGGATTTATTTTATGAGCGAGGAGGAGACAGTTGAAGAGTTTTGAGCAAGGGATGACCTAATCTCGCATATGTGTGTGTATGTGTGTAAGGATATGTGGATTGATACATATATGTAAAATCATTATATATAGTCACTACAGCTATACTGTAGAAATTAATGTGAAAGAGATCAAGAGTGAATGTGAGAAACTAGTCGTCAGGCTAGCTAGGACATGATGGTTGCTTGAAGTAGAAGTGCTGGTATTGGTGATGGTGGAGGAGATGCAATTTGGCAGAATTTGAGATGCTTGGGGCATAAAATCAACAGGACATTTTTAGTAGTAAAAATTATTCCTGATTTTCTGGGGCACCTGGGTGGCTCAGTAAGTTAAGCATCTGCCTTTGGCTCAGATCATGATCCCGGGGTCCTGGGATCGAGCCCCACATCAGGCTCCCTGCTCAGTGGGGAGTCTGCTTCTCTCTCCCTTTGCTCTTCCCCCTGCTCATGTTTTCTCTCTCTGTCTCTCAAAAAATAAAATCTTTAAAAAATTGTTCCTGATTTTCAAAAAAAAATTTTTTGCAGAAGAGTGTAAAAAGTAAAGAGATTAACAGTGAGGCAGATGAGCATAATAAAGCCAATCCAAATCACAATACAGCATCGTTAATGAGAGGAATTTAAGTTTCTTAGGAAGTATATTGCTACAAAAACAAGAAAACCCTACCCAAACTAATAAATGAATTTAAAAAAATTGTAAGATGACAAGGTCATTGTATGAAAGTTTAATCCATTTCTATATACTACCAATAACCAGTGGGGAATGGAGTAAAAATACCATTTAAAATATAAGAAAAAGTTATCAAATATCAATAAATAAATCTAATGAAAGACCCATCCACTGTAAATGGGAATCTGAAAGTTTTGAGAGAAAGTTAAACATATATCTGAGAGAAGTTAATGAAGATGTAAATAAATACAGAGATACAGCTTGTCCATGAATTGACTCACCCCAAATCAAAATCCCAAATCACAAAAATTAATGATTTGACTCTAAAATTTATATGGAAATGCAAAGAACTTAGAATAGCCAAAACAGTATTTAAAAAGTATGAAGTGGAGGACTTACCTAATTTCAAAACTTACCATAAAGTTAGAATAATCAAGATGGTGTATATTGATGTGACAATATGCAAAGTGATCAATAAAATAAATACAGAGTCTAGAAATGTATTTACTATAGCACCATGTTAATTTAATTGAGAAAAGTCAAGTCTTTTTTTTTTTTTTTACTTTAAGGAGAAATATGTGTATTTTTTTCCCTCAAATTTTTATTTAAATTCCAGTTAACATACAGTGTAATATTAGCTTCAGGTGTAGAATTTAGTGATTCGTCACTTACAAACAGAATCTCAGATACATACGGTATGAGTCAGTGTATATGAAATGCAAGACTAATCTATGGTGACTAATTTATATTTGCCTCTGAGGATGGAGGGATGGATTTTAAAGGAGCATGAAGGATCTTTCTGGAATTCTATATCTTGTTGTGAGTGGTGGAGTCACAAGTGTTTACAATTTTCAAAACTCACTGGACAAAACACTTAAGATCTGTACCATTTGTTATGCCTCAATTAACAAAAGAAAACCTGGGAAGCGTGAGCCAGACAGTTGCCCTAAATAAGGGAGGCAGGCTGGGAGTGAAGCAGCAGGAAACCATGAATGTGGTGATAAAATAGTGAGCCCCCTGGAAAGAGGCAGCCACCCCTCTCTGCTCCAAGCACAGGCCGGAATTGACTGACCTTCTGAGCTTTCCGGATAAGCTGACGTCTTCGTTTTCATGCCAAATCTCGGTTGTAGAAATAGTGGACACTGAGTTTTTAAAAACTTAAGTGTTGCAATTTGGGGGGAGTGTTAACTAATACGAGATAGAATCAGAAGAAAATAAATGGCAGTGAAGGGCTGTAGCTACTATTGAACAGTATTCTTCTAATTTAAAGTACTGCAAAATTTAGCACCATTATTTACAGCGTCAGTTCATCTTGGTTATGGTCAATCAGAGCAGCACTTGGCTAGCTGTCTTTGTTGAGTACTTACTATATTATAGCTACTGGGGTAAGCCATTAAAGGGCAGAGTGCTCTCATTTATTCTTTATAACAGCTACTTTTGAGGAAGACACTGCTAAGCAATGACAGACGACATCTAAACCCAGGGCTTTTTACTCTTTTCTCATGCCCTGACCCTCTCATGCTCAGGGAACAACATCAAAGAGCAGGTTTATTCCTGGGATCATTTGGTAAACTCTGCAGGGATTAGAGTTTTGTGTATTAGAATATACTGGTCACTTTTGGATGCCTATGGTTCCGATCCTTGACCCATAACTGGATGATACTGTAAAAATTCTAAACTTTAAAGTAAAAGTTATAGGTAGAGATATTTTATTGGAACTATTTTAGTGTTAGCGCTCCAACTTGGAATTATTCCTTTTTTTAACTTAATGAAGTTGATTCACCAAAACTCACTGTAGGATAGTCATTGTTGCACTTATTCATTTGGTTAACAAGCACTGGAGTGTATTCGGTGCTAGGAGTTTTGATATGGAGGTTCTGTGGGAAAATGAATAAGACAGCCCTGTGTTCAAGAATTTCGAAACAAAAAGATTGCATTTACATTAAAATAATTTGTAATACTGACCACAAGACCAGTTGGTATGTCATTAATGTTAGATTTGCTATTTAACATTTTGGAGATAATTACCATTGTAATTTACTTCGGAGGGCTCAGGCTTCAACTTTTCTAATATCAAAAGAAACTGAACCTAATGTTTTATACCTATAAATTATTCATCCTGCAAATATTTACTGAGTAGCTACTTTGTGCCAGGGACCATGCTGTTTCCAGAGCAAATACTAGTTTTGCCCCGATGAAATTTACTGTCAGGATAATTTGTGGACCAAACTTGACTTATTCCTTTTCTTAAGTACTAAGTGCTGTGCTTTCTACCTCACGTTATTGTCTTTACTGTTTATTTTATCTTTTAGCGTCTTTTGTTATATTCAGTATTATGCCACAGACCCCTAGTAGGGAAGGGAAAAAAGGTGGACTGAGCAACTCTGCTGCTGTAGCACAGTAATGAAACCCTAATAAAAGACCCCTGTATCATAATTTAATAGTAATCCTCTTCTTTCATTTCTTATCTGTAAACCAAATATGGAAACTTCTGCAATTTTACATTATCCTAAAACTAAAGGTGCAGATTCCTTATCTGTTTGTGTGTTGTTACTACTAACCAATTTGAAATCTATTTCTCCTGTGCTTGTAAATCCTTTTTTTTTTTTTTTTAAACATTGCTACTGTTATGGCTTCTGAGATGTTTTTTAAGCTTGTCACTTCCTTTTCACATCATTTTTGTGGCTTTCTTCTCCAGCTGTGGCCTGTAATTCTTCTATGTACTGAGGAAAGCCCTTGTAGCACCAATGAGATTACCCTCTGTTAGCAGTGTTTCACTGTGGGATCTAAAATGTGCATAGGTTGTTTCTAATTCTTGGTATAATTTTATACATCTTTGCAGTCATAATTAATTTTTAAACCTGTAAAAATTGCTGCTAGTTAATTTTTTTGAGGCTATCCACTTAAAATGATAGTTTCCTCAGAAGCAGGCTTTTGGGAAGTAGTAAAAATGTTAAAAATGTCACCTTTTCTCTTTCCAGTTTTGAGAAATGGTGCTTGGGAAATTGTGCACTGGGAAAAGGTATGCATTGATTTTTATTTTGTTCCAGAAGAATTGCATAGATGTGTACTCTAATAGATGTAATTTTTGTATATAATATAAACAAATGTCAATTCTAATATGAAAGCTATTTAGTAATTAATGTTGTAAACATACATGGATTCTCCCAATTAGTCACTTCCATTTAATAATTCTGCAATTTACTAGAAAGACTGAAAAAGTAATATTTGGAACTCTTTGTTTTTCATAGTATAATTTTGAGTATTGTTTTCATTAACCATGAACTGTTTTGTGTTGAAACTTTTTGCTTTAATCATCTACTGTCCAAGTAAAAATAAAAATCAGAGTTCTAATATTTTATTTGCAAATTTGATTTCAAATTCATGTATTATGACTACACCCTGCTAATTCCTTTAAAAAAAAAAGCTTACTAACTAAACATCATTTTCTAATGAGCGGGGAAATCATTTTCATAATATCAAGAAATTAATATGCTCACAGGACGTGTAACGTGGTTAGTGAGCTGAGTCATAATTTCAAGTGTTATCTAGGTGCTTTTCAGACCTCAGTTTCAAAAGGTAAGCAGTTGTTACTAGTTCTCCCTTAGTTCTGGAAGACCATTAACTCTGGTCATTCACAGGCGAATATTTGTGACTTGGTGAGACTTTTGGAGGCAAGGCCACTCTCCCCGAGGGATTTTGTTTTCTGAGATTGCTGGGAACCTCCAAGGTGTGACACAGTCAGTGTACTTGCCCTCCAGTATTTCCTAGCAGGTTAAAGGCCATGCCCTTAATTCTACCCTGTGATGGACATAGTTACCTTGTATCCCTGCAGGGAATAGGATTCCCTCTCAGTTAATTGCATTTTTGTTGATTTTAAATCACTGGCCAAATAAAGATTGACATCTCCCTTTCTGGATGTTTGGAAACTCGCTACTCTCTCTCTCTGGTCTTTGACATAAAAGTAACAAAGAGGAAAATACCTTGATTGTGCTTTCCTTATTTCTGTGATAGTCACTTCTCTGAGAAGCAAGGTAAAAAATGAGAAAGCTCAAAAAACTGTTTCAAAAAAAGTTTCCTTTATGCTCTTCTTTGGGACTTGTGGATTTAAACATTTTAGAAGACTGGTAGGATGTAATCGAGTATGATAAATTGTATTACAAATGTGTTGCATTGAGTAGGTTTGTTTGGGTAATTAGCATAAACACATATCCTAATAAATTGATGTATCAGTTTCTTACCATCTTACCCAGAGTGCTTGTTCAGAAAATAAGCAAAGTCAGGAGATAAGCATCCAAAACTTCACTCTAAAATTAACTTGTTAGAACATCTTATTTTCCTGATGTCTTTTTTTTTCATTATTTCAAGATTGAGTGGATTACTGTAACTCTTCCAATTTTTCACAGACAAATAATATTACCAGCCCATGATTACCCATAATCTTAGTATTCTCAGTGGTCTTGAAGATCAATGCCACACCTTACCTGGGCATCCCACTTTAAGAGGCAAAGGGATAAAATTTAAAGTGTTACCAAAAGTCACCCAACCAAAATGAGCTGATGTTACTTAACAGTTTGGATTAGATACTTAATTAACTAGAATAATAAAAGTTGGTTCAGTGATGAATTCAAGATAGATATTCAAAAATTAACAGCATTCTTTGCAGGCAATATCAAGTTAGAAAAATACAGTGAAAGAGAGATCTCATTCCTCGTGGCATGTGAGATGCTTACAAATAAATTTAAAATATGTATATGACCTTTGTAAAGAAAACATCAAAACTTTAGGTGTTCAAGATTCACATAAGTGGGCAAATATGTCCTATTCCTAGAAAAACTAAAAATATCAATTGTTCCAAAGTATTGATATAATCCCAGGGAAATTACTGTTTTTCCTCAAGAGTTGACTACATTATACATCTTAATTTCAAAAATAAACAGTTGAAAAAATAGAATATTTTGGAAAAATGAACTGTGTGCAGGGATGAGTAAAATAGAGAGCAAAAGTTATTAAAATTGTGTGGATCTGTTGCAAAAATAGACATGGATGAATAGAGTAAAAATAGAATGGAAGAAAGGGGACTAGGATGCCCTGAAATAAAGCCCATTTAATATGTGATAAAAGAAAGAAAATCATTGATAAAAAGAATTATTTAATAAATGATGTTGGGATCACAGATTCACAGTTGCAGGAAATAATGCAGTTTATATCTAAGTCACATCCCATGCTAAAATAAATTCTAACTGGCTTAAAGTTAAATGTTAAAACATTGTTTTTGAAAAGCCTACAAATAGAATAAAGACTTTAATAAATATTTGGAGAAGAGCAAGATCTCAAGGTCTCTGGAATTTGATCATATAAAATTTAAAACAAATACACAACAAAAATTACCACAAATAAGTAGGCACCATATGGAAAATAGTTGTACCAAGTATGACAAAAGATTGAAACTGCTGTTATATAAATAGGAAATAAAAGTTGGCAGTAAGCAAGAAACTCTATAATAAGCAACCAGACTCAGTATAATATTCAACCCAGTAATGAAAGTGGTAAATTTAAACAATTTATTAATGTCTCATTGGCTATATTTATACTTTACTTATACTTGAGAATTGATTGATTCCAAGGTCCCTGGAAATTTGTCGGTTTCAAATCATCCAGATTTCAGCTAAAACCTCTTTGGAATCAGAGCTTCCGTAACCAACATACAGACCATAGATTAGAAGACTTCCTCCAACCTTCCCCAACGTTCCTCCTCAAGGTATATAAAGTAGACCACAGTGGGCTGCCTTTGACATAATTTTTTTATTGTGATTCCCACTGAGGGGACAGTTCTCTCCTTCCCCCCAATAAAGTGTTATTTTGGGGTTCAGGGAAAAGTAAGGAGAGGAAAGAACAAAAAGGCTCTAACAACAACAAAAAAAAGGCTTTTCTTCTCTTGATTAAGTATTGAAACTTATGTAGGTTTATTTGGCTACTGAGAGAGAGGGCACTTTCATGATATAATGGGAGTGGTTACAGTGTAACTGGCTCAAGTCGTTACTTAGTTGGAGTCATATTGTTTGCTAAAAGCTCTGTGACAAGCCTATCACTTGAATCGCTTCTAAAAAGTTTCTGGCCTTATTGTATCTTTGTATTTAGGCCATGCTCACAAGAATGCTACCAAGTAGCAAAACTAGGAAAAGATTAAGCATTTTGGTTTTTTGTTTTTTTTATTTAAGATACAGTATTATTTTACTATATTTACTTATGCACAACCAGGCTTTGCAGACAGTCAGAGGTTTGAGTATAAGCTCTTCCAGTCACTGTGATCTTAGGCAAATAAATTAGAAGCGAAGATTCATTTCTTCCTCCCTAAATTGTGAATTATAACTAACACCTATTTCATAAGGTCATCATGAGGAGTAATGATCATATGTATGAAAGTTGGTTTTTCTGGTTGCATTGAGATTTCCTTAAATAGGGTAAAAATCGCACTGGGTAAATTCCTCCTTTTTATTTTTATGTCATAGAGAGAGAATCTGAGAAGTTGAGATGTCGATTAAGTGGATAAAATGGATGAATTTATTAAGAGAAGTCATGTAGTTGATAAAAACAAAGATACAGTGTTCATAACTTAAAGGACTGCCCCATCCTTGGCCTCACTCCTAGATAATTTTATGCCATTTTGTGTAGATAAGTGGTTTTTGTTTTCCAGTAGCCATTTTTTACTGTATTCTATGCTTAAATACAGTGGGTTGTATATTTGTAACGATCTTTCAATGCAGATAATTAACCGATTCCCAGTTTTCTTTCAGGTAAATGTTGGAGATATAGTTATAATAAAAGGCAAAGAGTATATACCTGCTGACACTGTACTTCTCTCATCAAGGTAGAGATACCTACTGATGCTCAAACAGTGTAGAGGATGGTTTCTCTACCCTGCATTGACCTTGTGATTTCTCCAAGGAAATAAGGAATAAACGAAGAATTTAAAACCTCTCTAATGATTTTGAATGAAACATTAAAAAAGATCGATTGGACTTAATGGACTCTTTCATGTTTGCCATGTAGAATAAGTGATAGGTCCTATACTGTGTAATTCAAAAGTTATAATTACAGTTAGAAGTCTACTCTCTCTGGATATGTCCAGATACTTTTCTGTGGACCACTAACTCCTAAGATTTCCTGTCATTTCTATTATATAATACATGGATTGGGTTCTGTTCATTTTATCTTGCAATCCTTGTTCATGATAAATTTCTTTATGATGCATTCACATATCCCTCCAAAGTTCCTTGATCTTTATGGTGCATTAGTACAAGAAAATGGATTAATGATTTCTTTTTTTGTCATCATACCTTTTGAAATGCCATTCACTTCCAACCAAAAAAAAAAATTATTTTGCTCTTTTAAGTTCTAAGACAGAATTTTAGATAATTTTTGTTTTATTCACCTTTAAGAGAGTCATGAATTAGTATTCAGAACATATGGCACTGTTACCCTTTAAAGAATGTGATTTTCAAAATGGTTTGGGGTTTAAAAACTAAAACTAGTCCTCATATAAATTAAGAAAAACTGTGTTTTTTTTAAATATCTTAGAGGTTGTTTATCATCATTTCCTTGGACAGTTTTATTTGTAAAATCCACATATAAATATGGACAGTGTCCTTTTTTCAAAATCTGTTTAATCAGGTCATTATTTAAAGTGATTGGATTTATAACAAGTTAGTGAAACTTAACTGAGCAATAGGAGATATCTAGAGGTGCTGGTCCACACATGGCTGTGTGAGGATGACCTTAACAGTGAACTTACTATCATTGTCTCACATCAGGTACTAGAGAAAGCTTTGCTCAGGAGAAGACAGAAAACCAGGCTTCATGATTTTGAACAAAGTACTTAATCTCAGGTCTTGATTTCACATCTTTTAAAATGAGGAAGATGGAGTAAATGATCAAGCTCTAATATTTCCTGATTCTCTTTTTTATTTAAATTCAGTCATCTTTTAAGTTTTAAGAATGCCTAGCCAACAGAACGATGTGCACTTGGTGGTACTAAGTAAAAGGTTGATAAAGTAGTAGATGACTGACCATGTAAATGTCCTATGACAAAGTTCAAAATGATAGTGAAGCACTCCAGCACTTTAAGAAAGTAATGATGTTTTCCTGATTAAACCTGTCATAGAGACATAACTTACCATAGAGAGTATCATGTATGTGAACCATTACAGATTTATTTTTTATATGCTTAAAAGTATGGACATAGTTGACTACATTGCCCTGACTTTATACTTAATTCTGAACTAAAAGTTTTAAAAAATATTTTTCATCTCCCTCTATCCAACCCCAAAAACTCCCAGAAAGCTCGATGCTCAAATTTCTTAAAGTTTAGAACATTTTTATAGGCGTTATTTTCTCAACATTAAAAACATTCACTGGTGGCTTATAGATATTGTAGTGTAGCTATAGATATGGTAGATCAAAATAGTGTCTATGTCTTTTTTTGTTTTTTGAGATTTTACTTTTAAGTAATCTCTACATCCAAAGTGGGGCTCAAACTCACAACCTCAAGATCAAGAGTTGCACGCTCCACCTACTGAGCTGGCCAGTTGCCACAATAGTTTCTATAGCTTAATATAGAATCCACAGAGATTAACTTGCTCCAAAGATGATTATTTTTTAAAAGATTATCTGATTCATTGTATTTAGTTACTTAGTAGCATTTAAAGTATAAAGCCTCTACAGTTACATATTTCTATCCCACTGGCAAAATACCACCTTTCAGGTTTGTTTGTTTTTTTCTCAAAAGGTTTTGCATTACTCTTGTGAACCTACATTAGCCTTATGAAATAGGTAGAAGTTTTGGGATGCCTGGGTAACTCAGTTGGTTAATCGTCCAGGATCTCAGCTTAGGTCTTGATCTCAGGGTTGAGAGTTTGAGCTCTGCTTTGGGCTCCACACTGGTCATGGAGCCTTCTTAACAAAAACAAACAAACAAACAAATAGGTAGAAGCTTTTGTCCTCATTTAACAGAAAGTGGAATCTTGACTTTAAGTCTTATTTTTTGCCATTTAACTTTCGCTGATGACTAGGTCAAGGTTGAGATACTTAATCCCTAATCCAATACCTTCATTATGCCACACTGTCCACTATCAAAATAAGGACATGGTGATTTTCACCTGCAGGTGAGCACCATTTAACAGTAAGCATAAGCAACAGTTTGTAATATTTTAATTTCCAAATATTTTTCAATTATTAATTAATAGTGCACCCTCTTTGAGGTAGTTTGAAATTAACGCATGAACATTGTTGAAAGTTAGTGTGTTTCATTGGTTTTCACTTTGACATGAAGAAACTGAGGTTTTAGTATATAACAAACAAATACATGTATGAGTTTAGAAAGTATAAAAACCGAGTAAAATAACTCAAGCTGTTAATTCAGGTCCACACAGGTTCCTGGCATGTCTGTTTCATAAGCCTCTGGAACACCTTCCCTGGATTCAAAGGCTTACCCTTCTAAGACAATGCATCACCAAGACTTTGTTATTATTGAGCAACTCAAAAGGCTGCAATTATGCCTTCTAACATCCTAAGATCCATATCTTTATACCTTTGCGTTAAAGTTAATGATATGTATACAATTAACTTTGAAAATGTTTTGGAATCAGAAAATTTCTAATACTTTTCTTTTTTTTAGTGTATGGGTTGGGGCAGGGAGGACTAGTATAGTTGGTTTCTCAAAAGCCTAAAACATGGTTTCCACAATTCTTTCCTTCTTGGGTAGGAGTAGATGGCGTGAGAGTGAGGAATTGGAGAAAGGAAAATCTATAAAATAAGTAGCTCTCTGTATAAAATCATGTTTTTATTGGGTAAGAGAGTCTTGTGAATAAACTTTTGAACATTGGGCTTAAAAGCAAGTAATCCTTCACTATATCATGTTTTCTTGGGCCTTTAGACCTGATCAAAATAAATTTTGAAAAAATTGGCATTAGACATTTTTATTAACATGTATTATTTTCTATAATAATTTCAAACTTTCTGTCTCTTTTGTCCATTTGTTTGGTTTTTCTTTTTTCTGTTTTTCATTTTTTTTTCTGTTTTAATTATTTTAAACTGGGACCTGTAGGTGGCAGTAGGGGAAATAGTGAAAGTGACCAATGGGGAACATCTCCCAGCAGATCTCATCAGCCTTTCCTCAAGGTTAGAACCACTGAGTCGTACAGGATGTGTGTATGTGGATCCTCACCCTACAACAGAGAACAATTGCACCCAAAGATGGTTGCGTTCAATGTCTCTTCCTTTAAAACTCAAAATTTTTTATACTTCTTGGAGATAGACATTTTAAAGGCCTTTTATGAATACAGTGTTGAATGCTGTCTGTCCCTCAAGGGGGCAGATTCAGCTCCTATTGTTATCAATAGGAGTCTATGAGGCATGACTGTAAAGGTAGATTTTAATTTCCTATACATCATTAACATATATTCGTATTTAACAACACGCCTAAATACTAAGGCTGATTATAATACCTCTCCAGGATACTGTTTTGAACAGTGTGAAGCTTTTCATGAAATGAAGTTATTGAGAAATTTTGTCTGATTCTTATATTTGAAATTTTCTATAAGTCTTATAGAATCCCTTCAGCAATTATGACCGTAATTTGGGCTTATCTAGGGTTTACAGAGGACCCCCTGCACAAAGCTGGATGTTGTACATTTTGTACCGCATGCTTTGGGATCCGTTCTTATCCCACTTGTAACTAGTGGCAAAGTGCATGTTACTGTGATAAAGTTCAGCTGTCTACCAGTGTCTGTATTGTGATATGCATCTTGTTTCATTTTTCCACTTACTAATCGAAAAGCCTGCCTTGCCTCTCTGATTGTAGTTTGCGTTTTGGATGTCACCATAATTTGCTGAAATATTTATTACCTAGCATGACTCCTTATGTAAAACCTCTTGCTGCTTTTTCATAGCACTATTAAAAACTGCTTCAGTAACAGCTGTCCTAAAGGATTAAGAATGTTCTGAATTTGGATGCCTTTTATTGGCCCCACTTCACATAGAAGTCAGCCATTTGACTTCTTAACTTCCTAGCCACTTAAAGTCGCAGAAGAATTGCTTTGTGGGGAAAAAAAAATAGAATGTTATTCTCATTTTAATGTGAGAATGGCTTTGGATATATTGATCAGTAGTATTTTAATGCATTTTACTGCCAAAATATAGAATCTGCATTGTTCACTTAGCATTTGCTTGTCATTGTGCTTCTATATTATCAGAAGATATGTTTTATAATTTCATAAACCATTTATGTTTCAAATGTATACATGAGTAAGTTGCAAATTAGCAGCAGTTACCAGAGCCAGATTACTATTGTGATAGTGATAAAGAGCAAAATGTTGAATAAGTGATAGAATGAAAATATAAATATCAAAAAACTTCTTCAGTTGGGAAGAAAGTATCAGCCTTTATGGGAGGGGAAAAAAAAAGAAGTCCATAGACTAAATTGAAGAACTTGCCAAGTGACTTTAAAATGAATCTGTAAAACGTTTGATCAATGACCATATGTTTCAGCAATTTTCACAAATCTGCAGGCCACACAACTAAGCTACATGCCCATTTCTGAAACTTGGGATTAGTCTGTTTTACACATGTACAAATTGAAAGTTGATTAGAAGATTGCAGGTGTTTGGAACTGACAAATAGTTCCTAACTTTGAAGACATATGCTAATCTGAGATTACATTTGGAGTTACTTATATGATGTTAATTAGGTTTACTGTATAACCACGTGTTCATGAGATTGATATCACTCCATAACACTTCTGATACTCGAGGATCCGATTATACAAGTAGATGGCAAATTCACCTGTCTGTAATTGCTGGGCATGTAAAGTCAGTTTGTGAAGGGGAAGGACATAAACAGTCCAGGGTACACAGACCCCTGCCGCCAGCCGCTGCTCACCACACTTCCCAAAAACACTCTGGTGGGGCCTCATGAAGTGGATCTTCTAGGTTCAGGTCAAGGAGCAACATGGCCAAGTTGGCTGGCTTTAGTTTCAGTATTTTCTCCCAGGAGAATCTCTGAAATGACCTTAAGAAATAGAACAGGAGCAGAAAAAAGAAAACAGAGGGAGAAGAGTGTTTATCTACTTTCATTTTAAAATCTGTTCATACAGTTTTTTAAAGTAGCCTTAAAATGTAAATATTATGATTCGTAGGATTCTATTCATCTTTTCTTAAAAGGTAGTAAAGGCAAGTTTGCAGAAGCAGCAATCTGGAGTTCTCTAATCAAACACTTTCCTTAACCAATTTATACATGGGCTACAAGCATGAAATCTCACTTGATATTTTTGAGCTGAAGATAAATCTGGACACAAACTACTTTACATTTCAGATACAGTCTGTGTTGTGTCTATATGGATGAGCAATTTAAGTATCCTATGACAGATCTAATCATTTACATTATCTTGAAGATCAGTACTGATTGTCAGGAAATTGCTTTTTGGTCGTTCTAGTTGAAAAGCTGATCCATGGATTGTCATGCATGGGTTCTGCCTCCCAGCATTTAGTAGTTAGAATGAAAATCATCAAGAAACTAGACGGGCTAGAGCTTTGTTTAGAACAAAAGGCTTCAGTGAGTCTAAGCATTTAAATAAGTTATTATGTTTTCCTTCCCCCACTAAATCTTTTTGCTTTTCAATTTTAAACAACAGCGAGCCCCAGGCCATGTGCTACATTGAAACATCCAACTTAGATGGTGAAACAAACCTGAAAATTAGACAGGTAAGATCTAATTCAGGTTTATATAATGTTTGCTGATTTATTACATGGAATCAAGAGCTTTATTTCTGTTATTGTCTTGAAGTAATTCTCTCTAATTGCAAGTACTTTCTCATTGAGCCGCTATGAGGATACGTCAAGTATAATGGAAGACTCAAATTTACTTGACTGATTAACTATGGTCCATCATCTAGATACTATCTGTAATATTTTTAATATTTGATGTAATAGCCAACCCTGATAATAATACTAGTAGTTCTAAGTGCCTTGACAGGGGTTCACTTATTTATTTTCCCTATTCCCCTGGACCAAATCATGGTTTGGCTTTGCTATATTGAAAAGACAGAGTTTCCATTGCTTGTTCTAAAAGTCTCACTAATCTCAGGGAATAGTTTTAGATTTCTATATTTGCTTCACATACCATCCCTGACAGAAAGCAACAGTCATTTAAAGGGACTTTTAAAAATGTACTCTCTTGGGTTCTAGGTGAATGAATGATGGAAATAACAGTGGGAAGGTTGGGGATGTGGTAGAAATAGGTCATCATAGCACGTGAACTCAGAGGGCCCTGGGAAACAGGGGCCTGTCCGCTTCCAGCTAGTAGAATCTAGTTGGCCAGGAGGAAGAACCATTTCTGAGTTTTCCTTCTCTGTGGACTGAAAGAACAGAAACATACTGACTCTTCTTTGGACATAGATTCTGTTTATTTTGCATTCCCTTTTTTGAGATCCAGCAGACAGATTGTATAGTGCTAAATATTAATTTTATTTTTGGAAGCAAACAGTTCTTTGAGGACTTCAAAATATCTTTGCAGACAAGTTTATAGTCTCAAATATGTCTTCGAACTTTCACAAAAGCTGCCCTGCCCTTGTGTTCAAGCAGAGAGGAAGGTATCCTCTTAACTATGATTTGGCAAAGAGTATTGGATAAGGGGGGAGACTTGCTTATAAAATAGTGGGATCTCTTAGATCTTAAGGCCTAGATGAATTCAGAATCCCCCCTCCCTCACTCCCACATGCAACTCATTTAATCTTTTGCTTATTTAAAAATTCCTAAACAGGGCTTACCAGCAACATCAGATATAAAAGACATTGACAGTTTGATGAGAATTTCTGGCAGAATCGAGTGTGAAAGTCCAAACAGACATCTGTACGATTTTGTTGGAAACATAAGGCTTGATGGACATAGGTACGTAAAATTGGTAAATTTTCATAAAAACACAGAACTCACTGTATCTCAAGTGTATTGCTGAGTGTTTTCCAAGCCTGGGTACATATTCTTTTCTCATGCTCTAACTCCGAACACTCAGAGCCTCTTTCTTAAGCATTTCTATATTACTTTCCACCAAGAGTCTTTTTGCAGAAATGTTAGCTCTTAACGTTATGCATTTGGTACAGCTAAAGACTTCCTCAGGATTCCTGCCAAACTGACAATTGGATGTTTTCAGGGACATTCCAGGCTTCTGGCACATTGTTTAGTGGCTTATTCTTTGGCCAGAATACTTATGTTATAGGCCTATCTGCAGTCTCCATGGCTTGAGTCCTTACCTGTGATCTACAGGTGCCTCAAGGAGTTTAGACTCTACCCCCAAGGAGTTCACTGTACTGGATAATTTCTTGTCTTCTTCTCTGTATCATTTCATATGCTCCTTTCTAGGCCATGTTAATCAATTGTATTTATCTTTGCCATCACCTGATTCCTGCTCTTCTTCCCTTCCCACTTCTCTTTCCTGCCTCTTCCCTCATTGATTGAACCAGTATTAAGCACCTAGTGGACTAGGCTAGTTACAGGTGTTAAGGAGACTGCAACAAACAAAAGAGATAAATATACCTGCCTTTGTGAGCTTACTTTCTTGCAGTAAGGGAAGGGCAAACAGACAAACAATAAAATGATAAATAAGAAAATTTTATACTGTATTAGAGAGTGATAAATGCTTTGGGAAGAAAATAGCACAGGACAAGGCAGATTGGGAGTCCTTGGGAGGGAATCACTTTGAGTTAGGATTGTTAAGTAAGCCTCATTCAGCAGGTAACATTTGAGCCAGGTGAGTAGGAAGTAAGGAAGTTAGCCGTTCACATATCTGAAGGGAGACCGAAGGAATAGTGCAAATTATTAGATTATTATATCATCTTAAAGTGGGAAAGCACCTGGAGTAGTTATGGAATTTCATGGAGGCCAGCATGGTTGGAGTGGAGTCACCAAGAAAGAGTAATAAAAGAAAGACCATGCAAAGCTTTGAAGGCTATTGTAGGGTGTTGCTCTGAGTGAAATGGGGATCCATTAGAGGGTTTAGGGGGGATATCAGCAATTCAGTTTTGGACTTAATAAGTTTGTGTCAGGGAGGCAGATGAATACGTAAGCCTGAAGTTTGGGATAGAGGCCTGGGTCCTGAGACAGATTTGGGAATAGTTGGCATAGATAATTAAAGCCATGGAAGTAGATGAAATCACTGAGGGTGAAGGGGTATGGATAGAAAGGTGAGGAGTCCCAAGAACTGTCCTAAGACTCTGGAACATTAAGGCTGAGAAAAGAGGAGGGACCAGCCAAAGAAACCAAAATCAGGTTGGTAGGAAGGCAGCCAAGACAAGAGTGAGGAAACTCTACCATGGCAGAGGGAGTGACTAAAGTGGGTCAGATGTTGCTGCTGGTCAAGTGCAGTGAGGCTGAGAATTAACAGTTGGATTTAGCAAGTAGAAATCCTTGAGCTTGGTTAGAACTAATGGAGCCTGAGGAAGTAAATCTGAGAGAGTGGATAGGGTTGAAAATACCAGGGTGAGACAGATTTTCTGAGGAGCTTTGTTGCAAAAGGGAGCAGAAATGGAGTAGCACTTGGCAGGAAGGGTGGGGTCTTTCCGATCTCCCTCTTCTTCCTCCCTTCCCTTCCCCCCTGACTCCTCTACTTTATGATATACCTTACCTACCAGGTAGATGTAGTGGACAGCTAAATGCACTAGTTCCTTCCACCAGCCTGAGAGATTGTCAGTGCTTTCATTATTTTGTAACTGCATTATTACAGTATTTGGATTCTAAAGGACATTTGAAATATACCCTAAACTGTCCTCGTCATTCTGATCCACCAAAAACTTTCCTGTAATTTGTGAATTATATATTGTTCTAAAATTTGCACAGAGTGACCTCACAAAGTGAACATATGGTTATAGACTAATAATAGAGTTGGCCCTTTATATGAGTAATGTTTCTAGAGTCTGACATTCCTAACTGGCCAGGTTCCATTTCTTATCAGTTCCCCATCAAAATCAATGCCAAGCAAATCCACACAGTGGAAGAGAAACTTTGTATGATCGTGCCAAGATTTAGGGTACAGATAGAATTTATATAATATGCTTTAAAATATATGAAAGGTGGAAACATACCTTTGTATTTGTAGCACATTTGACGTTTACAGTGATTACCCAGAGCTCTTGGAGCCCCTTTGTTTGGAATTAGTGTTCTTTGATTCCATTTTTAAGGATGAGAGTCATTGTCTAATGCCAGAATTTTTGGAATTCCAATTCTGATGAAATCTAATAACTAATTCCTATTGAGTGCTTATAATTGAAAAGTAGTATTTTTTTTTTTTTGCTTTTGAAGAGTTTGTACCTAATTCCAATCAATCCACACCACAAATGCTGAGGCGACAGTTGTCCTATTAGACCCCATTGTATACGTGAGGGACAGTTGGCACATATGTACCCCAGAACATCATCTAGCAGCTTCCCAAGAACTTCTTGGAAATGTACTTTAGACCTAAGGTCCCCTCCCAACTCTGAAGTACACCCCAAATCTTGAGATACACACAAGGGGGGTTCCCTTCCAGATGGGTCTGAAAGGCATGCTATTCTACAGAAAGAATGAGAATTATAGCCGCTGTATTCTTTTTCTAAATTGACATACACTGTTTCCTAAGGGTTTCTTTGAGTAGAGGCCTTCAGGTGCTGTTATTACCCACCCATCTGGATTGATTTCACCTGAGCCAGTGACCCTCACATAGTTCCTGAAAGAAGGTCCAAGGCCCAAGCTGCTACTAGCTTTAGACACCTACCAGACCATAAAAAGCCCCCCAGAAATGAAAGATTCAATCTCACTTTGCCTCTACTGGCCAAGAAGTTCTGTGTTCTTTGGAGACTTTTCTTAGGAGGTTTCCTCCTTTCTCCAGAAGTTTTTTTTTTTTTTTAATGTATTTTTCTTTATATTTGACATTTCTTTCTTGCTTTTTTTATACTAAAACGAAGACATAGTGATAGGAATCCTTGAGCTATTACATCTCGTATAGTACATTTCCATCAAGAATCCCACTATATCTGTGATAACTTGTACCATTCTGATATCTCTGTGTGAGGTTGTGTCAACCAACAAATTACCATAGTGGGTAGTTTTACCAAGAACCAACAAAAGACCCAATTTGGCCTTTATTCATGAAAAAATGTGGTTTAAATGATATGGAATGGATATCCTCAATTTGCTGTCATTTCAGAAGAAAGTTTAAGACTTGTTAGATGCTTATCATTGATTAGAAACTTATTCACAGTTCTTGGAGAATTGAAATTCAAATACAAAAAATTACCCTAGAGATTTTAAATACAGGACTTATGTCTGTACGGTGGGGATGGCAATGCAAATGTATGATGAGATCTGTGTATTTACCTTGCCTTGTCTTTTTTTTGAACCTTTATTATGCACAAAGCTATTTTTAATTAGGTGTGGGAGGGGGAGCAGATCCCCTAACCTCACCACTTCCAAACATCTCAGAAACCTAAACAGACTTGCTAAATCAGGAAAAGTCTTAAATAGGTTTGAAAATTAGCCTCTGAATTTCAAAACATTGCCTACTATCTTGGATTGTGAAGTTGTAGGAAATGGCTGGTTGGGTGCTGGGGAGAAGCAACCGAACTGCTTCCCTCCAGCTGTCCTTGTGTAAAAAAAAATTATTCTTACTGGTAGGAAAATTACTTCTTTTCTAAAAATAAAGTAAATGTGAGAAGGGCTATTTTAGTAGCAGAACCTTCGTTGGAACTATGTAGTAGCCATAGAATTCTTAAGCATTTTGGAAAATGTTGTTTCTAATGTCAACATCATCTATCATAGCACTGTCCCCCTGGGAGCAGATCAGATTCTTCTTCGAGGCGCCCAGTTGAGAAATACACAGTGGGTTCATGGAATAGTTGTCTACACTGGACATGACACCAAGCTGATGCAGGTGGGATTTTTTATCTATGAAAACCTTGTGGACCTATTCTCTTGAAAATGCGCTATTTGTAGCTCTCTATGCAGTAGTCCCAAACATAGCAGACCATCTGTCACAGATTCCAGAGCCCCACTCTGTACATTCAGAATCTCGTTCTTCAGTGTTTGGGGCCATAAAATGGCTCATGCACACAAGAATACGGGAAAGTTTCATCAGAGATCAACAGTGCGTGAACTCTTAATGATTTTATGTATTGGTCCTCTGGCAACATTTACTCACCATTGCAGTGGTAGATACTAGTTGTCTATGCAATGATGAGTGCTCTACATTAAAGTATTTGTCTTATAATTTTATTTTAATACAGTGATCAAATTTTAGAACTGTTTTCATTTTTTCGTAAAATTAAAAGAAGAGGGGCGCCTGGGTGGCTCAGTCGTTAAGTGTCTGCCTTCAGCTCAGGTCATGATCCCAGGGTCCTGGGATGGAGCCCCGCCTCGAGCTCCCTGCCTGGCAGGAAGCCTGCTTCTCCCTCTCCCACTCCCCCTGCCTGTGTTCCCTCTCTCGCTGCTTCTCTCTGTCAAATAAATAAATGAAATCTTTAAAACAAATAAAATTTAAAAAAATTAAAAGAAGAATTTGTGAGCCAAATGTTGACCTTTTTTGGTAGCATTTTTATGGTAAGCCATTTCTAATCAGCTTTAGTCTTAGCACTTGTAATGTTTACACATGCCTGAGGATGCTTCTTCTCTGTCATAATAACATGAGTGTTCAGGGGTTAGATGGGTGGGCAAAACTATTTTAAGATACTAAATGAAAATCTGCTTTAAGGTCTGATAACTTTGTAAACTGTAAAGTCACGGAGATGTTATCAACAGGCAAATGGGACTGCTATTAATGATTCTACCCTAACCATAATGATTCCACCCTTAACCATTCTATAAATTCTGTAAACCATTATTTTATATCTATGATGACATTGAATTTTCTGTCCTATGGATGCCTTGGTTAGCAGTGATGTAGCATGATCATTTTTATCATTAACGCAGCTAAGGAAACTTACTTCAGTTATTCTTTATAGCCAGGACTACTTAGATTGTTGCTGTTACTGAATGCCACCAGAAATCTGGAAACCAGAGATTCTTTAAGCATACTTTGGAACTTCCAGGTCTCTGGTTATGGGTGTGTAGGCCACCTCCTCTGCCTCTCTTCCTGAGCTGAGCTGCTAAATGCCTCTCATCTACCCTCTTTGCTTAAGTAGTCAAGTAATGCCTTGTTCATCTTCCTGCCACAATGCGAAAGTTACGTCTCTAAAAGGAATATTATTTCCTTCTCTTCTTATTATTGTTTTACATCCTAGAAAAAGGCTTGGTGGTATAGTGGCCTTTAGGAAAAAAAAAAACAAAAAAAAAGGTCGTTAACATTTGACAGCTTATTACATCTGTGATTTTTTTTCTGTATGATTTTCAGGTGCCTACCCATGTCTAGATTTTGAGTTGTGACTGACTTTGTCATCTTCATCAAAATACCAAATATACATTACTAAATCGATTTGTACACATTTTTTATTGCTCATCTTGTTTCTTTTTACAGAATTCAACAAGTCCACCACTTAAACTCTCAAATGTGGAACGGATTACAAATGTACAAATTTTGATTTTATTTTGTATCTTAATTGCCATGTCTCTTATCTGTTCTGTGGGCTCAGCCATTTGGAATCGGAGGCATTCTGGGAAGGACTGGTATCTCAACCTAAACTGTAAGCATTAAAGTGCCTATGGTATTTATTTTTTCTTTCATTAAAACATGTATTTGTTTCACAGCTGATGGGATTTCCTATAATTCCTAAAAAGAAAACCTTATTGCCACAATAACTGGGCATTTAATTTTATTTTTCAATGCAATTTCCAGTAAAAGAAAGTAAAATGTTGTTAGTTTTTAAAATTTCAGAATCCTTAAATATATAATGATTACTCTAGAGTAGTATAAAATGTTAGTTTATTAATATTATTTTTGTTAATGTTATTCATTCTTTTAAAATATTTTAACACAGGTGGTTAGATAGCTACCTGGTGAATAAAGCAGATTGATTATATTTAAAGCACATGCTTGTAAAATGTTTAAATTTACTGTACTTTCATTTGAACTCATGAATGCAGTAAATTCCATATTAATGGTCATCTTGTCTTAGGGAAAGTCCTATTAAATAGGTTCTTTTTGGACCATCTATCCTTTTACTATTGTGGGGATGTACCATCCCTGAATATTTCTGGAAAATAAGTTTGCATTGCCTTTTTTTTATTATGTTAATCACCATACATTACATCATTAGTTTTTGATGTAGTGTTCCACGATTCATTGTTTGCATATAACACCCAGTGCTCCATGCAATTCATGCCCTGAGTACTTAACCAATAAATACTTAATTTCCAAAAGCGTGAAAGCAAATTCTAGTAAACCTTGTAGCAAAATTGATTTTTTTCAGTTTTTATCATATTGATTTAGTTTGTGGCTACTCCAGCTTTTTTTACATTGATTTACTATTTCAACATTAGAACTGTTAGGACTCCCATTAGTTTGTTTCTTCAGATACTTTACAGTGTGTCTGCCATAACGGTTCTATTTTCATTATTGAAGAGGAAGGGTATAATTTGCCTAGGGTACAGCCCTACATTGTTTTTGCTGTTTGGATTAGTTTTGCTGCTGTTTTGTTTGATTGCTCTTAAGGCATGCTTTAAATCAGGAGTGCTTTTTAAGAATTTACATAACAGTGATTTTGCCCAATGGAGAGTTTACATTTATAAACCCACAATCCTGTCCCTGATACCTCTAAACTTCCTGTTTGGAACAGGATTTGAAATACTTAGCAGTGCTTTCATTCGTTAGTACCATTATGAAGTTCTTAATAGTACTAATAATATACGGAACACGGAAAGTGCTGCTCCATCCTGAATGTATTTGAGAATAAGGATATGCTATCAGCACAGTATTCCTCCCAAACTATCTAGAGATGTTGTGTAATATGGAAAATTTTTGTTATGCTCAAGTACTGGTCAATGCAAATGAAATCTATAAAACTACAAATGACTTTCTTCCCACCTCCCCCAACAGATGGTGGTGCTAATAATTTTGGACTGAATTTCTTGACCTTCATCATCCTTTTCAACAATCTCATTCCTATCAGCTTGTTGGTTACATTAGAAGTGGTGAAATTTACCCAGGCATACTTCATAAATTGGGTAAATATGAATTATTGTTTTTCATCATTCTAAGTATATGTTTTGGTTTTTTTTGTTTTTTTTTTTTTGGATAGGGTCTTTTAAAGATCTTAATTTTTTTTTAAGTAATCTCTACACCCAGTGTGGGGTTAGAACTCATGACCCCATGATCAAGAGTCGCACACTCCACCGACTGAACCAGCCGGGCACCCCGCCTCATAATGTCCTTTGATCTCTCAGAAACAAAATCTTAATTATACCTTAACTTTTATTGACTGCAAGATGACATTTCAAAATATTTTTGACTCTAATATAATTATAACAAATTCATTTGACATGTAAAAATCAATAGCAAAAACTCTTTATCTCAGAATCATACAAGTTTACAGACCAGACATTGTGGGAAACTAGGTCTCCAGTTAAGGAAACCTATTTTGGGTTATATAGTGTGTCTTGGGGAAAAGGAGAACCATGAGGTTTGGAGTTAAAATATCTGGATTATTGTTGTAGTTCTATATTTACTAGCTGTGTGAACTTTGCCAAGCCACCTGACTTCTTTGAGACTTATTTTCTTGGGCCTTTAGATAGGAATGGTAAAACATGCTTTACCAGCATCTCACGGTGGTAATACAGAGCAAAGGAATCTCACAACATAGCAAACAGCCTCCTAAACAATTGAGTACTGTAGAAATAATACTGTATTCACTGCTTGTAACAACTAGGCTGTCATGTTTTATATATCTATGTAGTTTATTCTTCCCCACTGTAAACAAATTCAGCTGTGCTTAATTTTTTTCTTCTCAAATTTTTTTTTAATCTTGGAAAAATGTGCTGGATATCTGTTTCCTAAATATTTTGTTTATAAAATGTGTTGTTAGTTTTGTTTTACCAAAGTTAAAATTAATGAATTTATGTAAATTAAATAAGCTTTCAGACTTAATCTGCCAGAAAGTTTAATTTTTCTTTTATTTTGGGAAATTTTGGTATTATCTTTTGATGTTATCTTTTTAAATTATTTAAAAGTCTTTCAAGTGAACAATATTAGGATTTTTAAAAATATAACCGGTAATACTTTTGCCACTGCTCATTACCTTCCCATGAAATGATCCAACTCAGCTGTAAAATTGCCTAATTCATTGGTAGAAGACCAGTATAATTTAGAAACCTAAAATGAGCTGCAGTTGTGGCTTATTTCATGCAGGAAATGTGTTGCTGAAAAATTATGTAATAAAATTTGTGTAAATAAAATTAAAACCTTTTGAGGTTTCCCACTTTACAATAAGAAATCATAAGGTGACTCATTTTGAAAATCAAATAACTAGTCAGTCACTTTATTATTTTTTACTTAGGTTTTCAAAAATAATATTTGCTTCAAATAATGACATAATTTGAGTGTTGGAGCAACCCAGCAGGCTTATCCTTCTCAACCACCTTTCTATTGTACAGAGATTCTATAACATTGCTGACAGTTCTTCACTCACCAGACAGCTCTTCTGTGTGTGGAAATGAGATTAATAACTGCCCCCCTTTGATACTGGTTCTACCTGATCTTTTATGAAAATGTCTAATCGTGTTTCTGAATGATAGCCTTGTAAAGTATTAGAACTCAGCTGGGGGTGCCTGGGTGGCTCAGTCGGTTAAGCATCCCACTCTTGGTTTCAGTTCAGGTTGTGATCTCACATGATCACATGTGGGTCATGAGATCAAGCCCTGCATCGGGCTCTGTGCTCATTGAGGAGTCTGCTTGAGATTCTCTCTCTCCCTCCCCACCCACTCACACGTGTACACTCTCTCTCTAAATAAATCTTTTTAAAAAAAAAAGACCTCGGCTACTATGCCTATTCTTCTATCACATCTTCCTTCATCTCTTTCTGTTCCTTATTAGACTTGATTTCCAACTTACTCCCCGTTCCATTCATTCCTCTCTGAACATTGCTCAGTTGTTTAATATCCTTCTTAAAACATGGCACCTACAAGTCAACAACCTTCTTCAGAACTGATGCTGATCAGTCTGAAATGCAAATGTGGGAAAGATCAGATTTGTCCTTTTCCTTTGACATGTGAAAATCAGTAAACCCTGACTTGCCAATAAAATGGTGTACTATAGAAAATACTAATTCTTATAGGCTTAATAGTCAAGCCTCATAATGGTACAAAACAAGTACAAATTGGTACAAATTGGTACATATTTGTTTGGGTTTTGAGAAGTGCACTCCTTCTGCTTTCAAGTATATACAGTGGAAGGAACTTGAGCCAAGAAAGTAGAACCAGATAGAATCTCTTCGGTACTTTTTCTAGGGGTTTAAAATCTTAATTATTTGAGCAATGTTTACTTGCTCTTACTTTAGCTACATTAAGTACTTTATATTGTGTCAGACACTTGAGGAAGCACTTCACGTACATTATTTAATCCTTAACCACAGGTCACATATCTAGAAAATGGTAGAATTATGGAAAAATCAAGATTGCCTGATTGCAGAGATATGCTCTAACTGCCATGCTGTCCTACCCTTACTGTGAAATATAATATTCTATACCGAGTACTTTTCAGGGAAATCAACTGAAATGGTATAAGATGGCAAGACATGAGAGTGGTTTCATATTATAGCTCACTAGTTAAATAAAATTTCAGTAATCTCTTGTTACCAGTTGCATTTAGTAATTTCTTTTATTTAAAAAAAAGGATCTCGACATGCACTATGAACCCACAGACACTGCTGCTATGGCTCGAACATCTAATCTGAACGAGGAACTTGGCCAGGTAAACCGAATTTCTTGTTGATACGTTAAATCGGAAGTCAGATTCATTGTAATTTCTGCCATATGTGGCAACTTCATATGAATTGACAGCTCCTAATTTTCCATTATTTGAATAATCAGCATAAATACATGTTAGTACGTAATTATCATTTTTAGTAAATGAAGTTTTAAAAACCTTATTATGTAAAACCTATTTTGCTCTCAGATAAGGTATTGCGCTAAGGGATTTCCTTCAGTATATAATCTGGTTACTAGTCAAGTATTGGCTATTTTTGAGTGATAAACCCTCAGTATTAAAATTGCTCATAGCTTTTGACCAGAAAGGAAGAAAAAATTAACTTGATCACTGATGCTGTGTAAGTCAAGTATGAAAGTAATCAAACAGGAATTTTAGATTCATAATTTACACTGTATTCACATATATGTGTATCTTTGTAATCCATATTTAGATACTAGCTCAGAAAAAATTCTTATTCTGTATTTTTCCCATTTGGTAACTTTTACTTTTCAAAATAGTATTTCGGCCAGAATTATCCTTTTTCTTACCAATGCGGATGTTATATGAAGTTGATTGCACAAGCCATTATTAATTCTGCAATTGTTAACGTTGAGAAATCCCGGTAGATGTTTTAGTGCTCCATAAATGTTAAGTAACAGTAGTTGCACTTTCTAGTGGAAATTCCAACTATGTCAAGGCAGATTTCTGGATGGCTGCAGTTTTTCTAACCATCTTGATAGTCTTTACTGTTCATACATGAAATGATTCTTTGCTAAAGTACTAAAATAAAAAAAAGTTGAAAATATTCCTTAATGTGAAGAAAATCATCAGTTAATGGCATTCATTGTGCCCCTATTAATATAACAAGATTGATAAATTATTTAAGGGGTATTTTCCCCCTCTGTGAGAGACTGGCATAAAAAGACTTCTGAAATTTTAACGAGAAATTTTAAACTTTTTTTTAGGTAAAATACATATTTTCTGACAAAACTGGCACTCTGACCTGCAATGTAATGCAGTTTAAGAAGTGCACCATAGCTGGAGTTGCTTATGGGTGAGTTTTTTTTTTCCCTTTAATTAGAATGTGAAACACACATTTAATAAATGCTAATAGTTCGGTGTGTTTTGAGAATTCTTATTAGGGGAAATTTTTTTTTTAACATAAAAAGCCCCTGTTTTGACTGCAGCATACATGTATGTTTTGTGTTATAGTTTGAAGTTGTTTTTCATTTGGAATTACCTATGAGGTGGAGGTTCTACCCAGTAGTATTTCCAAGTTTAGAGTTGCTAAAGGTCTCTATCTGGCTCTGGTCATGAAGTAAAAATACAGTTCCCTCTACATTGCCATAGAGTTAGAGTACAATGTCGTAATAACATGCAGAGTGTCCAGTTTTCAAGTTAAAATACTGTTGTTTCTCTGATAGTTATCCCTTTAGTTTGTTTTTTCTTATACCATCTCTCCTCTTTGCAGTCACAGAGCAATCTAAATTTCTGATGGTGGGAAGGAGGTAGGAACACGAAACTCTTAAATCTAGGTTGTAACGAGTACCCTCAGAAACTTTTATCATGCTCCTGATGTCCTTTAGAATATGCTTGTTAAGAACCCTTTTATTTCTTTTTTGGAGTTATGTTTACCTAAATCGTTCAAAAGCCTTCTTTTTGAAATACCTTTTTAGGATAATGTGAGAAAATTAATCTGTACATTTCCTAAAAGGACGTGATCAAAAGGTGAAACTTTCCTTGGTTGGAGTGACCTTGACCATGACTATTATCAAATTTTCCAATTATCTTTATCTGTAAGTGAGACTGGGAAATACTGATCCCTTAGCCTTTGAAGCAAGGGCACTTGCGTTTGGGTTTTCTGGTGTGTACTCTTCCCCACTCCAAACCATAAGCGAGTATAAAAATAATGTATTGAATTTTGAAAATACCTTAATTAAAATTATAAATAAATAACCATTTGGTAAAAAATTCTAAAAGCAAATGGTTACTCCAACAAGGGTCTACAAAGAGTAGATGGAGGCAGATATCCTTATTCTTTGGGTTAGCAGAGAGTGTGACTAAAATGGACTTCAAACTGTGTGTGTAAATGAAGCCGAAAAGACATTTGATTGAATGGCTTTTTCACACTTGCCAAGACGGGATGTTAATTTAAGAAGCACACTTACTGTTTCCAGGGCTGCATGCCATTTTGCATCTTTCCTCTTTATCTGAAACTCCCCCACCTCCCCTAGAAAAGGCTGTCCTTACTCCTCCCCGCCAATAGCTACCAGCCTTGTAATTTGGTTAGCTGCTGTGGAGGGGGTGATGCAGACACACTTTTTGACGTCATGCGTATTTGACAACCACAAGAGAAGGAAAGGCCTATTGTGATTCTTTTTATTATATATTTGTTGTATATATACAACAGATTTATGAAGATTGTTTTTACAGAAATTCTGCATTGACAAGTGAATTTGAGAGCGGTCTGTTTGATACTTGACATCCTTTTTTTATTTTGCCAGTTTCCAATTGAACAAGCAAGTTCCTTCAAATGATCAAATATTGATTGTGAAATCAGAACAGAAAGCTAGAATGAGATCTAGCCTCTCTCCTGCATTTTTCCAAGTTTTTTTCTTCTTCTTGCAACAAGCCCTTAAACACTTCCGGGCAGTAGTTCTAAAGAATAGTGTTCCTTCTGTATCTATTGGTGATATTATCATTAACAACCATTATATGATAGGGTGGGCTTGAGATTGGTAAATATTAAAGTAGTATTAAGCGTTAAAAACTGTCATCATTTATATTAAGTTTCCAGGAAAACAAATTTCCTCTTGGGCAAATAACATCTCTTAATATTGAGGTGCAGCCATGAGACATGACCTCTAGCCTCGGCTTTGTCACTCATCTACCATGTAACTATCAATAATTCCTTTCAAATATTCCAAACTCCTTAAAATGAGGATAGTGAGATAAGATGATCTCTAAAGTTGTTTTCCAGGTATAAAATTCTAGATATAAAAAAAACATACATGAGAGACTATGGACTCTGAGAAACAAACTGAGGGTTCTAGAGGGGAGGGGCATGGGGAGTGGGGTAGCCCGGTGATGGGTATTAAAGAGGGCACGGTCTGCATGGAGCACTGGGTATTATACGCAAACAATGAATCATGGAACACTACATCAGAAACTAATGATGTAATGTACGGTGACATAATAAAATAAAATTAATAAAAATAAAAGCATGTTTTATTAGAAATAAAAGGTGTTCCTTTGTTTGCAAATCTTAACTATATAGACAGAAATACATTTCTTTCTTGGGTGATATATCATGTTTTTGAAAATACCAGAAGCCTTGCTGAGTGAAGCGAGTTGTTAAACTGCTTCCAGTAATCATGTAGTGTTGTGTATGTGCGTTTAGGATCCTTAACCCTGATTTTTTATCAACATCCCCTCCCCCAAACATTCGGATGGACATTTGGAATGTCAGCATTGTATTGTAGAGAGTGGTTGATACAGGAAGTTGTTGATACAGGAGACTTCAGATGCTTAGGTGTTTACAGTAAGAGACACACCACTATTCGTTAATTCCACCAAACTCAGCAAGACAAGTAATTACTGTCAACCATCTTTCTGTGGGAATTTCCTCTGGCCACTCTTGGGTTATCGGAAGCCAGACAGGGTAGTAATATGGTTTTGCAATCCCCATTTGCACTGTAGCAGTGTTAACACTTGTTTAATATGGGGAACTATTATGCACACGAACCTTCAACTCTAACAGAAGAAAGCATGGTGTTTATCCCCCCAGGATAAACCAGGATAAAGGAGAACACCCCACATTTTCATAAACTAACACATGCTTTTGGGGTTAAAAATTCAGAACTGATCCTTGTTCAACATTTTTTAAGAAGTAAGATAAAGCCTAGTTTTACCCTAGGTAGAGTCAGAGGTGAGTTCTGTTGGCTTTTATGGGTTTGAGAACAAGACTTGAAGTGTCTTCATTTTTGCCTAGTATTCCTTAGGTTTGTAAGAAGATAATATTTAGCATTTAAAACAATGCTTCAAAATTTAATCTTGGTGATTTTTCCCTCATTTCACATAACCATTGCCCGAATTGGATTCATAATGGGCAACAAAATAAAGATTTGTACAAAATTAGCAGCGATGATTATTTTGTAGAGTTCAACTTTGTCAGAGATACTACTGTGTTTAAACTTACTAGTTTGTTTCATTAGATCTTTCTTTGATTAAACGTAAATTGATGTCATTTGTAAATTTAACTTATTACAAACTAGAAACTCTACTGTTAAAGTATCATTTCAGCAAATTCCTTCCTGTAGGAAATGAGTCAGTTTTATCAAAGTAAATGGAATACCAGGAATGGGTAAGGAGGCTTTTATGTTCACTGGCTAGGACTCTCAATACAGTGAATAAATATAATAGGCTATAATCCTAAGTGTAATCTTTGTTGGCAATTTGGACCTTATTTAGAATGAGGTGATGAGCTGGGCAAAGCTTTACACAGTACAGTCTTAAAGTTAAAAAAAAAAAAAAATTCTAGTAAGCCAACTAAAGAGTGATTTTTGTTGTGTTGGTCATTTAATCAAACATTTCATTGACATTTTCCCTGTAAGTAAAAGATGAATTTTCTTAAAAGCAATCTCTATGTATATATGAATATGATATATGAACCACTTAACATGACCATATTTTGTTTAGTAATATGTTTGCTGAAAGGATCAGTACTTCAAACTGAGAAGAGATGCATCACAAGAAACCTCACAATTACCATAAAATTTAGCCCCGAGGTCTAGATTATAACCAACAAATTTATCTTACTGCCCACCATGGTAAGAGCTGGGTAAACACCATTCTTTTGTTTATTTATATGCTTCAACAAATATTTTTATCTCCTTCTGTGTATGTGGCACTTTGTTAAATGATGGGATTGTAATGATCAGCAAAGTTCACATGGTTTCTGCCCTCCTAAAATTTATAGTCTAATTGGGGGTTAATGGATGTTAATTAAGTAATCAAAGATAAAACACAGTACAGAGGTCCACGTGAGTCTGTGATGGGGATTTGATCAAATCAGGCAGGTCAGGGACTGCTCTTAAGAAAGTGATGCTTGAGCTGAGACGTAAGAATGGGTTTGATTAAGTGAAGAACTTCCCAGGCAGATACAGCAGTATGGACATGCACACAAAGGCAAATGACCAGAGAGCACATATACACCAGAGCTGCCCCAGCAGCAGTCCTGGGGAAACTCATGCAGACAGGTGCAGTAACAGGTGTGTGGGTCTCCTGCTGCTCATCACATTCTGAATAGCATTTGCCAGGGCTAGACCCCACCCAGGAGAAAGGACCCTGAGCCTTGAGCTTTGCGTCTTTTAAGCTATATGACTTGAGATGCACTTGCCCCTCCCCTGATGTGAGATCGGGTACTGCCGTCCAACTTGGCAGATCCTTAGCACAGTGTTTTTGCTTGGGTAGCACTGGCCCTCCGCTGGTACAGTCCGGGGTGGGAGGGAGGGGGGTGCGGCTAGAGTCCAAGCCTTGAGGTTGATCAGAAGTGATTGCCTTCAGCGCTGGGCTGCAGTCAGTTTCTACAGAGTTTTGCAATAGGTCATCATTTTTTCTGGGAGTCCAGCCCACAGGTGGCTTGGTTAGCCCTTCCTCTCAAGCATCAACAAAAGTCATTTGGTACAAGAGAGAATAGTGAGTAGAGGGGACTGCCTTCATTGGGACTAAAGACAGTGGATACTGTCCTGGAGGCGGTTTCATGCTTTGGAGGTGGAAGAGGTGCCTTCAAATGATGAGGCTTGTGTCATAGCCAGTTTGGTGGAAGGCTAGAGGGAGTGGGATGGACACTGAGGGAGTGAAAGGACTTCACTGAAAACTCTGTCAGAAACAATGAATGACTCTACGTTTACATTACTGAACTCTGCATTTTTTAAACTCTATTGATAGCTAATAAATTTATTTATTTATTTTTTATATATTTATTTATTCATGAGAGACAGAGAGAGAGAGAGAAGCAGAGGGAGAAGAAGGCTCCCAAGGAGCAGGGAACCCGATGCGGGACTCGATCCCAGGACCCTGGGATCACGACCTGAGCTGAAGGCAGACGCTTAACCGTCTGAGCCACCCAGGCGCCCCACTAATAAATTTAATTTAAAGAAAAAATATTGAACAGTCATATATAGTGAAAGAAATGAGAGATAAGAAAAGGTTTTCTGGCTGCTAGGAGAGTATATCTTAAATTTTCCCACCAGACACACACACACACACAAAATGGTAATTATGTGACAGATGGAGGTGTTAGCTCACACTGTGGGGGTAATCATATCACAGTATATAAGTGTATCAAGTCATCATGTTGTATACCTTAAACTTGTGCAGTGTTATACATCAATTATATCTCAACAAAGCTGGAAAAAATTTCAACAATAAAAAGAAAAATAGAATAAATACATAAAGAAAAGAAAATCTGCTCTGCCATGTATCTTCTGACTGAATACATGAGTGGCTCGTTGAAACAAAAGCTATATACATCAGTCAGACTTTTCCCGTTGCTCAAATGAGCTAAAGGATGAAATTAAAATTATTGATGAATGTGTTCTCTGTTTGAGATACCAAATGGCTCAATGAGTGATTATAGTTTAAGTGAAAAATTTTGAGGATCAGTTAATCTTTTAAAATGTGGTTCCTTTTAATTATAGAAATGTAATTAACTTTTACTTTAATATACTTGTTTAAAGACCCATTACTCTATGGTAGTCAAATTTATTTCTAAGATGTACTTGGCAAATTTTGTCAGTGATAGTTTGTTCCTAGGTATTAGTATGTTTGTTTCATTAAAACACTTTATTCTGATGATATAATATGTAATTAATTTTCCATTGGTTTTAGCATGTATTTAAACCTCTAGGTTAAAATATTTCTTAGTGAATATTGAATTCTAGGAATAAAATGAGTAAATTCCATGGTCAAGAGGCAAGTTGGCTATCCTGTTATAGAATAATTTTGTAAACCTGCTCAGTTACCATAAATTGTGTTCTACTTACTATACTAACTGCCATTCTTTCAGAATCAACTAAAAGTTCATTTTCTTAACTTTTTCAATATCCATCTTTCAGTACTTCCTTTATTCATGCTTTTGTTTCCAGCCTTTCTGTGATGATTTTGTCCTCTCTTTCTGCCCCTCCTCTTGCTTTCTGAAGCCATGTCCCTGAACCTGAGGATTATGGCTGTTCTCCTGATGAATGGTAAGCTGCATGGACCTTTCTGTCTCATTGATTCCTTTAAAAGGTTTGCATTTTATTGCTTTGATAAACACATTTCACTACTTTTGGGGGGGGAAGCATTATTGATCAGGTAGGATAAGGGCTATAAAGAATCTATTTCTTGAAATCCAGTGAATATCCTTGATTTCCTATTGCATAACCTTTAGTCATTTTACAAACATTAGGTTTAATGGTTAGGCTTGCTAGAGTTTTACATTATGTATCTATAATAAAGTCTGTAATGATCAACTTGGGGTCCCTGGGCTGTGAACTAGCTAAGATTTGTTAGAGCTCAAGAAGTTTTATGTTTTATAGCTCAGCACTGCCACCTTCTGCAGCAATTTATATACTCTACAGAGCCACAAAAAGATGCTACTGAAACCTACCCAGAAGTGGAAATTTCCTTTACATCTCTTTTCATTAGTTTAGTAAATCTATTTGGGGGCTAGAAAATGAACATTTTTAAAAATAAATGTCTGGAACAAATGTTGGAAGACTATGCTACCAAGGACTAAAGTTAACTGGAATATAAATAATTATAGAATTATTAAAGATGGCATTTTAATTTCCATATTTTTGAGGGGGTTTGTTTGTTTTCCCTTAAAATCCCCCCTCCATGGATTTACATTTTGATTTAGAACTGTATAAGTTTATTTTGATATTCTCTAACTCATCATGATTTGGTGGCCAATGAAACTTCAGAAAACAGATTCTTTTAATGCTGGTAACTATAGAACACATTATGGCTTTAAAAGTGGTTATATTTTTATTTTCAGGTTATACATTTGTTTTATGATTTGGCCACATTTCCAATATGCATGGAAGTCCAATAACATCATTTAATATTTTTCAACTTGAATTTTATTTCAATAAAGTGGAGATTTGATAACAATTTGCAGCAAAACTCACACCTATAATAATGACAGAGGCAGCTGTTTGATTCGTGTGGTAACTGATGAGTCATCACATTTAAGCTCATTGCTTGGAGCATCATCCAGCTTCGACACCTACACACAACTGAATGATTTTTAGCATTTTTAAAAATATTCCAAAGCTTCTTACTGCTGATGGATAATTCAAGTTTAATGCAGTAGCTATTCCCTTTTATTTAATCCTTCAAGAATGTAGTAAAATTTTGTGACTATTTTTTTCTGTAACATTAATATAATTCTATTAATTGTAAATACTGTTCATTAGTATAGAATTAATACATGATTTTTCTAAGAGAACTCTTATTCTTAAGAGAAGGAAATTACCTTTAGCATATTTTCATTAAGAGTGAATGAAAATGTAAAAAATCGTTGTTTATTTACTCGGGTCATTTAAAATATCCTACTTTCTATAGAGATTGTTTTGTGACTTCTACCACCTTTGGAAAGAGAGGATATTATATTATCTAGTTAAGATCTCTTTGTAAAACACCCTTTTGGAAAATACTACTTGAGCTTCTGTTCTGTCCTGGCCATCTGCCATGGTCAAAGATGCAGACTTTGGATTCTGGCCACCCAAGTTCACATCCTGATCCTACTTGTGACCTTGAAAAAGTTACCTAATCTCTCTGCCTGCCTGTCTTCCTCTGGTAGAATGTGGACATCATAGGGAGGTTGTGAAGATTGAGTTCTGTTTTTATTTTTATTATTTTTTTAAGATTTATTTATTTGAGAGAGTGTGTGTGCATGTGAGCAAGGGGGCGGGGCAGGCAGAGGGAGAGGGAGAGAGACTCTCAAGCAGGCTCCATGCTGAGCACAGAGCCCAACTCGGGGCAATCCTGACAACCCCGAGATCATGACCTGAGCTGAAACCAAGAGTCCCATGCTCAACCAACTGTGCCACCCAGGTGCCCCGAGTGAGTTCCATTTTTAAAGTGCTTAGAATAGTGTCTAGACATAGTATACTCACAGAGAGTGTTAGCTTTGGTGTCTCTCACTCAATCCTCGTGATATATTTGAAGAGTTGTGATTGACATGACCATATTAAAATTGGTGAAATTTAGGCAAAGAAGCTAATAAGTAACTTGTCCCAAAGTACTCAACCAGGAAACATGAAAGCCAGATTATAAAGTAGGTGCTGGTCACTTTATGTCCTACAGATCTTAAAGAACTTTATATGCTTTTAGAGCACAAAATACCTTTACCATTTCAGTCATTTTTTTTTTCTTAAGGTAGCAAGAGCAGGTACAGTTTAACTGACTTGAGAAAAATTAGCACAGGGAGCAAAATTTTGCACATTCATACATCTGGCATCTCCCCGAACCCCTCATCCAGTTGATTTCATTTTGCCAAGGAAACCAAGATCAAAAGTGTGATCCTGAAAAGAAAAAAAGAAGAAGAAGGAAAAAAAAAAGTGAGATACTGGTTGAATCCTATGCTGTAGGCATATGACCACATCTTCATGGTGCTGGTCTTCAGGGATAAATTAGAGAGTATAGATGACTGTATAAATCCAAAATCAAAGTTCATGCCTGTCTGTCAGCAGCTTCACATTTCAGTGTGAAGTTCATTAAATTCCATACATAAAACCTGTAGCCTATATACATTTTACTGCCCTACCGAACCATATTCACCACAAAAATGTCAAGATTAAAAAACATATAATATTTAACACTTAAATGTGTACAGATTATTTTATATTTAGTGGAATTTGAAGGCAAACTTGTGATACTCTCTTGAGAGTATTTTCAAACATACCCTCTTGACATTAAAGATAATTGGATGATGGCTGTAGCTTTACTCGCTTAAATATATTAGTATAAAATAGTTTACAGAGATAAGATCATTCCCCAACCAGTAGCTACTTACTCCAAAATTGATATGGTTTTCTTGTTATTGCCAACTACCCATAAGCTAACATATAACCTTACAGATTCATTCTTTCCTATTAAAAATCTACCATTGGAAAAAAGATCTGCTTATTCTCAGCATCTGTGTAGCCCTTAAGATGTGATTGTTTTCAGGGGCGCCTGGGTGGCTCAGTCGGTTAAGCGTCTGCCTTCTGCTCAGGTCATGATCCCAGAGTCCTGGGATCGAGTCCCGCATCAGGCTCCCTGCTCGGCGGGGAGCCTGCTTCTTCTCCCTCTGCCCTGCCGCTCCTCCTGCTTGTGCGCTTGCTCTCCCTCTCTCTCTCTATTTCCCTCTCCCTCTGTCCCTCTGACAAATAAATAAAAGAAAATCTTTAAAAAATAATAAAAAAATAAAATAAAATAAAAAGATGTGATTGTTTTCAGCTATATATTTCCATAGCCATTTTTTTCTTTTGCTTACTAATGCTTACTGTGGGAAATTTCAAGCATAAACAAAAGTAGACAGATTACTCTTTCACTTACTTCCATAATACGCACCCAAATCCAATGTCATCTATACCTCTCCCTCACCATTATTTTGAAGCCAATCCCAGATAACATATTTGTTTTTCTTAACTATTTAATATAAAGTCCATACTGTTCTGATATATTTTTTGAAGTTAATGCTAGTGATGATGATTCTCCAAAAAGGATTTCCTTAATGTGTTCCGTGCTTAGTCATTTCACTGTGGTTTTTAGTATTATCATAGTATCAGTGGATAGTACTATTTTCTGGTCTTATTTATTTTCTCATTTCATCCTGGTCTATAATTATGTATGGAATGAGTGGTATTTATTTTTTCTGCTATAACAGCTAGACTCATGAAAACATCCTTCCAGGTGTGACTGTATAATAATGAGATCTAACGCATCCAAATTAATGTTAGTCTTCAAAGTAGTCACGTTGACAGCTAATTTATTTATTTCAATGATGCAGCCATTTCACAGAATGTTTTTGGAACACCTCTTTTGTAATTGCCTTCAGAAATACTTTGAGCCACACAGAAAAGCAGGTCTTAGGACTTTGGTTAAAACTGATGTCTAACAAAAATATTATTGAATTCGATCACTTGTTTATATTCTTGGACTTGACATGACTCTGAATAACAAAGTCATTCCTAAAAATCAAATCTTCCTCTAAGGGATTTTGATTTGCAACCAGTAGCATCATTTGAAAGCAGGAAGTGCAGATCCTTTCAAAATATGGTGCTTTACAGCCCCACTAAGTTTTACCTTCCAGTGTGAACATGGGTGTAGTATGTGTGTGTGCATAATGTATACATCTATTTTATGTGTAGGCTGTGCATCTATTACAGGTGGCTGACATGGATTTTGTTTCTTGTCTTTAATTTTTAATTTAAATTTGATTTAAGTTCATAATGCATTAGCATGTTGCAAATTCCAAGGGTGTAAAGAGGGGAAGGTTTTTCTCCCTTCCCTGTCTTGGAGAACTCCTCTCCCCTCCCAGAGGCAGGCAGTGTAAACAATTTCAGATGTATCCTTCCAGATCTGTTCTACACATATACATGCATGTGTTTGTTTTCTCTCCTATATTTACAGAAAGTGAACCATACTATACGCCCTGTTTTGTACCAGCTTTTCTTTTCACTGTGCGTCTTTGAGATCAGCCCAAGATCAGAAGAGCTTCCTGTTTTTTGTATAGCATTTGCTATGTGGATGTACCACAATGTTTTAAAGCAACATCCTTCATAGTACTTGAGTTGTTTCTAATCTTTTGCTATTTAAAAAAAAAAAAATGTGCTGCAGGGGCACCTGGGTGGCTCGGTTAGTTGAGCATCTGACTCTTGGTTTTGGCTTCGATCATGATCTCATGGCTCCTGAGATCAAGCCCCGCATTGGGCTCCGTGCTTGGCAGGGAGTCTGCCTCAAGATTCTCTTCCCTCGCCCCCTCCCTCCACTCACGGACGCATGCGTGTTCTCACTCTCTCGCAAATAAATAAATCTTTTTAAAAATGTGCTGCAAAGAATGAATTTGTGCATACAACATTTTGCACCAGGTAGATAGCTAGTATAAATTCCTAGAACTGGAATTACTGGATCAAAGGGATACATGCATTTTAAATTTTGGTAGAAATTGCCTAGTTGTTCTTCTTAGAAGTTTTGCCAATTTTCATACTCAGCAATGGTATGATTTATCTTTTTCATAATCACAACAGCACAGAATTGTCAAATTTATTTCTGCTAAATTGATGCAGTCATTTCTCTCATTATTGGGTAAACTGAAGTTTGTATTTAAAGGCACTCATATTTCCTCATCTCGTAGTTGGGCTGCATTGTTGATCTTTTTCATATTGCTTTCTATGAGTTCTTTCTGTCTTAGGGAAACTAACCTTCATTATATGAATTGGAAAGTTTTTCCCAGTTTTTGTTTGGCTTTTGATTTTGCTTGCAGTAGTTTTTGCTATGCAGAAATGTTTTAGCTGTATACAGTCAGATTTATCTGTTTGTTTTGTTTTCTGGATTATGTGTGATACATAGGCTTTTTCCACTCTTATTTTTTAAATTTTCCCATATCTTAATTATTAAATTGTACATCCATCTGGAGTTTATTTGGTTTAAGGTGAAAAGTATGGATCCAACTGTTTTTTCTTTTTTTCTAATGATTCCTTGGTTGACATGAATTTTGAATTTAAAAAAATTTCAAGGTCCCCATACTGTCATGTATGAAAATAGGTAATACTGATTAAACCATATACATTCTGAATTTTCTGTTAATTTTTAATGTCATGGGGATTCTTCATTTTTTTGTATAGTCAGGAAATAATTATTTACACTGTATCATAGTTTTTAAATTACCCAGCAAGAAGCTGCCATTTATATGGTATTGTGGACTACCTGCTCCTTGTTCTCCTTACCCTTAATGTTACCCTCCCTATCTTATCCCTTCTTGCAAAACACCATCATTTCTTTTGTCTCTTTGTGTGCATAGTGCCTCTTGAAAATTTCTATGGAAAAATCTAACAAAATGTTGGTGTTGGCTTGCATTTGCATAAAATATATATAAAGCTTATTGCGCAGTTTGCAAATTCATAATTTTGTCAACGGATTTTAAATGATCACTTTTACTTTTAATCCAGTTGGTTCTTATTTTGAAATGACACGAGCATCCTAATTTTATCTGTTTACATTTACTAAAAGTGAACATTTTGTAAGATTTTAGAGAGGAGTGGTGAAAGCTCCATGCCTGAGTTATCCAACCCAGGCTATGTGGATTAGCAGATGAGTTGCTTATGGTTTTTATGATCTTGGAAAAGAAGTCACTTTCTGAGTGAAGAGTCCTTATTTAACATTATTCATGGTAGAAGCTTCATTGGTAAATGGAGGGTGGATTGTGTCCATGTAAAGATTTCAGTTGCATATCTAGTGTTATTTGTTATAAATACATTTGAAAGTTATATCTATTATGGTAACTGTGATTTATGAGATAAAAGGGTTTCTGGTGAGATTAATTAGACATATCTTCAGATTTGTGAAGGCTTTTAGTCTGGAATTCTTTGGAAAGAAAATAGACCTCCACATGCAAGATGTTACTGTGATTATTCCTTGACATTTCAATTTATCTAACAAATAAGAGGGAATGTATAACTAAGAACCATTAATGAATACATTTTAATAATAGGGAGACTTTATGGAGCCCCAGTAATAAACTGTTTTTAAGAAATGATAGTATTTGGAGGAGAAATGTATGCGAATTTTTTGAGTTCCCATTGATAAGTCATTTAAAAGATCTTGGATTTTTCCCTCCATTTTTAAAACTAGAGGAAGAGTAATAACGTGTTTATTCTGCCTCCTAGGGATGTTTTGAGAATTCAAAACTACTGCATGCTAATGAAGATGTACTGTTTTACAGTCCTCAATTAATAGATCAAACTACTACATGTAAATAAAGATGTATCTTATTATAAATGGTCTAACTTCCTTCTTTGGTTATATTTCATTGATACTGTGTATGTTTAATTATTTCAGATTCTTTTTTTCTTCAGTGATTTCTCCTTCCTTTCAAACTGCTGGCTTTAAAAATATGAAACTCTTGATATTTGGCACTTTGGCATTGATAATACTCTGTAACTGTAAAAATTATGATCAAAAGCTTTCTGGGCTACAGCTATTTAGTATTGGACACATTATTTTTCCTTGGTGAATTAATTCTAGAATTTTCTTCTATGCACAAAAGCTTAGATGTATATATTTTCACTGAACATTGCAAAGTACACCCTTTGGGTTTGACATTCCCACTTACGTGTTCTATGTTCTTCCTTTTAATCTCAACATTTTGGTATTAAATTGCATGACCATGGGATTCGTCATAGCTAGATTATAGAAGCAATTCTGACTCCATTTATTTCATATGACGTACATAAGTGTTTGCTCATCTGAAGATAGCCCCAACACAAAAAATCCTATACATTTTTATGATTTGTTCTTATATGTGTAGAACAAATGTGATGTATACATAAATATATCAGATATTTCTTATTGATAGATATTGATAAAATATATATAAGGCTTATTGCTCATATTTTTATATTCCATATAATTATGTAATGTTAGTCACTACAAATAAAGATTTCTCATAGCCTAAAGTAAAAGAATTTTTTTTTATAATTACTTTATTCTCAAATTCTAAAAACTTGAAAAAAATTATGGAAATAGAAATTCACCTCTAGGTATTTTAGCAGTGTTGTTACTTTTTTAAAAATCTTTTTAAGCTTCATGTGGCTACAATGTAATTCCACCACTCCAGAAAAATGAGCTGTAAAGTACTATTTTTTTATTACACTGCGGAAGTCTATCACATTTTAGAATGCTTAAAAATAATGTATGGTTCAGTTATGAAATCTATGGCATCTTATCTAGAAATGCAGACTAAATTATATTTAATGTATTAAAGGTTTGCAAGCATAATGATTTACTTAAAAAGTAAGTTACAAATAGATCAGTGGCTTATATAAATGAACCAGGTTTGCTCCATTTTCCCCTTCAGGCAGAGCTCACAGTTCGGAGACGAAAAAACATTTAGTGATTCGTCATTGCTGGAAAACCTCCAAAATAATCATGTAAGCAACATAAAACTATTATCTTTTTGTTAATGAGTGAAAGCTAATGAGTAACTCTCAGTTATCTTCCATGTTTATATATATTTTTTTAGTTTCGTGATCATTTTTGATACTTACCAAAATCTGTTATTGTTAAATCCTTTTTACTTGGCCCACACAAATTCATGGCTGTTAGGAATTTAGTTTTGAAATTCTTGTTAATCAATATTCTGTCTTTTCAAAGTATCTTATATTAAATAATTAATAGAATTCTGTTTGTATAGAACAGCTCACTATTCACCATTTCAGACTATCTGTGGAAATGAATTACGTGCTCAAAATGGTACACCAGTGCCCAATCTATACAAAAAAAACTCCGGAAATTTCCATCCAATGTGACCATTGTACTTATGAAGTTACTGACACTTACTAAAATTCCGTCAGATCAAATGGTATGGCTTCCTAGAGTTTTAACCCCAGAACCTTATCTCATCATCACTTCAAGCTCAATATGTCAAAACTTAAATTCGAACTCATTACCTCAATAAAAGCTCCTTGAGCACAGGTAACTTACTAACCTGTGTCCCTGGGTGGAGTTCTAGCAAGGTGTTCTTACAGGTATTTTTTGTATCCTTTCTTCTTAAGACAGCCTTCTATAGAATATGAGGTTCAGGATCCACAAGACCTAGACCACCTCTTCCCTCTGCATTCTCAGGTTCAAATTGCTCCATCACCTATTTTAATTCTCTTTCTAGGAACTTAAGAGCTGCTTTGGATACCTCCTTTAGGGTCCATCTCTAGCTCTCTAGAATGGCCAAGCCCTTGTCAATAGTGACTTCTGGAATATATCCTAAATGTCTTCTTTACTTCATGCTCACTTTCCCTCCCTAGTCCAGACTGCTAGCGGGCCCTTGCCAGTTTCCCTGTATCCATCTTTGTTCCCCTCCAGTTCTTGTTGCACATGGTAACAGGAATGATGGACATGGACATCAAATCCCCTCACTTACCTGTTTAAAACCTTTCTCTGGGGGCGCCTGGGTGGCTCAGTTGGTTGAGCATCTGCCTTCGGCTTGGGTCATGATCCCAGGGTCGTGAGATTGAGCCCCGAGTCTGGCTCCCTGCTCAGCAGAGAGCCTGCTTCTCCTCCCTCTGCCCCTCCCCACTTTCGTGCTGTCTCTCAAATAAATAAGTAAAATCTTTAAAAAATAAAAAAAAAAATGAAACCTTTCTCTGGCTTCCCTCTTACCTTACAGAGTTACATGGTCAGGCCCCTGCCCAAGTCACCAACCTCACTTGAGCCACTCTTCCTTTCTTTCTCCTCAGGCCATACTGGCTTTTATTTTCTCAAACACACCTCATTCTTTCCTTCTGTAGGATCTTTTCAGTCTTACCTGATTCCTGCTTGATGCAAAGCTCTTGGCTCAGTTCTTCATGAGGCTAAAACCTCAGCTTAAATCTCACATTCTCTTGAGAATAACCACAGAGTGGCCCAAATACATTACATGATGTTTGCACATTCTCTCCTTTATAGTCCTTTCACACCATAAGTAAATATTTGTGTCTTTATCTGTGTTCTGTCTTCCCCACAAGTTATGCTTCACACAGCGGGGACCATGTCTGTTTTGTCTACTGTACTAACCTGAAAAGAGATTTTTCAAATAATGCTGTGATTTATCTTTCCAATCACTCCATTTGTTTTTCGGTTGGTTTGTTTGTTTGTTTGTTTTAGCCTAAGAGCATAGAAGAATATTTTTTATTTAATATTTACCTCCATCAGGAACCAAACAGCAAGATGTTTAATTTAAAAGATCTGGCTTCTGGGGCACCTGGGTGGCTCAGTCTGTTGGGTATCTGACTCTTGATCTCAACTCAGGTCTTGATCTCAGGGTCATGAGTTCTTAAAAAGAAAAAAAAAAAAAGATCTGGCTTGTTTTCTCATATAAACTCAAAGTTCCTTGCAGAAAGGATCCACTTTTATGTCTTCCTCAGGCTGTAAGAATCCATTGCATTGTACACAGCAATAGCTCAACCAATTCTTTCTATTTAGTAAAACATGTATCAGGTTAAGGTTGTCATTTGTGGAGAGAGGAAGGACAAAGCATTACAGAGGAATCCCCTGCCATCATCACCCCAATACAAGATGGTGGAACCCCAGTAAGATCAGATGCCAAAAGTTTAAATCTAATCAGGAATTAGATCCAGATAAATGATCATTTTAGAATTTCTCTCCTATCTTCTGAGAACAGGATTTGATCTACTTTTTTACACTGTGCTCTTTTCATTTGACACACCAAGTTGTTTTGTGTAAATGTTTGGAAAATGAATGAAACAGTGTAAGAATGATTTTAGTTAAAAATATATTTTCTTCATAACAGATACTGGCTTCTTTGTTGTCTATAACCTCACACCTTCAATGCTTAACAGCTATAGTCTTAATAGACATGAAGTAATGTTGCTGTCATTAGTGTCAAAATGTTTAAATGAAAAGGGTTGAATTATGTGTTTATTTCTTACAGCCAACTGCACCTATAATATGTGAATTTCTTACAATGATGGCCATTTGTCACACAGCAGTACCAGAGCGAGAAGGCGATAAGATTATTTATCAAGCAGCATCTCCAGGTACAAAGGAAGGAATTATAATGTATTTTTCCAGTGGAAAATTGTTCTGAAATTTGAGGTTGTCTAGAAAAAAATCAGTTTAATTTGAAAAAGTAAAATAACCAAGTTATGTTTTTTTAGATAATAAAAATGTATTTACTAATTAGAAGAAATGTATTTACTGATTAGAAAAAAACGGAATTAAGTATATATGTTAAAATATATAACCTTATCTACATAATTTTTAGCATATGTCATAAATTGCATGTAAATTTGAATTTAAAAAGTCACACAAAAAGTACTTTTTAATACCCATTAGAGGGTCTCCTCCCTTCTTTGAAAATAACCATTTTGCTTTCCTCTTCTGGAAATGATAATCAAGGAGCTTGTTGTGTATTTATGTGGATGAAGAAAGTTCACCATTTGAAAGGGATGCCGTAAAATATGTATTGGCATGGTTATCAATATTTAATGCCTAGGCTTAATTTTAAACCTATTTTCACTGTAAAATTGGGCAATTTGATGATTGCGAGATTTTGGGAAAGAGGGGCAGGAACATACTTTAAAAAACTTTGCTTTTAAGTGTTTTAACTGTTTCTTGCACCTGTGATCTTGCAGAATGTACCAAATTCCTAAAAAGCAGAAGAAATGTTACATCTCATATTGTTAGGATGGACACTATGCGAATGTTACTTATCCCACACCCTACCCTCAGCAACTAGAAAGTTTGATATAATATGGTGATGAAAGTAATATATAATAAAATAAACATCAGTTCAGTTATATCCATTTCTTTTTTTTTTCTTTTTTTTCCTTTGTCCAAGTTTCTCTTTTTTTAATTTGAGTAGAGTTGACACACACGTGTTACATTAGTTCCAAGTGTACAGTTTCATGCATTTATATCCATTTAAATTGAATCCTCAATTCGTATTTTTCTACATTCAGTGGTTTAGGAGGAAAAGCATAAAACATAAGACAATCTTGTGCATTTATTTTGAGAAACTTTTTTATAGAACATTCTGGACCAAGGGTACATTTAAATTCCTTTCTTAGGTGTGTTGACTAACAGTCAAATATGATTCCTGGTTCCCTACGAGTCTCAGAACCTTAAGATGAGTCTACTCGTTCCTTTGGCATTGTCATATGATTTCAAAAGAAATGGATTTCATCAGGGACCAGAATAAACAGAATTTTAATTCTTTTAAAATTCAATAGAAAAACACAGTAATGTATTTCTGTTGTACTAGGGATAATTATTTTATCTCACCATGTATTTGCTTTCACCTTTTTTCCTAAAACAGATGAGGGAGCGTTGGTCAGAGCAGCTAAGCAACTGAATTTTGTTTTTACTGGAAGAACACCGGACTCAGTGATTATAGATTCAGTAAGTTATTTAGTTTTAAGTCTCTTTTTCATCAAAGTAATAACATGTGCATAACTTCAAAGATAAAATAATATCAAAGGATCATAATAAAATAGAGGTTCCCTACCCCAGAAGAAGCCACTTTATCTCTTTCTTCAGGCATTTATAAATGTCCTATTTTCAAAAACATATGTGATGAATGATATCTGTTTTGATTCTTCCATTTGAACATATCTACTGACTTTGTCTTCTGTTATGTTAAATGAGGATTTCTCTCTCTTGATTCACTATCCCTTCCTGGAATATATATTACTATGTGACTGTATATTATTGTAATTACATTACAGCTTTTAGTGAAACAAGTATTCAGACCTAATTTTTAAAATATGCAAAAGACTTGAACAAATATTTCAAAAAAGAAGATATATGAATGGCCACTGAGCACATGAAAAAAAAAAATCATTAGTCATCAGTGAAATGCAAATTAAAATCACAATGAGATGCTATATACCCACCAAAAAGACTAAAATTAAAAACATTGCAGCACCAAATGTTAATGAGAATATAGAACTAGTGGAGGACCCATGTGTTGTTAGTTGATGTGTAAAATGGCATGAGCCCTTTGGAAAGCCTTTTAGAGTTTTCTAACACAGGTAAACATGCACCTGACCCAGCAATTGTACTCAGTTACCCAGGAGAAGTGAAAGCTTGTGTCCACAAACAGATACCTCATGGAATGTTCACAGCAGCTTTATTTAGAGTAGTCAAACCCTGGCAACAAACCAAACATCCATCAGCAAGAGAAGGGGTAAGCAAATTGTGATACACACTTACAGTGTACTATCGAAACAATAAAGAGGAAGGAATTATGGATTCATCAACAACATGGATAAATCTCAAAAACATTATGTTGAGCAGAAAAAGCTAGACACAAAGGAGTGCATCCTCTGGAGAGCAGACAAAAGTGATTATGGGAGTAGAATTCAGAACAGTGGTTGTCCCAGGGTTAGGGAGCAGATGGATTAGAGGAGAGCAAAAGGAATTTATGGGGTGATGGGAATGTTCTACATCTCGATGAAGGTGGTGGTTACACAGTTTTGTAAACGACACAGTTTCCACCAAACTGTGCATTTAGTGTCTGTGTCCTTTTTGTATATAAGTTGCATTTCACTAAAAAAAATCATGATTTAGTGTTTTTTGTTTTGTTTTGTTTTGTTTTTAATTTTTTTTTTTAAGATTTTATTTATTTGAGAGAGAGAGAATGAGAGACAGAGAGCATGAGAGAAAGGAGGGTCAGAGGGAGAAGCAGACTCCTTGCTGAGCAGGGAGCCCGATGCAGGACTCGATCCCGGGACTCCAGGATCATGACCTGAGCCGAAGGCAGTCGCCCAACCAACTGAGCCACCCAGGCGCCCCATGATTTAGTGTTTGCTATTTTGCCTGCACAAGTATACACAGTTGAACATTGTTGTATTCAGGATTTTTTCCTTTCTTTAATTTTATGTTTCCTAATATAAATTATTTCCTGAAGATAATTTTTCCTTTATTTCCTAAAGATAAGTCCCTTACCTTGTTTTGTTTTTTTTTTCAATTGCTTCATTTTCTTTCTACCTATTAGTGATTGTTCCCGTATCTTCTTAGTACACTCTAAGTCACACCAGGTAATCTGTCAGTTGGCAGTTCTTACCTTGAGACATGCCCATCCATGGCTCTAGAAGTTCACCATTCTTTTCGGTCTATGCCGTCTTTGTTCTAAGGCCTGTTTCTACAACACTGGGAATCCCTTTTGATTTTCTTCTGTTTGGGACTATTTGCTGTGTCTCAAATCTTCTTTCCTAGTGACCTTCCCTGTTTTGACAGAACACATTTCATGTTTGTTTCTTCAGGTTAAACAGTCATTCCGGAAGAAGAAGACACAGTAGTGATAGCCCTCATTAAGTCCAGCTCCTGACTCTTGGGCTCTGAGATGCACTGGTTGATGGGTCACCATTTTGTTCATGGTTGTCATCCTGGAATTGCTTTATCATCTTCCTGAGAACTTTCTTTACTTCTATCCTGTGTTAGATCTTCAATTCCTAAATCCCATGACAAGAATGTTCTTGGTTTACTCTTTTACTTCTGTGGAATACATTTTTTAGTGGCTTTTTGGGAAAAGATACATGGGGAGTAACTTATTTTGTAGTCCTTTCAAGTCTAAACGTTTTCCATGCTACTGTTATACTTAATTGATAGTCCAGATGAATATAGAATTAAGGGATAGAAATTATTTTCCTTAATAATTTTAATTTTTCCACTATTTTCTGGTTTCCAGGACACCTCATTGAGAAATCAGAAGCTATTTTGATTCCACATCTTTTGTGCCTTGCCCCTACCCACTCTCCCACACTCTGGAAGGTTCTAGGATCTTTCTCCCAAGAGTTTGGATATTTCATGGCAGTGTGCCTTAGTGGGAATATTTTTAACCCACTGTACTGAGCACTGGTGGGCCCTTTTCCATTTGGAAAATTCAGTTCTGGAAATTTTTTCTTAAATAATTCCATTTTCCTTCCCTCTTTTTGCCCTGTTCTCTCTCTTCAGAATTCTTGAACTAACCGTTAGCTTTTCACTAATGCTTTTCATGCCTTTGACTTTTTGCTCTGCTTTTTGGAAGTTTACATCAGCTTTATCTTCTTAACTTGCTATTCATGTTTTTTGTTTCTAATTTCTGCTCCCATGTTTTTGGTTTTGAGAAGTTTGTTTTGTTCTTTCAGTATTTCTTTTTAATAGTATCCTGTTCTTGTTTCATGAATGTCATATTCTCTGAGAGAAATAATGATCGTTTTTTGAAATTTTCATTTAAAAAATTTTACAGGCGTTTAACAAAGCACTTAATTAAAAAGCATTTACAAGCCTTTAGTTAAACTATAGTTTTTACCAGAATATAAAATTGTCTCAAACTATCACTGCAGTTGTTTTGCAGTGATTATAGTTTTGGGAAAAGCATGCTTCACCAAAAGTTAAATATCAGCTCTCAGATGTTCTTCTCCAAAGTTTCTCATTTTCCACTTAGGAGAAAAGAGCAGCATTTAATTACTGTAGCCCTTGCATATGGGGTGTGTGATAGACTCTACCAGATTTTTGACACAAATTGCAATATGCAGAATAATAAGGCCAGTCTCCTCCCAAACTACCAAAGAGCAGCAACCAGGGTATAAGTAGTAATCATAAAAACATAAGAATTATTATAAACAGTCTTATTGTTTCACACATTTTTTTCATAGGTCCCCTTAAAAAGCATATCCTGGCTTATGCGGCAATATTTCCAAGGGTGTAAAACACTGCAGAAAAGCTTTATGCCACCAGGAAGCCACAGTAATCAGTTCCAATGTAGAAAAGAAAACACGACATATGACGCATGTGACAGACCACTTCAGTCTGGTGTTGAAACTAATTGCGGAGGCATCCAGGACCCGCCCACCAGCCCCTCGTGCCCGTCAGGAAACCCAAACTGAAACTTCATTGGTCCATGGGAAATTTTGTTTTTGAATTCTTTTTCCTCCAAATTGCTTCTGTCTGTTGGTTTTGGATATCTCTGTTCCATGTTAGTGTCCTTGGATGTCTGTCAATCATTGGTACTCTCGTGGTTAAGAAGAAGGAACTTGAAAGCAGATGTGGTGGTTCAGAGCCTGAGGGGAATATTTGTCTACACTGAGCTCTACTGTAGGGTGGTCTGGGGGGATTCGTTTGGGAAGTCATGGCGTTTGTACCTCTAAGGCTTCTCTTGAGCTTGTTGAATTCCCCAGAGAGTAACTCCCCATTTCTGCCTGGAAAGGTCTGGCTAAGTTGGTTAGGATATTGGGGCCCAGCGTTTAATATATTTAATATGAATATGATAACAATACCATGTCTTCAACTGTGCCAGTCAATTCTAGACAAAAGATTCTTCTAGACCAAAGGAAGGGCCAGTGCTGAGAGCTCTTTTCAAGTGGCTCTTACCCAGTTCTCCCCATTTTAGGCCCCTTTTTTACCTCACAATTCTAGAGCCAACTGCTTTTTCACATCCTTAAACCACTTAAGGATCATATGGTACAAATCAGGTGGGTTCTCAGCTTTTCCCATGACCACTATAGCATTCAGCCTTCTTGGATCTGCTAAGATCCCACTCACTCATCTGTGTTCTAGCTTCCAAATTTCTGGTGCTATTGTCTCTTTTCTTATTTCCCTGCCATTGTAAGCTTCTTTCTTTTTAAAGTGTTTACTATAGTTTTAGTGAGACTTTGGGAAAGACAGAAATTAAATGTGTATGTTCCATCTTCCCTCTTAACCTGAAAGTTAATAAATTCACTTAAAGAGGGTATATTCAGAAGGGATGCTTTGTTTTTGTTATTTTTTACATTAAAACTTCATGCATAGGGTTTATTTCCAAGAAGCCAAAGATACTTCCAACATGGTATAATCATGTATTCCTTTCCTTCATAGCTGGGGCAAGAAGAAAGATATGAATTACTCAATGTTCTGGAATTCACCAGGTAAGACATCTGCTCTGTGATTTGTATCTGTAAGATAAATTTCTACATATGTTTGGTTTTTTTCCCTTTTAAATAACTAGAAAGTAGGCTTTATTTTTTAACTAAATTTGTTTAGAAAAAATATTAATTTAAAATCTGTAGTATAGCTTGTAATTGTCATAGCTGCTGAGAAATCATAAACACCTATCTTCAGAGTATTGCCAGACATGACTCCTGGAGGCAGTGTAAAATTATTTTTGAACAAAGCTGGTATGGGTCACAACTGTGAGGTATAGGACCAGGAGTCTTAGGGCTGGTGATCTGGAAACATCGTTACACTTAGAGGCAGCAGGATTTATGTGTACTGAAGTCGAATAAAGAGTTAGGAACCCAGCAGTCTAATTCTGTGTTCATTGTATCTAACTATCTTTGGGATTTCAGAAACCATATCCATCTCTCTGTTCGGTATAAAACCAGTTACGATTTAGTAGGAAAAAGCAGAAATCAAGGAGGTTATCCTACTTAACTTTATTAAGGTCAAATAGTAGAGACCTTCTAGGAATAATCAGCGATATGTCTAGGAGTTTGGCTTTTTATTTTTGCATGACTACGTTGTTTCTGAACTAATACGCTCTTTTTTTTTTTATTATTCTTATGTTAATCCCCATACATTACATCATTAGTTTTAGATGAAGTGTTCCATGATTCATTGTTTTGAACTAATACGCTCTTAAGGCAAATAGGCCTCCATTAACAGACAGGATAGTCTTTAAAGATTGCATCACCATCGGGCGCCTGGGTGGCTCAGTCGTTAAGCGTCTGCCTTCGGCTCAGGTCATGATCCCAGGGTCCTGGGATCGAGCCCCGCATCGGGCCCCCTGCTCAGCAGGAAGCCTTGTTCTCCCTCTCCCACTCCCCCTACTTGTGTTCCCTCTCTCGCTGTGTATCTCTCTGTCAAATAAACAAATAAAATCTTTAAAAAAAAAAAAAAAGATTGCATCACCATTAACAATAGGACACTTAGGGCCAGGCCACAGGCAGGAAGTAACACTGCTGTTCAAGGAAATAAGTGTTCACTTATCTTCTTGAAGTTTCTCCTACATAAGACAATCTTGTACACTGACTAGAAAAGGCATTTCCTGCAGTATGAAGGTTCCTCAAAAAGTTAAAAATAGAACTACTCTATGATCCAGCAACTGCACTACTAGGTATTTACCCAGGAGATACAAAAATATGGATTCAAAGGGACACATGCACCCTGATGTTTATAGCATCATCAACAATAGGCAGATTATGGAAAGAGCCCAAATGTCCCTCAGCTGATGAATGGATAAAGATGTGGTATATATGCACAATGGAATATTACTCAGCCATCAAAAAGAATGAGATATTGCCATTTGCAATGACATAGATAGAGCTAGAGTATTATGCTAAGTGAAATAAGTCTGTCAGAGAAAGACAAATACCATAGGATTTCACTCATGTGTGGAATTTAAGAAGCAAAGCAAACAATCATAGGGAAAAGAGAGAGGCAAACCAAGAAAAAGACTCTTAACTATAAAGAACAAACTGATGGTTACCAGAGGGGAGGTGGATGGGGGCATGGGTTAAGTAGGCGATGGGGATTAAGGAGGGCACTTGTGATGAGCACTGGGTGATGCATGGAAGTGCTGAATCACTAAATTGTACACCTGAAACTAATATTACACTGTATGTTAACTAACTAGAATTTACATAAAAACTAAAAAAATAATAAAAACACATAACTTACTGGAAAAAAAAAAAAAGAAAAGGCATTTCCTTTTCAGTGCCAGCTTTGGTTGCTATCTTGGTTGGGAGTGACCACATGCCATTGGTTAATATCAGAAATAGTGGGGTCTGTCTAATGTATTATTTAAACACTATTTTCCTTACTTGTATGCACTGAAAGGCTCAAGGGAAAATGCATGAGAAGTTGATGAGTAACTGTAATAGAGTATTTCCAAAATGTATCCCCCACCTTTTTTTTTATGTCGAAGTGGCTGTTTTTCCTAAGTCTACTTGCTTTATACCTGCAAAATATTATAAGTAATATATCAATTAGCATTTGGGTATGTTTGTTTATTAACACACACCCTTGAAGCACCACAAAGAAAAATAAAGCAAGGTTAGGGGTTTAGGGTCTTTCAGGATGCAGTGTTGGGGGTGGGCGTAAGGATGAAAGTGAGAAGAGTGACTATGGAGGTCTTAAAAGAGATTCTGGAAAAAACATTAGTGGTTTGGACTAGGATGATGCTAGCACAAAGAAAGTGAAGTTGATAGAATCCAGATACCTTTTGGAAGAATGTCAGGGGGCCTTTGGGATGGATTGGAGTTAGAAGAAAAGAGGGAGGGGTTGGAGTCTCTGGTGTGAACAGCTGGGTGGGTAGGGGTACCATTTACCCAGATGGCACATACAGAGATAGGAATAGATGTGCAGGATGAGATGTTTGAATTTGTTATGTTTGAGATGCCCGTGAGATACACACATGGAGGTGTCAGAGGTAGGCACTGGATGTGAGGGCCTGGAACACAAAAGAGAAGCCTATGGCTGAGATATAAATGTGGTAGTCATTGGCCTGTAAATGGTCATCAAAGCTACAAAGATGAATTGGATCTCCTGGAAATATAGAGTGAGGGAAACAAGAAAGACTGAGGATTGCACTATGACTAACTCCAACTTCTAAGGGTTGATTAGAAGGACAAGAAGCAAAAGAGACTGCTTTGTAGCTAGAGATGTGGAGGATAAAGAGAGGATAAGACCACAGAGCCAAGAGAAGAGGCTTTTTTTTGAGGTGACAGTGGTCATCTGTGTCAGAGACCCACAGCAAGGTTAGGTGAGCTGAAGGTGGACCATATTTGCTGGATTTAGCCGTTCAGTGGGAGGGTCAGGAGAGAAGCCAGGTGGGAATGATGGGGATGCACTGGGGGTGGGGGGCGCACACAGGGGATGTAAGTAGAGATTGTCGGTGTCTGCAGCAGTTGTTTGGAGTTGAGTCGTGAGGGGGATGAGGCTCGGTGGGAGTGGATTGTTTGGGCTGAGTTTTGTAGGCGAGAGACTCCAACGTGTTTAAGTACTTATGAGAGAGACCCTGTCGAGAAGGGGACAATGCAGACTCAGGGGAGAGCAGCATAACTTTAGGAGTGAAGTTACTGAGAAAGAGAGGGGGTTCACAGCACACGGGAAAGGAAGGTCTCTGAGAGGAAAAGAAACACCCCCTCCGTTGTCAGGAAAAGAGGCAGAGAGGATGGTGACCAGCAGAGAATTGTGTGAATGTGTAGGTGTTAATGGCAGAAAGGATAAGAATTCTTGTCTGAGGCTTCCATAAGGTGAATTGCAAAAATTCCAAGGGTCCGGAGGATGAGGGTGAATTAAAGACTTGGAGAATGGAGAAGGGTTCCAAGTCCTGCAGATGGTGAGAGAGCGAGCTTATTAGAAAGAGGACGGCAGGGAGCATGCAAGTGACAGCATATCATGGATTTCCTAAGCTCTGTGGCAGGGCGACTTTCCTCCAGTCCATCCATCTACTCTGATGCTAAAGAAAGGGTTCCCATTTACCCAGGATTTGGGCATTCTGCCAGGAGAAGAAAAGAGCAGGAAAGTTGGTGAGCTTGGGACCATCTCATTAAAGTTGGAGTAAGAGAGGCACCAAGAAGGGCTGAGACAGAATATAGAATGTGCAATGTCCTTGTGAAGAGGGCCCAGGTAAATGTCTTCCCGAAGTGCAGGGATGGCCGTCGGAGGAACCCACACAGTGGAGATTAGAGATGGAGACACAGAGGACTGAATATTTCTAGATGCCTTGGAAAGAAACTCCTAACTGTATGCTAGGACACCTTATCTTGGCTACTTTATATTGGACTCATTTTCGTTTTTAGCAGAATGTTGCAAGGTAAAACAAATAGATACAGACGCTTGAGAGAAGTCCCTTCCCCCCCTCATTTCTGGAGAGAGTGCTGATACATACTTGGTTCCGAATGAGGCACGTCCTATGCAGGGCTGTGCCAGTTTGTTCTACTCACTGTTACTTGCTGTCTCTGCAGATGCTATATATTTAACTAACATTTTTATATCGCCAACACAAGGTTAAAATGTTTGTGCTCATTAGCTTAGCTTGGTAATGCGAATAGATTTTTTACATGCTGCCTGTGGCTTGCTAGAAATCATTGAGAAGTAACAGTTTGTGAAAGCTGAAGTCAGTTTTAAAGGGCTAGTGTTTGCCTTTCTGTGTGATTTGGGTATGTATTTAACGATGGATTATTATTTCTGTTTGCATTAAAAGCTATAACATACAATTCATCTTATTAGATACTGACTTAAAGATTTTTGAAATCTGAAAACATTGAACCAGAACTCTCCTCTGCCCAGGTGGCTCCTAACTCCTGCAGGTTTCCCAGGATTCATTTTGTAAATTATTCCTTTAGGGCAGTGGATGGTACCCTGGTGCCTTACAAAACAGAATGTAACTCTCGAAGGTACCCAGACCACACACCCAGGGGATGGTTTGTATCTGTGGAAGGATAGGGCTCATAATTTGGTAAAATTTATTTTTCACTGTGAGTATTAAAATATGTGAGGCATGACAAACATATATATGCATATGCTCAGTATGATGACACATTATGGAAAACCTCTTTCAGCGCGAGAAAAAGAATGTCAGTGATTGTTCGGACTCCGTCCGGGAAGTTACGACTTTACTGCAAAGGAGCTGTAAGTTTTTATTTTTGTCTTTTACAGTTTTGATTTATGATGATTTATAATGTATACATTCAGCATTCTGCTATGGAAATGTAACACAGATGTTTAGCATAAAGCTGCTGACATCCACTTTCCTTGGTGTTTTATAGTAATAGCGTTCAGCCTCTTCTGGTGAAATGTGGAATTCCTTCTGGGTAAATTTGGTGCTTTGAAAAAATTTGGCCTAGTTTGTTTATAGAATTCAATTTTGATACTTAATATTTGAGGCTTATATTATAAAATACATTAGAAGACAATTAAATCAGAAAATGCTTTGAAATTAGAAATGTAGTGATCCACACCAGTTTGAATGTAATTTTTTAAAGACTATAGAAATGGGGGGGGGGTGCGGGGATGGATCACAATTACTGCTATAATTTCATGATATGGTCATTACTATTTGTCTTGCATTGTTTTCATTATAAAAGAATTTCTGACTATTTGGTATATTGGCAGGTTATATTGACAGAAAGAGTAATATGTCATTCAAAGTGATTTTTCCTAGATAAAATATGTTTACACTCATGGAAAAATAAGGAGTCTACTGACCAGTCTACTCATAGAAAAAAAAAGGAGACTTTTGTTCCAACAATTATTATTTTCCTTCTGAATTAGCCTTTCCAGGTACCTAGTCTACTTGGACTAGTCAGGTAACTTACCAGCCTGGAACTTTCCAAATTTAAATACAATCATCAACCTTCATTTATTAAATGAAACTTAGAAACTGCACTTATGAGGAAACCAAACTTATTACTTAAATTTTTGTTGAAAATGTTTTTCAGTGCCTTGGTTTTAAAACATTGAAATGCAGTTTTTGAATGCCTTGGTTTTAAAGCATTTTGGTAGAATTATTTCATGATGTCTCATAAATTTAGTTTTAGAATTCCTCTGGTTGTTAATTGAAACAACTAGTATTTATTCATTGTGTGCACTTTATCTACCAGACTCTCAACTGGATTTTGGAGAAAGGAAGATAAGACCCAACACTTGTCAGGAACTAAGCTGAGTCAGGGAAATATATATAAAGAGAAGTTTAGGATACAATATTGAGGTATATTGTAAAGCTCTTCCACATTCCAGTGGTAGCATTCATTGATAATGGAATAAAGAGAGCTTTTAAGACCTTCTACTTTAAATGGTTATGTGTCCAGTTTGCACCCAACTCACATCCTTCTTTTCTTAGTTTTGAGTAATCTTCCATCTAGAACCTTTGTTTGGGGAGTTAAAGCATTGAATAAAAAATAAAAACATTGGACTTCCTTTTTGAATAATCATGGAGGTAGTTTGCATACATTAACTTGCTTATTGTATTGTTTCCCCTCGCTACCAAGTTGGCTATGAAATGTGGTTGAATACTAAAAAGGCAGAAACATGTAAAACCAGGTACATTTGAGAACTGCATGTAGTTTGGCAGAGAATAGTAGATTCAAGGCTGGAAAGGTGGACATGCTTTAGGTCATGGGGTTTTTTTCATGCTCAAGAACTTGTACTTTTTTCTGAATTGTTCTGATGCCATTTGGGAAGATGACTTAAGGCAGAAAGGAGATGCATACGGAGTTCCCATTGATGCTATTGACTATAGTCCAAGAGTTGATAAGAGGATCTGAACGAGGACAGTTGCAGAGAGGATTGAGAAGACAGAGATTTAGGATTTAGTAATTGATTACATGTGGGTGATAAGGGAAACCATGGTCTAGGATTATTATCCAATTTGGACTTGGCTGAGTAGATGAAGTGGTACCACTTCCCGTGATAGAGGGTTGGGAGCTACATCTGGGCCAAGAGGCAGAGATGCTTGGATTTCACAGGGGAAGGAACCTGGGATGCTGGTACAAAGTGTAGCTGGAAGGTAAAAGCAGGGGATTGATGAGATCTTGTAAGAAGGAAATATTACATGAAAAGAGAGGAGGGCTAAGGGTGAGGAGTAGAGGATCTAAAAAGAGAGATCAGAATTGGGAAGAGAGTCTGAGGAGTGTTGATTCCCTGGTAGAGTGAATAATCAACAGTGACATGTGCAACAGAAGACTTAAGTAGTTAAGAGTCAGTTAAGGAGTCAGCTAATACTTTCCAGTCAAGTTAACACAGTCTGCTCAAACTTTAATGTTTCTCCTCTATTCCAAATCTATGACAGTGATGGTTACAGTATAAAGAGAGAGCAGAAAGGTAGAGCCAGGCTTAAAAACAAGATAAATATCTTTGAAGCCCCAAACAGGAATAGAAAATCAGCGTGGTACACTGAACTGAGGTCTTGAGTTGAATGGGGTAGGAGTCCCAGGCCCGGGATCAGGATCAGGGAGCGGTGGTTAGAATTTGGTTTCTGTAAGACGGTGGGGGCAAATAGTGCTTTCTGTAAAATGTGGATAGGAGCCAGCCTCCCCTCTTTGATGCCTGAGATGGTGGTGAGCTTCCTAATCCTGAGAAGAGACTAAGAAAAACTCATGCCAACTCTGCTGGGGGGAGTATATAAAACCACTAGATTGGGGTATGCACAAGCAGAGAGAGCAAAACTAAGAGACACATGAGGAAATCTCATTCCAAAGAGTACAAGCACATAAACAACCGGACATGAATTCACTCCAGGTGAAATCATTTGTGTAGACAAGCCTGAGCAAGGATGCTTAGTTCAACATGATTAAAAAAAAAAAATTACTATTTTTAATCAAAAAGAAATGGAGAGGGTGGGGATATGTGTAAGCTAAATTGGAAATCATAGATTTAAGAGAAAACATCAGAAAATGGAATAAACTCTAAATTAAACAGAGTGGAAGAGTCAGGGGTGCAGTTAGTGAATTAGAAGATGGTATGGAAGAGTTCATCTAGAACATAACACAGAGAGATGGTGGCTCTGTGGTGTGAGTGTATATGGATGATTTGTTTTTCTCCTTTTTCCAGGTTTTCTGCAGTGAGGTTGCCTTGCTAATTTTTAAATGAAAAAAAGGAAAAGTATACAATACACAGTTTATATCTGCAATAGTAGCCGATTTAAGAAGTTACATTTACACAAATAAAATCTTAATTTATTCAAGAAAATAAAAACCCTCCCCCAATACTTATATACTAGAGGAAAAATTAGAAACTTGACTATTACACTCAGTGCTTTAGGGACCTTAAAGTGACTGAAAATTTCTAATTAAGTGCCCCCTACATAAAATTCTGTGCCACACATCGAGAAGACCACATCTGAAATCAGTTATGTTTAGCAGTTCACCACCACATCATAAGCAGAGTACAGATAAATCCGAATGGAACGCACAAACACAGAAAATATTCTTCTACATTTACATATAGATGTGTCTGATGATTTTAGCAAATGTTCCAGATCACAGGGGCCAAAGCTTCATGCGGCAGGTCAGTCTCCCCCTGTTGGGTAACCTGACAGCAAAATCAGAGTCCTCCTGGCAACTGCCTAATTTGTAGCAAGATTACCTAGATAACTTCGGTATAAATTGCAGTGCTTAAATAAGTAATTATGTCAGACCTCTTTTTTTCTATTTGTTACCTTCTTACTATTGACTCTTGCATTTCACTGTATAGTCCTTCTTTATTTGACAATATTGTCCTCAGGCTGACTGAGGACTACATCAGGTTTTTATTCATGTAATACGTATTTTTTGAACAACTGCCACGTGCAAGACACAGTAGGTGAGGACGGAGCAGCATTGGAAACTGAGTCTAAAAGATGAATAGGAAAATGACTTTTCAAGTGAAAATTGACCTAAGATGAATTATTCATCGTGAAGCCCTAGGCTCTTTATTGACTATGCGCCACCTGGGGAGCATCCCCTCATGCCCAATTTTCCACTCTCACCTTGCTGAGGGCTGGGACACCACATGAGTAAATTCAGTTAGGATTTCCTGCAAATGTAGACTCAGTAGGCTCTAAGTCTGATCTTAGGGGATACACATGCTTTAGTTCCTGTGAAGAAACCTTTTTTGGTCATAACCATGTGAAGCCGTTACTTTGGGTGAAGAGGTTATTTGTATGTATTTATTTCTCACATGTAAGCCTGGCCAATTGACTGTCACTTAAAAACATACTGTCTAATTCATGTAGAAGGCCACATTCTGTCCCCTGCTTTCCTTGATACTATAAAGAAAGTAGAAAATTCTATTTCAAGCATCAGTTTCTTCCACTAGAAAACTTGGCTACATGGCAGAATTTAATCTCCCTTATCACTTTTGTTTTCATGATGTTAATTTTTTTTAGAGATTTTCTTAGTTTTAAAATGGCCTATTTTAATTTCATTGAAAATGTCATTAGCCTCTGGAAAAAAACAGAGTTCATGAGTTATACCTTTCATTCCTAGAAAGGAGCCAAGAGGGGAAATTATCATTTCCTTTTGCTTTGCCCCCCTTCCCATTCCACCACTGAAAAATGAAAAGAAATTCATAATTGGGGCCTGGAATATTCCATCTGTTCTGAGGTCACTAAGTTCTTGTTTCTCTCAAGGGTTCTAAATCATACTCCATTAGTCTGCTTCCAAATCTCAGCCCTGAGACTGGAGACCCCAAAATGGGTAATACCACTGAGAAAGTAATTGCAGGTAAATGATTTATTTTTTCCTAGTCTAATAAAACCATGGAGGCCAAACACTAAAATTCTTAAAACATTAAACCCAAGCCGAGGAATAAACTAAAGGAACAATAAGCAGTTTCTAAAGGGGCAAAAATCAGAGAAAAGTCAGTGGTACATACGTTCAGGCTGAAAGGGACTTTAAAGATAATCCAGTAATTGAATTTCACAAACTAAGTGAATTGAGCTTTTAGAGGCTAAAGTGAACAATCAGAAATATTCGGCTACCGGCAATGCTAGGCTTTTCTTCGAAATTCTCCCTGTAATACCCACCAGCCCTCTCTGTGCATTTGGACCTGTGTTTCTCAAAGTTTGTTCTGTGGGAGCACCAGTCCCATACAGATGCCCTAATCTATAGCTCGGGCTCCATAGTGAATGAGTTTGGAGCACATACCATATGGCCCTCTTAGAGATCTACTGGGCACATTAGCATTTTAAAGGCTCCAAGAAGTATTACCGCAAGGCAGGCTTTGTTCAGCCAGCATTTCCCAAACTTTTTGAGTGCTGGACCATTCTCCCCTATGGCACCTATGTCTTCATAGGGTGCCTATTCCCTGCAGTGTCCTGCAAAAAAAACCTTCAGGGGTGGGGGAGATCTTGCAAGATAAGCGAAGTGCTGGTAGAATATGAGATGCGTAACACTGGAGTAAGTCCAGGTTTATTCACAAAGGAGAAAGATGAACATATGGGACTCAAACCTTGTTTCTTAGCGTCATTAGGGAAAGTGTCATTAGAGAAAAAATATTTTGTGCTTTAAAGCTAATGCTCAAAGTGGTTGTTTTTATACTAATTTGCTGCTCATA
>NC_138370.1:146506824-146559401 GCF_054177405.1 Leptonychotes weddellii
GGCTCCCTGCTCAGTGGGAAGCCTGCTTCTCCCTCTCCCTCTGCTGCTCCCCTGCTTGTGCTCTCTGTCTCTCTCTCTTCGACAAATAAATGAACAAAATCTTTTTTAAAAAAAAATTAAAATCAATCAGTCTCCCATCGAAATTTTCACTCTTGTCTGCCGCAGCTTGAACTGTTGCCAATGACAGCAAGCCTGACCTCTGATCAAATCCTTTTTCCTCTTCATCCAAGCGATGAAAAGAGGGGATTGTTTTTAAAAGCACCAGGCTTCGAAAAGCAAGGACATAGAGACCCTTCTCTCAGTTCTCCGAAAGTGCAAGAGCATGGAGATGCTCACGTTCATCTTCAGTGGGGCTTGGCAGGTAGAGCCTAGCTGGTGTCCAGCACTGGTTCTTTTAATGGTAAGGGAGGGTTCGGGGAGCATCCTTGTCTTCTCTGGTTGTGATATGAAGATACTCCAGGTCTTAGACAGAGCTGAGTTGGCTTGGCCTTCACCTCCACCCTATTCTTTCTGGCCCTAGGCTGAACAACACTTAGACTCCATGGCTACCCCTGAGTAAGTCTCCAGCCAAGTTTCCAAAAGAGAAAAACATGGGGCGCCTGGGTGGCTCAGTTGGTTAAGCAACTGCCTTCAGCTCAGGTCATGATCCTGGAGTCCCGGGATCGAGTCCCGCATCGGGCTCCCTGCTCGGCAGGGAGTCTGCTTCTCCCTCTGACCCTCCCCCGTCTCATGCTCTCTCTCTCTATCTCATTCTCTCTCTCAAATAAATAAATAAAATCTTTAAAAAAAAAAAAAAAACTGTTCAAAAGAGAAAAACATGTCCTGATATGGCCCCAAAGATTTAAGTTCTGTGCTCAGTGAGCTGGCAACAGACAACCCTACTCCTTTCTTGGAAGATAGAGTCCTCTGGGCACTTTATGTCTTATGTTCTCTGCTGCTTGTTTCTGACATGTTCCCTGGCCATATTTTATTTGGCTTGAGATCACTAGCACCTAGTTATTCTGAGAGTTAATGACCTTGAGTGAGGGTGTTGTCTTCTCAGGAACCTAATTAACTGCATTTGTCCTGGCTGCTAAATGCTTTTGTTTCTTCTTTGTTCCAATCCACTATTTTTTTCTGGCTGAGGGTTGCTTCCAAGTGAATTATGAAATTGATAGGCACCAAGCACTGGGAGTAGGTCACCTCAAACATCAGCTTCGATTGTTTTCCCAGGGTGTTTCTGATGAGTCCTTTGTTTTGTCACTATACCTCAGTTTTTTTAGACTTTTTTTTTTACTATTTCCTTTTTTTAAAATTTAAATTCAATTAATTAACATAATATGTTATTAATTTCAGAGGTAGAGGTCAGTGATTCATCAGTCTTATATAATACCCAGTGCTCATTACATCATGTGCCCTCCTTAATGTCCATCACCCCATTACCCCATCCCCCCACCCCCTCCCCTCCAGCAACCCTCAGTTTGTTTCCAATGATTAAGTCTCTTAATGGTTTGTCTCCTTCTCTGATTTCATCTTGTTTTATTTTTTCCTCTCTTCTCCTATGATCCTCTGTTTTGTTTCTTAAATATACTACAAATTTGCAGTGACGAAGAGCAGTAATAAGCACAACCATATATCCCTGTAAGAGGCAGATGGCTTTCCAAGTAAATGCCACTGGGGTCCCTCTCTTTCTTCATAAGCGTCTATGAAGCCTCTGTTGTAAGCCAGCCACTGTGCTCAGTACGGGAGCTATGGAACTGAAGAACTCAGGGCCCTCCCCTCCAGGAGCTATACACTAACAGAGGAGCTCCACAAGAAAAACAATATGGAACATTGTCGTTCACACCATATGAGCATTTCGGGATTTCTGCCTCGGGTCTGAGTGAGAGGAGAATTCTTCAGAGATAATGGCATGAACCGAGTCTTAAAGTAGACGCAAGGCAGACAGTGGAGAGAGTTGGAGGGGGCGAAATGGAGAAAAAGTGACCAGCATGTGCAGAGACCTGGGTATATAGGAGGTAAATGGCAGGGAAGGAGGTCGAAGACACTTGGTACATGGTGAGTGAGCTAGCCTTTGGCAGTTGGACTTCATCCTGGGGATGAACGATCGGAAGATTTCAAGCAAAAGAATAACCTGATAAGATCAGGGTGTCGGGAAAAAATCACTTTGGAAAAAGCACAAAGGCTGTATTGAAAGAGCTGGGAATCAAAATCAGGGGGCCAGCTGAAGGTAAGGGGAGCTTTGATACCCATTTTACACTGAGGTTGTGTCCTAACTGAATCAGACGTCAACCATATTATTTAAATTGAATTGGTCTTTTCAAAACAAGACTTAGTTATATAAAAATGGAAGGGTCAGACTTCTGAATGAAATATTATTTGGTGTTGGGGGGATGTCTGCTACCTTCTTTCAGGGTTAAGAACTTTATGTTTCGCTGTGGCTGAGATTTCGGAGAGCGACTTTGAGGAATGGCGAGCGGTCTATCAGCGCGCATCCACGTCTGTGCAGAACCGGCTGCTGAAGCTCGAAGAGAGTTATGAGTTGATTGAAAAGGTACGTGAAAGACCATTTTGCTCATACAGAAAACTTGGTTTCCAGAAAACTTCAGTCTTTTCAAGGAGCCAATAAATAAAGATCAGAATATCTTGACACACCTCTTACTGTTGAATCTCCTCTGGTCCAAGCATTAACAAATCTTAATACTGGTTAAGGCTTTTGCTGAAAAGTCTCTAGAATTGCTTTGTATAGATCTTCCTACTTTTTATAATTTTGGATCAAAGTTAGGCTAGTCTAACCGCTTCTTGCCGATGTCTACTGTTGCATCTGTGTCATTGAAGATAAGCGTGCCCTCCCCCCACACACTTGCACACAAGTTACATATGCATGCATGTGTGCATAGAGTTGATCATGGTGTATCATGTGTAATACAAAATAATATAATAAAAATACAGCTTGTGTGACTCTGTAGCTAATAATAAAAATGTATAAGTGAACAACCCAGTGCTTATCCCTGGCTAGCCAGTGTGTGTGTGTGTGTGTGTGTGTACATAAATGTATGTGTGTGTACATATATGTGTGTGTACATAAATGTGTGTGTGTACATAGACACACATCCCTCATTTGCGTCACAACTAAAAATACTCTCATTTTACAGATAAGGAGACCAAGGCTATTCATCCAAAAAGTGATGGATACACTCTTATTGATGCTTTATAAATAGCAAGAAATCTTGCTTCCTTAATTCAAAATAGCAGACATTTTTGTGTAGTACTCACTGTGTGCCAGGTGCTGTTTGGAGCCCTTGAATCTATTAACTACTTAATCCTCACAACGTCCCTTTGAGCTAGGTATCGTTCATTCCAGTTTTACAGATGAAGACACCAAGGAAACGGAGAGGTTAAGAAATTTGGTTGAGATTACACAGTTCAAAAGAGGGTAGCCAGAATCCTCATTCTGGCTCCAGAGTTCGTGCTCCCGGCTACTTAAGTTATCTTCATTCTAACCTTTCACTTTCCATCAAATAACTTCCTAACTGCAGAATTCCTTAACTTTATTCATGTTTATACTGCACAGGATCAGGTTTGTCTGTTAGCTTCAGCTTACTGAATCCTGCCTGCAGATAAGTAAAAGCTGACTTTTTTTTTTTTTTAACTCCTTCCTCCCTTTCAAGCAATTTACTCCCTGGTGCTTCCTTTCTTGAAAGGTGGTTGCGCCTCCCTTCCCCGTGTGCCGTCCCCTCTGTGTAATCCTGGGGAATGTCCCACCCTAGCTGCAGGCGGTTTTCTCTGCTGAATACCGTGGCCATATGTGACTCTAGATATTGCCTCTCCTGTCTCCTCAATAGACTGTGATCACTTTAGAAGCTGGTTTGTTTCTCAGACCTTCCTTATGTTTGAACTTATTTTTGGATCCTGCTTATTTCTCAAAGACATGTGATAGCATATATGATATCTTCCAGCTTGATACTCGTCCCCCAGTTGTAGAATTACACACACCGCTCGCTCTCAGTTAACTTGTTGAGTGTCTCTCTCTCTCTCCAGATGTATTTATATATGAGTATGTCTTTGGGACATGATGTGGCAAAATAAAATATTTTATTATTTATAAGGCCATGACCATAATCTCTTTCAATCTCCCTGACCAAAGCTACTTGTTGTCCTAAAGTACTAACGGTATTGATTTTTAATCTGTTGCCTTTCTTATTCTTTTGAGAACTAAAACAAAACAAAAAACTACCATTTGGAAATAAGTTTTCTCCTGTCTCCTTATGGACACAGCCTGAAGATAATGGAGCCTTTGCCCTCCATGGTAATGTGGTAGAATTAATATACAATAAGTTACAGTCAAGTATTTGAAAATGGATTCGAAACATTAAATTTTATTTCTATAGGAAGCATACTGTCAAAAATTCTGGAGTTGAATGTTTAAATGTGCCTAATAACATTTTTACTCTGAGCGCTCTAGAGTTTATAGATTATATTTTATAGGTTTAACAGTTGTTGGGGGGGGGTGTGTGTGTGTGCGCACAGTATCTGATATTAAAAACCTTGTGACTTCCATCTTTTAAATGAAATAGATGCTCAACTTCTCTCCAGCAGATGGCGATCATGAGTCACACTGAAATTTAAGTTGCCTGGGGAAATGGCATTACATGTATATTTTTAGCTTACAAATACAGATGTCTCCCTCTGAGTGCCTCTTTCCTAAAATGAATGAAAAGAGGAATTTATACCTGTTTCCTTTTTACTTTCTGGTAAGCCATGGTCTCTAAGTTTTATTGAAAAAAATCTGAAAGCCAGAAAGGTGAAGGGATTGGTTCCCTTGCTCAGCCAGCTTCCAAATAAGGACTGGTTTTCTGTGTCCATCCCTACCCCTGAAACCATAATTTCATTCAAGTATTAATTTCATTAACTTTAATTAGGCTTCTAATAGATGTTAGGTATTGGGGAAGCACAAGCAAACAAGGAACACTCAGCTGAGACCCTGAGCATCACGGTCTGAACAAATTCCTTAAGTAAGGAAATCTAAAGGAACCCAGAGTGGTAACCCACAAACTTGGTCCAACGGAAGCCTTCAGAGAGGTGGTAACTTTTAAAATGAAACCCAAAAGGTTATCTTACCAGTTAAAGGAGATGGGTGGTTGGAGGAGGTTGTTTTTGGTTTTGATTTACTATACAAAAGATCAGAGGTCTTTTTAGGGAAAAAGAACAGGCACATGATACTGAAGAGTCTGCCACTGAGCGCTATTTTTCTGACAAATGCTTTTCCCACCCCGATCATTGGAAGACTGTTGGGTTTTTAATGTATCTAGAGCCGGGACGATATCACTCCTTCCTTGGTCTTAGCTTCCGTTCTTTGTTAAAATCAACAGGGGTTAGTGTTCCATAGGAATTGGGGGTGACTGCCATTAAAACCACCCCACTGAGGCATGTTTCAACATGTCAGAGCACGTATCCTGCTGGTGCATTGCCCCGGCTTTAAATTCAGCTGCGTACAGTTAGGGGTCAACCGTTTTGGCTTCTTCTTTGGCTACTTTAAATGAGACATGTTGATTATGTAATCTTTTTTTATGTGATTGGAATCTTTTTTATGCAGACCGTAAGAATGGACTTCGCATATGAGATAGTGAATTTTAAACCATGAGAGTCGTTTTTAAATCTTTTTTTTAAGAGCAAAACCCATTTTCCAAACAAAATATTGCCTGAATCATCATATATATAGTAGATAAAAGCAAAGCTGCTCTGTTTAAAGAGTGGAGGGGTAGGGAGAAGCCCCACATTGGCTCTCCCCTCAGCCTCAGCACCTTGCCCTCATCAAGGTCTATCAGGAGCTTTTTCCCAATTCTGGGGTTCCACTGAGCACCGTTTGAAAACCATATAATATTCCATCTGTGTGTAAAATTTTTGGAAATGTGCTCCTCAGAATACTATATATTTTCAATATTTTTCACTTTTCAATGAAAGATCAGATCATCATTGTGGTCCTATACAAATTGTTTCTGAACATATTTGAATTAATTATGTGAAATGCCATTGACACGTTAGTGATAGTGTTACATTAAAGACATTCAAAATTTGGGGCGCCTGGGTGACTCAGTCGTTAAGCATCTGCTTTCGGCTCAGGTCATGATCCCAGGGTCCTGGGATCGAGCCCCGCATCAGGCTCCCTGCTCCATGGGAAGGCTGCTTCTCCCTCTCCCACTCCCCCTGCTTGTGTTCCCTCTCTCGCTGTGTCTCTCTCTGTCAAATAAATAAATAAAATCTTTAAAAAAAAGACATTCAAAATTTGAAAGATTTGTAGTTTTTCCTGAAAACAAAAATATTTTTAATATGTTACAAAAGAGGTAAAATGTTATAAATGATGAAGGTTGTACTTTTAAACCTTACTCTCTATCTTATCCCTCCAGTGTTTGTTCAAACAAGTAATTCAGTTTTTGAAATTTGGTTAAAGCCTTATTCCTTTGGGTGTTATAAACTCCTAGCATAAGCTGCAAAAATATCCAAATATACCAAGAACATCCAACAAGATAATGACATTGGTCCCTTGGCACACTGCTTTGTCACTTTTCTTTCCCAGCAATCTGAGCACTAGAAAGTACTCCTTTCACCCTCCAGGGCACTAAAAGAAAGAAGGAAATGTGAGAGGTTTGAAAAAGTCCTCTGGATATTGCTTTCCCTATTGACAGTCATTGTTAGAGGAGAGGATTTAGGACTTCTACATCCATCTATAAAATAACAGCATCATCTCTGCTATCAGGTGGGACAGTCTGAGCTCTAACACTTGCATTCAGATGGTAAACTTACAGGATTTAAAAAGAAAAAAATTCTAATGCTATAAGCTGTTTCAAGATGTTCCTGAAATATCTTTTTTTCTGTTACTAAATATAGGCCAAGAGGCAGTATTTATTCATAGGAAGACAAAATCATACAGGAACAAGAAGGTTCACATAGTTAAAATGCAAAAGGGATTAATTAGAATCCTATCAGGTACTTGAGGTGTCTTGACCCAGTTTAGGAAGGGGAGTTGTGGATCGCTTTGGGTTTTATGGAAGGTAACACCTCTTCATCTCTTCCTCACCACTTCAGAAAACTTAGTTGTCTCAGTCTTTCAGAGCATGTACTTGACCTGCTTTACCTACTTTAAACTTGTTCTTTTGAAAGACAATTAATATATTTGGACTCATAATTTTAGATTATGAGACCACTTAATAGTGTTGGTCTGCATTTTTAAAAATCTGATTTTTAAAATAAAATTTATAATTAATTTATTTGTATTTGGCCAGGAAAAATTACAGATAAGGAACAGAATAATTATGAAGCTTTATGCTTCATTAGCAGTGGTTTCTCTGAAATTTCTCACCTTGTTCTTTGATCTTTCACTTTAGATTTATTCTGACGTGTTTCTAAAACAAATTTTTTTTTTGCCTCATATTCATACTCTGCTGCTGGGTTCCTTTGAAAATTAATAGCGGAGAGGGCTCTGATCTTTTCAGGGAAGATTTTATAGTTAAATTATTGGCTGAAATAGGAAGGTGTGCCTTCATGGTAAATACAGGTTTTTGAAAACGTTTTATATTTATTTGCTTCAATAGAAAAATGCAGTTATATCTTTAGCATTGCACAAATTACCTACTAATTGCATCTAGTGTTTATGAAAGCAAATTATTTATCTTGAGCAGTAACAGAAAACAGAGTGAGATCTAACACCTCTCTAGATTGGGCAATGATTGAAGCAGGATTTCACTAGTGATCAGGTTGGTTTTTCTTCTTTTTTCTTTTTTTTCTTGTTAGGCATAGGTTACAACATCTGTTTTAAAAAATGATAACTTACCTGATACACTATTTTTAATAGATTATGAGTCAGAGAAGATCATTTCTGCACTTAAGAGTAATCAGAAAACTGTAGCTTTGACAATCTAGCTCTCCTTTGAATCAGATAACAATGTTTCATACACATTTTGTAATTTTTGATTAAGGTAGAGCCTCCACTAAATTGAAGCTTCATGAGAGCAAGGACTGTTTTTATGGTATTCATCACTGTATTTCCAGCACCTGCCTATCTTCCCTGTGTTAACTAGTGAATAAATATATGATGAATGAATAAATGATTCAATTAAAAATTTATCCAGAAGCTAAGTTTCTATAGTAGGTGCTTGCTTAATGAAAGCCTGGCCCCTATTACTAATACAGCCCATGCTTTCTCCACAGTGAGGATGCTCATATCACATGTTTTGTCACTAGGGATTAATTTAGGGATATGTTGGGGAAAAGAGCTAATAATTTTCAAGAATGCATTTTGTAGAAATGTAGACCCAGCCATTTTAAAGACTTGTTTTCTAAGTTATTTAATACACGACTGTGGGAAGCACATGGTTGGAATGATTCAATAGCACATGTCTGAACACATGACAGGCTCTGTTCTGGGCTCTCAGGCGCAGCAGGGGACAGGGACAGAGACATCCCTGTCTTCAATTTTAGTGGGTGGAGATAGGCAGGGCACTTGTAAACTGAAAAATGTTCATTCCAGACAGGACTTAGTGCCCCAGGCACCGAGATGAGTCACTAAGATAGGACAATGAAGTGTAGTGATCTTTTTTACATTATTTCCTTGACTCTTCCCTCAAATGTGGCTGACATTTCTAGGTTTTTTTTAAAGACTGCTTTGATGTGGCATAATACAGATCAACCATTACACTCAGTGTGACTAAACGCAACAGTTTAGCACCCTTCGCAACATGTGGCAACGAGTGGTTTGGAGGATTACTAGAAAAATATAAAACTTAATGGAAAACAGGACTTCTCTTGAACATTTATGACTGCCAAGTTCATAGTAACTTCTGTATTAGAATGTAATGCTTTTTCAGATAAAACTACCACTTCTATTCTTAGTAGCTGCAAATATCACTTTTGTTTGTACTAAAAAATGAAGTGTACTAAATGAAAATTTACATCATGTACCAGTGATTTCATGGTTTAAAATTCCAGCAGTTTCCTGTTTTACTGTTTCCTTAAGAATATTTGCAGTCTATCAGCTCACCTACTAGCATCTGCCACTTTGGGGCATTGACTAAACTCCAAGTCTTCTCCTCTTTACCCTGATTACTTAGTTCAAGGGCCTATAAAATGGGGTACACAAGATGATCCTTTGGGGTGAGCAGGAAAATGTTATAGCTTCTGTTTCTATTTATATTTTATCTCAGCTTTTTTATAATTTCTGTTTTTGCATTCTGCAAAGTAGATAATTTATTAATATTAACAGGACAAACATGTTTTACAAAAACCTAGCAATGTCCTAGGTGAGTACTCAACATTTTTTCCCATGATACTACTCAAAAAAAAATTTTTTTTTAAGTTTTGAGATGACTGATCTAATTTCATTCTGAGAACGACCCTACTTAGTCCGTATTTTTAACCTTATCTTGCAGGTTAGGAAATTCTTAGGAAAGCCACTTGCTGAAGGACACATATCGAGTGGTCAGCAGAACTGGGATTTGAATCCTTGTTAATTCCAAATCCCATGTTAATAATCCGTATGTTATTCTGTGGGTTTGGTTTAGAAGAAAGCAAGAATGTACATAAAATGTTGTAAACTTGAGAGATAAAATGTAACCAAGCATGTTGGTTGCATAATCACCAGCTCAGCACTTGAGAGGTACTGGTGTGGTTGGGACATGTCCACAGAGTCAACGAGGGGGCCTCTGTGCACCCAGTTTTCCTTAAAAATGGGGACAGAAGTTTGTTTTTCATGATTTTCCCTCAACTCATCTTTAGAATCGTATTTAAAATTTTTAAGTTTCCCTTTGTTCACATGCGTCTCCTTTCTGGCCTGATAGATCTCTTAATGTGAGCATTTCAGGGTAGACTTTCCACACTGGGTATTGCTCTCTTCTCTCTCAGAGAAGATGGATGTTGTTTTTGCAGGCTACACCCAATCGCCTCTCAAATCCTGATTCCTTTCAGCTGGGTGTGTGAATTCTGACCTTATTTGGCAAGCCCTCGGCTGCGTGAGAGTTCAAGTATGATTTTCCGTGGTTCAAAAAGCACCAAGTTAAAATCTCCTTCTTGGCCTTGGAAAAATGAACCGGTTGCCTGATTTCTCCAGAAGCAGGCAAATGAGCCATCCCAGTGGTTTAATGCTCTTAGTCCTAGTGTTCTGTAGCCCCACTTACATTGAAAGGAAAGAAGTACAAGGTTCTCCTTTTTTAAATAAAACTCCATTGTTATGTGCTCCAAGACATTGAAAAGAAAAACCACAAGGGTGAATTCTGACCAGTGAAATGCAGAACAGAGAGGAGCCCGGCAAACTTTGCGAGTCAGCACTATAAAATTACTAAGGATCACATACCCATCAGCGTATCCTGAGTCCAGGGTTACCATATTTTTAAGCTAAACAGGATGGTAACTGCCATCGCCTCTTAACTGGTCTTAAGGCCTCTGTTCTTCCTAATCCGTCCCTAGTCAGCCACCAGTAATCTCTCTGGAATGTAAGTCTTATCCTATCCCTCTTCTAAAACTCTTCCTCACATAACCTTTGTCTTTGGAATCCTGCACAAAACACGCAGACCCTTCCTTTTCCATTCCCTACTGGCTTTTCCAGCCTCATCTTTTTCCTAATTACTACTCAAAGTTTGAGACGACTAGTCCAATTTCATCCTTAGAGCAATCCTACCAGATTAGCATCATTTAAATCACTGCCACACCTCGTTTGATGTATTATTCCCATATTGTCTAAATGGCAACTTCTCAAACACAATATGCTTTTGCATACTTCTGTCTTCACATTTGTGATTTCTTCTGTTCGGAATTCCTTTGCCCATCCTTTCCCCACCTTGGCCAAGTCTTAATTCTTCATTTAAGATTTAAGGTCAAGTGTTACCTCATGTTGGACTGGATCTTGGAGCCACCCAGACTAAAGAGGAGATCCCTTCCCTGTGTGTCTCTTTTGTACCCACAAAAAAATGTTTACGTTTAAGATCGTGTATAGCATATGGTAATATTATTTGGGAAGAACACTATTTTTCTCTGATGGTAGCCCTGTCTTACATTTAAGAGATTTTGTCTGTGGTTGGGGATTGCAAGGAGAGAGAACTGGGTCCAGAGGATTCTGAGGCCATGCTAAAGAAGAAGGGTAAGATTTGGACAGGGAAATATCCAGAGCAGTCAGGCAGGCATTCTGCAGAGGGGGGCCTGCAAACTCCGGCACAACGGCCAGATGCACCCACTGCCTGGTTCTGTAAATAAAGTTTTATTGGAACACAACTACAACCACTTGTTTACACAGTCTTTGGCTGTTTTCATGCCATTTTGCAGGGTTTAAGTTGTTGCAGCAGAGAATGCACAGCCCTCAAACCCTAAAATACTTGCCCTCTGTGCTCTTACAGGAGCATTTTGTCAACCTTGCTCTACCTACACGGTTGTTAGAGCTCGGTCCTCAGGCCCTTAGCACCATTACCGGGGCATATTTCCGGGTCTCACCTCAGACCTACTCAGCGAGAAATTCTGGGTTTGGGGCCTAGTGATGTGTGTGTCCTAAGCCCTTCAGGTGACTGACAACCACCACTCGAGGTTCCTGGTCCCATGGCTACTTACTTGGGCCTTGATGCTAGCCAGGCAGCTGGGGTCTAGGAGAAACAGACACCAGTAAAAGGAAAGGAGGTACAATCAGAAAGCTAGGGGGAATCCCAAGAAGAATCTCTACTGGTACATTCAAAAATGTACATTGCCCAGAGGAAGGAACTCATTGTTGGATCCCACCATTTTGCCAAGAACTACCTGCTCAGAGAGTATCTGTGAAAGAATGGGTGCAGGCCAGTGTGTGTGGAGAGGAGCCAGTCCCCAGATGTGCCTCCGGAGCCTGAAGGTGGAAACGGGGAAATAGGTACACTCCGCAGGAGTGGCTCAGGACCAAGTCTGAAACCGATTCAGAGAAACAAAGTTACTACCAAAGACTGAAGAACAGAAACAAATATTTAAGAACTTAAAATGATTTGAATAAAATTCTAACTTTCGTTTAATCAGTTTTACTTCTCATTTGCTGTCTTTGGGTGTTTGTTGATTCCTGGGGTTTTGTTCTTACCATGGTAGCTCAGCTGAACCTCTGTTTGACCTTGGATAGTTTACTCAACCTCCCCAAAACTATTAACTGAATTAATAAATGTAAAGCACTTGGCAGTGTTTGATACATTTTCTCTAGTAAGGAAATATTTCTTCATCTTCCTGCTCACGGTCTTATTTCATATTGAAATAGAGGTTACCAAATGTTGCTCATACTTATTCCAGTAGGAAAACTTTGCTTACCGACATTCTTTCTTTGCTTTAAAGAAACTTCTGCCAAATAGTCCATGTTGTAATCTGAAACCCAAATTGATATGAGTTTAATTATTATACTTTTTATTATTTAGAAATATTATCACAGACTTTGTAAAAATACAAAATAATCTAAGTACTAACCAAACATTTGCTAATATGGAAATAAGTCATTTTGAGGTTCTGTTATTTAGCAAAATATACATGTACTGGGAAAAACATAATTTCTAAATCCATCATAATACATTTTATCATATAGTTTTTAAATACACTGCATGAAGCCTTTTATCTTTACTAGGGTAGAAATTTTACATTTCTATGACTTTTTAAAAATTCTGCATACATTATGAACATCTGAAAGAGAAAATAAGATGCTTGAGGCTTTACTAGGTGAATAAATATTATTTCATGATTTTTCAATGATAATTAAATCTACATTATGTCGAAGAGTCATCAACCTGAAACCTTTATAACTTTTGGCATAGTGACATTTTGAAAGTAAAATTAGTGTTTGAGGTTTTTTTTTTTTTAATTCCATAAATGCCATGGGAATTTTATCACGTTTCAACACTTGCTGAATATGTAATTCCCATAGTGCCCATTAGTGGCCATCTGTGTAAAGTAATACATGTTTGGGATGAAATTGATTACGGCTTAAACACTCCTGTATTATGATCAGGAAAACACGCAAAGTTCAAATTTTTTTTCTAGTGGTCATTATGTAGCTAAAGATATTAATTTCCAGGGGCAGAACAGCCTATCACTCAAGATCTTAATCTCACAATAATGACACCAGGGCCAAAGGAAAGGAGGCTGCAGAGCCTTCCACTAAAATTAGTAAGTGCTGTACCCAAGGAGTTTTTAGGATAAAAGGAAGATTAGCAGGCTTGAGAACACAGTTTTTCCTCTGTAGGCTTCAAAATAGACCCACTGCAATTTTGCTGAATATTCAGAACTGTTTCATCACCCTTTTTAGAAATTCCTGTTATCATAGTCACCCAAACTCCCCAAGTTAGCCTGCTTGTCGACTTTGAGCATATACATCACTGGCCCTACCTCTTTAGTCCTTTATATTATTTTTACCTGGTTTAAAAAATATTTCTTTTTTACTTGTGCAAACCAGGTGCTTTCCTTCCTTCAAATATGGCTTCAATGCAGTCAGTTTATTTTTACTAGATTTGTGCATGGTAATGTATATCTTTATACTTCCTGAGCTCATTTCTCCCCTTAGAGCTACAAGATACACAAATATACTTGTTTATATATTTCTAGTGAATGTGTTCACATCTTGGCTCTCCCGTTATCTACTTACCTCAGAGTTTTGTGAGACATCGCAAAAAAAATAAATTTTTAGGTTGGAAAATTTTGAGAGCTTGTATTACTGAACGATCCTTGTGATCATTAAAAAACCTTATGCCTTCTGTGGAATATTTGGCATTTGAACCAGCTATATTCTGATCTTCCCTGGGATGGGGGCCAGGATGATTTAGCTGCAGATGCCCCAAAAGTAGCTGAACGAATGGGGATAGAATCATTGTCTAAATGCTGAAATACAGCAATTGTGATGTTGGCATAGTTGTTGCTGAACTGTTCTTCCTTTTCATTCTTGAACTTCTTGATGATAATTATTCATCAGGTTATGATAGATTTCAAATCTGCTTCCCATTAAAGATAATAAAATAATACTATCTCCTTAAAGAAGGGAATTTGCCTTCCTGTCTTATGTATTATAAACTAAGAAGTCATGCATCAAGTGAATCTAATAGCTATAAAACTTATTTGGAGTATACTGAAAAGAATATGGTCTAGATTGCTGCAATACTTTATAACATTTAGATTTTGGATTTTTTGTTTTTTTTTTTTTGTCATTCCCTCACTTTCACTAACTCAACAAACACTGAATGCTGACTGTCAGTGTTCTGGAGATGTAGTATAAAGATGAACAAGACATGGTCCCTACTCCTGAACAAAACTATCAGTTGTACGTTTAAATAGTTAATCTGAATATGATAAATTAAGATGTCTAAAGATGAGCAAAGTTCTATCAGGGCGCTGCAGAGGGGAAAACGTGTTTTAGAAGTAAAACTTCAAAGAAGCAGTAACTTTTGAGTTTGGCCTTGCAGGATGAGCCAAGTTTCTCCAGGCAAAGTAGCAGAGGATGTGTTGTATGTATCTATAAACATACATGCATACATAAACACATGTGTACATAAACACTAATGCATACGCATGCCCATCTGTAAGCACTGTGACAGAGACTATTGGCAGGCTTATTTAACACCCATTCCCATCCCTCTTCTGTCTTGCCCATTACTGAGGCTGGAAAAGCTAAGTACTAATAGTTAAGGATGGTCATGTAAATATCAATAACGAAATATGGCCATATTTGGAAATCTGCGAAGGACTTCTAGAAATACTTTTGCTTTCAAATAAGAGATGGGTACAGTTGGCATTAACCCCTTACTTTTGTCTTCAGGTGTGGCAGTGCTAATTACAGCTGTGGCCGCCACCTTGAGATGTTGAGAGAGATGTGCAGAGTGAATCTAATGCCCACAACTGCCTGTCCCAATACTACTTACGGAAGGAAAACAAAATCTTTATTTAAGCCATCGGTAGATTTTTTCTATTATAGCCAAAAGCATTCCTAACTAATACATTCATAAACTCTCTCTCACTTACTCATGTGTATTTGCATATATTTTCCATGCGTACCAAGACTTAGGACTAATTTTAGACTTACACTTTGGCAAATAGTAAATGGAACTTAATGTTAGAAGGAAGAGAGAAAATGGAATGCTTTCTTTGTTATTACCAACTTGGACACTCTCCTTAGCACTTGATTTCCCTTGTATCTATACGGTCTTTGCCTGATGTTTTAAATAAAAAACGAAGGCAAGAAGGGAAAAAAACTTGATTAGAAGGATAAATGTTGGGGTGGATCATCTTGGTGGTTAGGTTACAGGGAAAAATCCAAGAATCAGTTGATTGTGACTTAGTTTGTCACTGTGCATTCCTATGTATTTAGGACCAAGAACCATTGCCTCCATCTATGTGGTGAGCCAGGTTTCCCTAACAACCAAAAAGTTGTTCTCTTTTTCCTCCATTTAGGAAGATGAGAGCAGAAACCATTCTTCTTCCTGGTGAGCAGTTAGAAGAGCTTCCTGCAGAGCATATTGATTGTGTTCAGTCTTGTATGAAAGATGCCATCTTTAATGGACTCTGGGCTTCCACTACCTAAATATGGAGCCATGTTAAAAGTGCCCAACCTGTTCTTTCTTACAGACACTGATGCTATCTCTTGGTTTATTTCTCTCTCCCTCGGCATTTCGAGTTGTATGATATGTGTACGCTTTATGACACGCATCAAATTACAATTTAATTATCTCAGCATTCTTTCTTTTTTTAATAAGCATTTATTCTTACTCTTTTTCAAACAGGGCAGCAAGACTGCTTCTTTGCTCTGATCAACTTCCATAGTTTTTGTTTTTGCTATTTTTCAGTAGCTGCCCGCTCCTCTTTAACTCCCTTTTGATTTCCTCCTTCTATATGGCTTTTTGTTGTATTTTTGTTTTTGTAAGAATCCGTCCCCTACCTAGGTAGAGAGGAGTAAGATAGCATAGTTCATGCCAAAGTACTGGATCAAAGTCAGGGATCCTTAAGAGAAAACTCAATGGAATAGTTGGAATTTATATCAAAGTCTATGTATTACCATTTAGTCTCTGATTGAAAGACATATACAGTTCAATTCTTAAAGAATCTAAACTGGTTTTTTTCTTAACAGTTTTTCCACTCCTTTTCCCCAGAATCTTCAGCTACTTGGAGCTACAGCCATTGAGGATAAATTACAAGATCAAGTGCCTGAAACTATAGAAACTCTCATGAAAGCAGACATCAAAATCTGGATCCTTACAGGGGACAAGCAAGAAACCGCCATTAACATTGGTAATTCACCTCATTCAAGCTTTAAATTGTGATGCTTTTTAACATGCTGACATGTTTTGGAAGATAAATTTGAGGGATTTCAAGATCTGAAAGATTGGGTTTTGTAAGATTTCCGTATTTGTAATATTATTGGGCTTCTCTATTTACTTATGGCCCCAGTGCCCCTTTACATTTGCAGTGGTTGTGCATACAGCCAAACCTTAGCTCTTGTAACCGCAAAATAACCCTCTCTCACCTTTGTATCTCTGCCTACCCCCACCTCCCAGCCATAATTGACACATGTAGATAAGATCTCTGCAGTTGCCTGTGAACGTCTGGAGGTTGGGATTAGGGCACACTTGTGTATTAGCACTAGTTTATGTGAACACAGGTTATTTCTGGGATGGGAAGTAAGAAGGTTGCCAGTTTTCATTCATCCTGCAGTTAATTCATTTTTCACAAAGAGATTTTATTAGGTAGCTCATGCTGCCATAGCAACATACTAGAGATGGTGTGGGTTCACCAGCAGAAATTTATTTTCTCACAGTTCTGGAAGCTGGAAGTCCAAGATCAGGTGTCAGCAGGTTTGGCTTTTCCCGAAGCTTCTCTTCCTGGCTTGCAGCGGCCACCTTCCCGCTGCGTCCTCAGCTGGCCTCCCCTCTGTAGATGCATGCTCCTGGTGTCTCCTCCTTTTCTTATAAGGGCCCCAGTACTATTGGTTCAGGAACCCGCCTTCTGACCTCACGTAACTCTAACTTCTTGAAGGCCCAATCTGCAAATTATGTGGGTTAGGGCTTCAACGTGTAAAACAGGGGGAACACAATTCAGTCCATAACAGAGGTCTCATTGAGAAGAACGTTAGTATTTGGTGTGAGGCCTCATATAACTATATACTAGTTATATGCAAGAAAAGGTCACTCTTTTTTTTTCGTCCATGTTCGGTAATAGTAGGTTGCCTGAACACTGTCAGCCCTGACATAGATAAACCTCTGGATATTCATGATATGAATTACATCCAAAACTCTCCCAAAGCTGAAGAAACCATTCAGAGGTGTTTACAACATGAAACCACATTTTTAGAAAGTCATTGTCAAATATCATTAAGAAACATTTACCTAATATTCCTCTTAGAATGTTTAGTAATCACAGCATTCTGTAAATATAAAACTACAGATTTATAGTAAATTGCTGGTACTAGAGGAAAATTATTTTTTAAAAGACACTAGCTAGTAGAAGTATAAATCTGTAAGCTACACAAACGGTTAATTTTGATTATAAAAATTATCACTGTTGTTAGAGACAAATGGAAAGAAGATGTACAAGAATACAAAATGCTTTAGAGTTGGGAGACCTGAAAGACAAATATGCTGAACAGAAAACATGACTACAGATAGAGGGAGACTATATGGTGACAAAGAGTGATATCTGAAGAAAATTAAGTGATCCTGAAAATAGTTCAGGGCATGTAGCCATTATGACCGTTCCTGTGAAGAGTATGGTGGTGGTTTCTGGTAACATTTAACTTTTAGAGTCTTGGGTCATAATCTTTGGGGCCTTTTCCTAGAATAAAATAGTGAGATTCATTCATACAGCAAATGGTTACGGTGCATTGCACAGAAGGATTCAGTTTTAAATCAGGAGGTCAAGAAGAACTCACTGAGATGGTGACGTTTGAGAAGCAACCTAAGAGAGGAGAGGGAGGGAGCTTGTCATTTGGATGATTAGAGAAAGCTGTCTTCTGTTCTGGAAAGGACAGAAATGCAAAGAGGGAGCGTAGGAGAAAAGGCCAGCAGCGTAACAGCCTAGGTTGGACGAGGCCTCCCAGGCCCTTGTGAGGGCTTTGCATTTAGTCGGAGTGAGGTGGGAAACCACAGGCTGGTTCTGAGCAGAGGAAAGACGTGGACTGACTTTCCTGTGAAAACAATCAGTCTGGCCACTAGGCTGGCTGAGAATGGACTGGAAGGGAAGCTGGTGTGGAAGCAGGGAGATCAGTGAAGAGGCTCTCGCATTAATCCAGGTGAGGCATGGTGGTGACTTGGACCTGGGTGGTAACAGTGAAGCTGGTGAGAAATGGTTGGAACAGGTATGTACTTTAAAGATGGAGCCCACAGGATTGGCCAATAGATTAAATGTAGGGCATGAGAGAAAGAAAGGACTCAGGCATAACTCCAAGGAGTTTTAGCCATAGTGACTGAAGGATGGAGTTGCCATTAACCAAAATGTGGAAGACTGAGGAGAAGCAGGTTTTCTGGGAGGAGATAGAGAGTCTTGTTTTTGGATCTGTTGAGTTTGAGTTGCCTGTTTTTGTACCTCAGCATCTGCTGTTACACAGGCGCTGGAATGTGAGAGGCTGGAGTTTAGGAAAGAGCTCTAAGTGGGAGATCTGAGTTCCAGAATGTCAGTGTTTAGATGGTATATAAAACCATTGTATCAAATGAGCTCACAAAAGGAGTATCGATGATATTAGTTTACGTGTGATGGTCATATTTTAAACACCAGTCAGTGGGGCTTGCTTGTTTTCTCCAGCCATGTTCAGCTATACACAGATGGGTCCAAGGAGGCAGAGTTGGTTAAACCAGTGGGTGACTTTGCCCTGCAGCAGGTACGGCAAAGCAAGAAAGGACACGACCATAGAGGACATGACCACAGTCCAAGGGCAGGGAGATGGTGGTGCGATCAGTGGTCCAAAAGATAGTCTGACAGCCCTCCTGCACCTTCTCCAGAAACAACCATCAGCCTATCTTCTTTTTTTTTTTTTTTTTTTAGATTTTATTTATTTATTTGAAAGAGAGAGTGAGGGAGCACAAGCAGGGGGAACAGTAGAGGGAGAGGGAGAAGCAGGCTCCCCGCCAAGGAGGGAGCCCGATGCGGGGCTCGATCCCAGGACCCTGGGATCATGACCTGAGCCGAAGGCAGACGCTTAACCATCTGAGCCACCCAGGCGCCCCCCATCAGCCTATCTTCTATTCCTCATGTTGGTCATCATGAAGGATATTCAATATAAATTTGTTAGTTTTCAGGACATTGAGAATCATTACCACTTTCTCTTTCCCTACTTGTTTATCAAGACAGCCTTAACACACCAAATGTTATCCTTGTGTCCCTCCAATAATAAGAGCATTTCTTTAACTTCCTACAAACCTGGAAACAGGTAACTGTCATCAAGTCCTAAGAAAATAGATAAAACCTTAATTTTATCTAATAAAATAGATTAAAAATAAATAAAATTTAGATGTTTTATAGTATTATCACTTTAACATCTTCACTACTTTTCTCTAGAGAAATGAATGATATCAATTAATCTACTCTATGTTTGGACATAGGACACTCCTGCAAACTTTTGAGGAAGAATATGGGAATGATTGTTATAAATGAAGGCTCTCTTGATGTAAGTAAAATTATCCTTTTAAAAAAAAATCCTTTAATAACTTAATCATCTTGTAGTATTTTATTTTATATCCAAATAGCTGTGGAAATATTTGATCTTCCTTAGGTTAAAAGATACTTCTCACTCTTGTTCTGCTATAACATAATGTATACTGTTCTGAACCATGTTGAGGTAAATAGATTCCAGCTTTGTGTCCGCGACAGCTAAAACAAGTTGCTAAATGATTTGCTTGATGGTGTGAGACAAAACTGCTTTACAAAAGCATTATGTCAAGGGGTTACTGAGTGACTGTGGTTTGTTCATATCTACCTGGGAATCTTTTTTAAAGATTGTATTTATTCATTTGAGAGAGAGAGAGAGCATAAATGGGGGGTGGGGAGGAACAGAGGGAGAGGGAGAAACAGACTCCCCACTGACCAGGGAACCCGATGTGGGGCTCCATCTCTGGGATCATGACCCAAGCCAAAGGCAGATGCTTAACCAGCTGAGCCACGCAGGCACTCCCTACCTGGGAATTTTGTATATTAAACATTTAATATCTGGGGCATCTGGGTGGCTCAGTCGTTAAGCGTCTGCCTTCGGCTCAGGTCATGATCCCAGGGTCCTGGGATCGAGCCCCACATCGGGCTCCCTGCTCAGTGGGAAGCCTGCTTCTCCCTCTTCTACTCCCCCTGCTTGTGTTCCCTCTCTTGCTGTTTCTCTCTCTGTCAAATAAATAAATAAAATCTTTTAAATAAATAAATAAAACATTTAATATCTGCTTTAGCTTCCAGGGTTAATATATATTTTGTTTCTTTTAAAAAAAAAAATCTGCAGGGGGGTGGGAGGGATGGGGTGGCTGGGTGATAGACATTAGGGAGGGTATGTGCTATGGTGAGCGCTGTGAATTGTGCAAGACTGTTGAATCACAGATCTGTACCTCTGAAACAAATAATGCAATATATGTTAAGAAAAAAAAAAAAAGAAGAAGATAGCAGGAGGGGTAAAGTGAAGGGGGGAAATCGGAGGGGGAGACGAACCATGAGAGACAATGGACTCTGAAAAACAAACTGAGGGTTCTAGAGGGGAGGGGTGTGGGGGGATGGGTTAGCCTGGTGATGGGTATTAAAGAGGGCACGTTCTGCATGGAGCACTGGGTGTTATGCACAAACAATGGATCATGGAACACTACATCAAAAACTAATGATGTAATGTATGGTGATTAACATAACAAAAAATTTTTTTAAAAATCTGCAGAACCTATTAAACAGCATGAATTCACCATTTCTTATAGGAAAGTCATGTTGTTGTTTTTTTAATGTCCTAACTTCTGGGCTGAAATACAGATTCCTAGGACATCCTTTATTCATGGCTGTGATCACATGAAGTTAAATTTGGGAAAGAGGGAAAGATTTGTTAGGTGTACAGTGTCAAATAGAAGTTAAGCAAAAAAAAAAAAAATATGCAGGTCAAATGACCTGTAAGAATTTTAAAGTAAAGGTGACTATTTGTAACTTAAGGTGGAAGACAGAACAGGGGAGTGACTATACAACTGCTTAAAATAGTCACGGTGACACAAAGAGCAGAGCCGAGAAGAACCTATTAGTAAGGATGTGGGCGAAGTGGAGGGGCCAAGTGCATAGAAGGAATGGTGAAGAGGCAAATGTTTAGAAGTCAGGTGGAGAACAGAAATTACATCTGAGAGGTGTTTGACTTCTGATCTTTGAATTGGAATGATGATCTCTTCCTTATCTGTCCTCAAAACAATCCTTGTGATCCTTTTCCCTTTCTTGTGAAACCTTCGAGAAATGTGTAGTCTAAAGAATAATGCATGATTTTGAAACCATGAAAGTTGTTCACATCTTTAGTAATAAGTACAGTTTGTGAACCATGCTTTATTTTCTTTTAAGATTTTATTTATTTATTTATTTGACAGAGAGAGCACAAGCAGGGGGAGCAGCAGAAGGAGAGGGAGAAGCAGGCTCCCCACTGAACGCAGGGAGCCTGGTGTGGGGCTCAGTTCTAGGACCCTGGGATCATGACCTGAGTCAAAGGCAGACGCTTAACCAACTGAGCCACCCAGGTGCCCTGTGAACCATGCTTTAATCCTAAAAACACAAACCAAAAAAACAAACAAACAAAAAATCCTAGCCTGTGGTTGGAAGACTTTCCTTTTTATTTATTCATCTAGTAGGCCTCTGCTAGCCCCGAGAACACACCACTAAGCAAGCACTCAGTGGACTCTGCCCCTTATAGCTCACAGTGTCTCTGTTCCCTACACCCATATTGTTAATTTTTGGTTTATTCAAGTTACGATGTTGTGAAAAATTATAACTGTGATAGCCCTGCCCTTCAAAAGCTTACAGATGATAAGGGAAGTAAAATGCATACAAGTAACAGTACAAAACAGATACGTAAATAAGGTAGCTATCTTGCTATGAAAATATTGTGAAGCTTAGGGAAGTATTTAAAGTAAGTGGCATTTAGTTAGGTAGAGGTGAGAAGTTGAGTAATGGAGGAATACTTGAAGCAGAAAGTTTATGCAAGTAAGTTCAAGGTATATTTGGGGCATGAAAGAGCAACATTGAACTTGAACACAAGGTTATAATTTTTTTAAGTATTCTTTGAATAAATGTAGGCACATAAGGTAAAATTCAAGTTACAGAAAGGGGTAAGTACAAGTGTTAAAAAGTGAATCCCCCATCCTTACACCCAAGCAACCCAGTTTATCTCCCTAGGAACGGCCACCAGTTCCAGTTTCCAAGTGTTCATCCAGAGATATTCTGCTATGTCTATGCACACATACTTTGTTATTGAACATAAATTACAGCATTCTATCCACACTGCTTTATACTTTTTTTTTCTCAATATTACCATAGCAATTGCTCTGTGATAGGATAGATGAGCTACCTAATTATTTAATCATGGCACAGTGTTTATGAGGAAACTGGAAAGAAATGACAGACGGGTTAAACCTGGAAAGGTGGTCTCAGATCAGCTGGGGAATGCTGGGCCAGGTTTGAGAATTCGCTTCCCCAGGCAAGGGAAACAACTTCATCAGCCTCCTCAAAGAGGTAAGATGTGTAGAAGGAACTGTCCACAGACAAGTGTGGAAGAACAGGGAGGCGTGGGGTACAGTCAACGGACCAGGATCACAGGGAGGTAACAGAGAATGGGAGCACCAGTGATCCCTGGAGTGGTTCCAAAACTGGGTTGCAGTTGTTCACAACATTGAAGAAACCTCCGTGGGAGCATTCCCTTAGTCCCTGAGACGTTTAGGCCTGTGTCAGCAACATAGGTTACAGGTAATAGATGCTTTTTTCTGACGCTTGAAAGAGGTCAGGAGTAGGACCTGTGATGTTGACACAAACACATGACAAGCCATGCTTCATCTGACACGTGATCCTTTCTGTCTGCGTGTAAGCTTTCATCTCGTGGAGGGTATGATAGCTATGCTTCTTTTGTTTTCATCTGTTTCATAATTTTCCTCCAATTGGGATAAACATGTTCTGTATGTGTTCTGAGTATCGAGTGAGAGAAATAGTAATCTCAAGGGAAAAAAAGAAAAGTGAAATGCCAAAAATATTCAGTGTACTACATCCTGATTGTTAAGACAAGGGCATTTATTTTCATTTTGAAGGTTTCAGGGCAGTAACTCATAAGTGATAAACACCCAAAGGGTCCCTGCATTACCTATTTCTACTGGACCAAACACAGGTAGGACTCCCAAGGGAATAGTCCATTTCGGTGAAAGCACGGTGCATGTCTGTCTGTTTTGGTTAACCATTCTCTATCAGTGCCCAGCAAATTGCCCACCACATGGTAAGTACTCCAGAAATATTTGAGAATTAAGTCACTGAGTAATGATAAATTAAGGGTTTCCCTTTAAAAAAAAAAAAAAAGTTGTGTATCAGTTGTAAATTCAGCAGTAATTGATCTTATCTGGTATTTTAAGAGCAGTTAGAAAGATCCTTAGCAATTCAAGTGACCGCGTGGTGTGGAAGATCATAGGCAAACCCTGGCTGAATGGATTAATGCTAATTTATCCAGCTCTGCACTGCCATGCATTCTCTCGCTGCCGTCTGGGGAAGGTTTTTCTCCCAGGGAGTTAAGTGGTGACTTTACAAATCTGGCTGTTTGGGGTCAGACCCACTGTGGTGCACTCATTTGCTTCTCAGCAGGAAAGGAAACATCACTTTGCATAGCTCCTTCAGATCCTATGTCATAAAATCCACAGCTAAGATTTCAAGCAAATCATTAGATGGGCTAGAATGCCTGTAGATAAACCATTATTTATTTTTCATTGTCATGGGAAAGAAAAGCACCCTCTGTGTTCAAATTGTACTGATTATGATAAAATATGGGATTGCCATTCCATCAGCACAAACAAATAATTAACATTTAGGTAATAAACTTAGTAGAAACATAGTATCTTAGGAAATTATGTAATAGAAAATAGATTGTGTGTGTGTGTTTCATCAAGTGACAGTTTTAATGAGCGTACTCAAATTATTCCATGAAATGGTACAGTTCTGCCCTATTCTGAATGTGGGACTCTGGGCAAATTGAAATTAGGTAACTTCTCTGAGCCAGTTTTGCTGCCCATAAAGGGAGGAGAATGTTACCCTTGGCAGAGGACTGGTATGGTTACTATAGGGCCTGGCAGATAGAAGAAAGAGATGGTATAAAATTTTGTAGAAAAATAGTATTTAGCAGCTTGCAAGTTGTTCTGTGTAATGGTCATTTTCATTACAAAAGATATATTATTTCCCCATCTTCTAATTTTTTTCTAAGCAGGATATAAGTGTAGATCTTCTTTTGCATAAGTGATGCATATTGCTGTGAACTGTGCAAATTTTCTACCAAGATATTCCTAATACTGTTGACATTTTAAAGCGGAATCTCTCTTTTTTATGTTGAACTTGTCCAAGTAAAATATTTTATTTGAGGCTCTTCAATTTCCAAATAGGAAAACCTTTCTCCTGGCAATCACAGTAATAGAAATTTTTGTGCTCATGTCAAAAAGAAATGTTATTTGGCTTTCTAAATTTTCTCATTTTGAGAAAATTATCCTTCTTGAAAAATTAATGGCTGTTCAGCATTGTTTAAAACCTTTAAGTAAACGTAAAAAACCAAACCACAGTTGAGAATACAGAATGAAAGTCTTGCTGCACAGATCTGATACGGAAATCTGACTGGCATTTCTGCCTCTGCCCATTCCTGGCTTCCTTCATAGCAAAAGTAACATCCGCTGCTAACATACTGTCCAGAACACAGAGGCTGTTGACACCCAGTCACCTACCAACTATTGTCTAGTATTGACAGTGTCCACAAAAGAGTTTCTTAGAAAGCTTGATCATGTTTTTCTCCAAGTTTAGAAAATAAGAATTTCATAGATAAGCACCATTAAGAATCATCTAAAGTTGATCAGAATCTATTAGATATTTGTAATAAATTGATCATTTAGGTAATTTGTATAATTTTTTTATTGTGCTACCTTGAACCACTTTATTAGTTCTGATTATGTTCTTGGTAGGAGACATTTCCTTAAGGGTCTTCAAAGGCAGGCATTTCAAATTTCTGGCTCGAAGGGTATATGGCACTTCTCCCGTAATTCCTCAGCAATGCCTAGGAAGTAGCCCACAGATTTCTCAGAAACCCCTTCCACTTAGTGACCTGGATCCGAGGGATTCTTCTAACATCTCTTTCATATCTTTAGTTTGTCATGATTTGTTCAAAATCTGTCTGCTAAAACTGGAAAAGTCTAAAAATGTGAGCTAAGAACTAGGGAATCTCAGTCTGTCTTTAGCAACCAGTGTCTAATTAAGGCCTTTCAAAATGTACGAAAAGCTCTCTACATCCTGATTCCACTATCCTCATCTGTCAAGTCGAGGGTGGATAGAAGAGACGATAATTTCTTAAGCCATTAACTCTGTGGCTGCCAGAACAATCCTCCTGAGTTTCTATATTATAGTCTCTATATTATAGTGGAATATGCCCTTAACCTTGGTCTCTCTTATGTGGAGAGTTGTTGGATCTGTCCTGAGAGGCAGGGCTGGATCTTAAATCCATTCTTACTGTTTTTCCTTCTCCTTTCTACTGTCTGGTTTCCCTAGGACACAGAAAAAGGGCAGAGAAGAAAAATATTTACTATATATTTATTGAATCAACAGGAATGATGGTTAAATACGTATGTATGTAGAGAGCTTGGAGAAATAAATTTCCTTTGCACAAAGTCAAAAGGCTTCCAGGGTTTACAAGTTTAACTCCTGAGAAGCCCTGCCTACCTTTCCTTCAGATCATCTGGGCAGTTTTTCTAGGTAGTCTCTGCTGCAACAGACATTCACATTCAGCCTAATTTGTAGGAGTCAGCACCTGATATATGGGAAGTAGGGAATGGATCCCAGAGGAAAATGCAGCTTTCTGACTTTCTGTGAAAAGAGAGCCCTACTATCCCTGCAGGGTTCTGTGCATTGCTGTACAGTCATAAGAAAACACTAGCTTATGTTTATGAAGTGCTTATTTTTTGTACTAGGTACCAGACTAAGGACTTTATAGGAATGATCACACTTACACCTAAAAACATTAGTAGGCAGATACTGTTATGCCCATTCTAAAACTTTAACTTGACCTCTGGTGCTAACTGGCATTGGAGGACATATTGAAGTCCTTGGATTCCGGGGTGTAAGCAAATAGATTGTTCTGGGCCTCAGCTGCCCGCTACTCTTGTAAAATGAAAGTAGTAATAATATCTATCTCTGGAGTACATTGTGAGGATTAAACTAAACAGTACCTTCTAAATACTCAGAGACAATAGCCAGCATGTAGTAAGCTTTTTAAAAAAAACTGACCATTATTATAATCATCATCATTATTATTTCTTTTAACATTATTATTCCCAAGGAGGGTGGTCCTCATTGCCAGCTAATGTAAGAGGTGATATCTTTTTTTAAAGAGGTGATTTTAAACAGCCACCCTTCTCATTACTTAAACTTCTCTGCTGAATTTGAGAATATGACCCCAAGCCAGCCCAAGTTTGATTATGAATACCAACGTTTTCCCTCACTGATGTATTTTATAGAAAATGAATTGTTAACCGCATTTGATACTAACAAGCATGAAAGTATATATTTTTCAACACCATGGTAAAATAAAGCCCTTTATGGGATTGTTCTTTTTTTTTTTCTTCTTGCTGAATTTGATTTTCTAACACCATGTAAGCTTCAAATATCTCTCACAGGGCATTCATGACATAAATGGTGAGGTTGTCATCTGTATCCTTTTAAGCTCGACTTACATGCATTATGCAGACAAACCTCACTGTTTGGGGAACCAGCCACCGTAGAATGGCCTCTGAAAGAAATCCAGAATAAGCAAGTTATTGACTTGACTCCAGAAAAGGAGGGGGAGAAAAGAGACGTGGGGCCACTTCAGGTTTTGTCTTGATGTGTCCCATGAGTCCATTACAATACATTTTGTATCGCTTTGAAAAATAGTTCAGGCAGGTTTTAAACCTCACTGAATTTGCCTCCACTGCCAACATGGGAGCTGTGGGACTGTGAATTTTCTTTTACCGTTAGCAAAGCTGTTTCAGCTTTTTGGCCTGAAAATGTTAAGATCTTAGTTTAACTTTTCAGGTGTTAATATATCCCTATCAGAAGCAAAGTTAGTTTTTTCTAATGTCCCACAGCAGGACGATTGTTCAAATAGTGTCCGGCACACTGCTTACTCCAAGTAGCTTTCAGCGAAGAAAGCCAACTTTGTTCCACGTGAAAGAAATGAGTTAGTAAAAAAAAAAAAAAAGTAAACGTTACAAAAAATGAAAATAGCGTATGAACAAATAATCTGTTCTCTTTTCCTCTGATTTAAGATGCCGCCTGCCACAAAGCCAAAGGATGTGGTTGGAAGGGTTCCATCAAACACAATTGTTTGGTCTCATAAAAACTCAATGTGCCCCCTTTCCTTAAACAAAATTCAGTCATCTTGGCTGGTGTGCAGAACCCTAAGTGAAGTTGTTCACAAATTCATAGTAATTCTGTTTTGAGAAATTCTTCCTACCCGCAAGCCTGAATATTCTTTATCTCTCTCTTCTCTCTTTTCTTTCTTCTTTTTTTCTTGGCTGAACATCTGAACTCCTCCAAGAGCCCCCTGAGTCCTAGAATTACAGATAAATGCTTCCTCGCCAGTCTATCTGCCCTCTCCCCAGAGCTTGTTGACGTTTCTGAGCAGAGCAAGCCAAGCCTTGTGGCTTTTTTGCACCTCTGCCACCCATTTCTCCTGATGAGTCATCGTGCCATCAAATTGGCAGTTGAGAGGAAACCTACTGTGTGCCAGGCGTTTGTGTGTACATGAGTCTCTGCTCCCGTGGGGCTGGGGCTGTTTGTCTCGCTTACAGATAGAGACTTCGAGTTGACGCAGCCGGCGAATGCAGAATCCTAAACTTCGACCTAGGTCACTCTAAGTCCAAAACGATCCATTTTTCTTTTTTGTTTTTAAATAACCATACCTTTTCCAGTAGCAGCAGAGACTCAGTCACAAAAGGAGGCTTTCTGGGAGGCACCCCCCACGTTTTCTACGTCGTCTCTCCCTCCTTTCCCACTCGCCACCACAAACTACAAAAGCAGCTGAGAGAGGGATGCCCTTCTGGAAAACGGTGGTGTTTGGGCATCTTGCATTTATTGGATTCGTTTCATTTTACTACTACAACAATTGTACATAAGATTTTATTGAATGTCCATGTGAAATAATGGAAAGGGCGTGCATTTGGGATTTGCCCTGAGAAAATACAGCCTTCTGCATTCCTAACGGTAATTAATTCAAATCATTAGGAAAAAGGGCCCAACATTAGCTTTCTTTGTGAGGTAACAGTTTCTCACAGGCCCCGGGTTTTTACGTTCTCCAAACCATTGATTTGGTAATTTGATTATTTTCAAAAAAAAAAACCAGCTATATATTCTGAGCAGGCTCTTCCTGGCGGAATCGAAGGCAGTCTGAGAGACTGGATGTCTGCCGACCTAGTTCCTCTAGAATTCCTTCTTCTCAGCGTTTGGGTCCCTGCTGCCACCAGAGAATATTTAATACCAAGCTCAAAATAAGTGTTTAGGAGGCTTTCTGTGGTGGTTTAAAGTAATTACCATGAGAGCTTGGGTAAAAGCCTTTATCCACAAAACTACTTAAATTATATAATTATATCCCCTACTTCACTCTTCCTTCCTTTCTCTGGATTTGTTTCTCTTTTGCTACGTGCCCCTACCCCAACACTGAAACAGAGCCTCAGACCCAGAGTCCACACTTCTCTGCCTCTCTCTAGTGTAGCCCAAGTGAGACTAGATGCCTCATGAGGAGTTATTTGCCTGATGGAACCTATCATAATCCCACATCCCAAACCTCTGCCCAGGGGCCAAGAGCAATTTATCCAGCACTACAACTTCCTCTTCTTAACCTTCCTCCATTTTGTAACCCTTGACCTTTCTGATGGCATGACCCTACTGGGAGATTGGACTGTTTCCTCAGTTACAGTGTTTTATACGTAACTCCCACCCTGGAAAGCCCATATCTATGTATCAGCAAAGCATGGGAATTTTTTTTTTTTTTAGTCTTTTTCCCCTCTTCATTATATTTAGCAATATGTATTGATTAAATGCATTCCCTTGGCTGCCTTCCACTAAGCTGTTTGGGAGGACCCCTTTGACCATATGTTTTTAATGATTTCACCTTCTGTCTGCCCTATCCACTTTAGAAAAATTACTCTATGTTAGTTTGGTTCTACATGAATATGTTTTTTAAGGTTATGTTCTTGTATAGTCTGGGAGTTTAAAAACACCAAAGCTTTTTCGTCAAAAACTGTGTCCAAGAAAGCTGGTGATCCTACTGGAATGAATACTAAATGGACCAATTATGTATAAATGTAGTTTCTCTCTACGCTCAGGCATACATTTTTTACAACTTTCTGCCGCCTGCACTAGCCGATGGAAGAGTGGGTATGTGTGTTACACAGGCGCACATGTAATGTCAGTGTTCCACTGAATCAATGACACATTGTCAAAAAACAAGTAATACCCAGCGGTTTATCCACATTGCTATAATGGGAGTCATAACTCACTCTTTTAAGAACTTGCTAACATTGTCCATACTTGATATGGTCATAATGTATTATTAAGAATGTCCTTGGAATGTTCTGTTAATTTGTAATTTTAGGGTGTGAACATTTGGAGAGTGTAAAAGTAGAGAAAGAATGAAATGTTATTGGACCATAAATTTGTAAATACCTCATGGCTTAAATGAGGATGAGGTGGGGCCACAAACCTCAAAAACAGCTAGTAAAATATGTGTTAGTTTAAGATTCTTATGTATGTCCTCTTTTTTGACATTTTGAATTAACTTATAATGGGTTTCAAAAGGTAGACCTTAAGCAAGTTAGATATTCACACACACACACACACACACCCAGTGAATATTTATTTTTCTGCTATTAAAAACAATCAGTATCTGTGAAGTTAAGTTACGGTGTTGTATCTGAAGAACATGCCAACAAAACATGGCCTCTGTGTTTTCTTTATCATTACTGATTTTAAACCTAGTGTTTATGAAGCGCTCGTTTGCATGTGCAAGGCTATCACATGTAACTTTACATGTATATAATTTTACATTCTTTGTGGAAGCTTAAAGTCTAACATATACATTGATGTGGTCATCTGTATAAAAAAAAAAATAGAGAAAAACACCAAACCAGTTTATAACTTTCAAGTTATTTTCCACTCAAGACTTGTGTCAGTTTGGAGACAGAAATTAAGAGAGAAAGAAAAGCAGTCTAGTCTAGTTATATAAATATGTGTCTTCCCACCATGTACCAACAACTATATGCTGTATGAGAAGAGATGATGCTAACTTTTCTAGAGTTGAAGGGAAGGCAGGTTTCCAGATACTTCTTATGTAGTAGAAGTAGCTGGTAGAGTTGAGTGTTAACAATCAAAAGGTGGTAGGGGATTAACATAAGAATAAAAAAAAAAAAAACAATCAAAAGATGGGTTGAAATAAATTGCCAATGGGAGATTTCAAAAGGAAACTTAAAATTCTCTCCATGGTACCTCTTGAATTGTACCACTGTTTACAGTATTTGACACTTTACAGATCCTTCTTTATCAGATGTGGGTACCTCTGTTAAACCTAATGTCAGAAGATGGGAAAGAACTAGTCTTTCTTGGATGTCAGTCCTGAGCCAAGCACTGGGCAGGGCACTTGCCTCACAAGTAAAGGAGTTATTTAGCCCACAGTAACCCTACAAAACAGACATTAACCCAGTCTTATGAATGAGAAAGTTTTGACGCCAAGAAGTTAAGTAACCCGCCTGAATAAAGATGTCCATAAATGGCAGAGCAGGGCCATTCTGATACCATATTATTGCCTCCTAGCTTCTGGGACTTTAGTTCTTTATGATGTGGCTTCTTCATCTGGCTTCAAATATTACCAGTGCCAAGAAGCGTCGTGTGAACCTTCATGGCCACCCTTGACTTCTAACTTCAACAGCCCCACTTTTATACAGCCATGCATTTGCACGTTGTACATTGATGCCTGCTTTCTCTGCATCGATTGGTGACTTTGCACATCAGCTGACAAGTTCTGAAGAGCGATTTTACAGTGGCTCAGCCTCCAGTGAGTTAGCTTGTTTTAGCAGAGTCCCCATCTTTGTTCCACAAAATTCCTGCAGGTGTCTTCCTGGAGCATTGTGTTGCATTTTGCCCTTTTTACGGAAAGTAAGTGAAAACAGACACCTGTGGGACTTACGCTAAAGTCAGAAGTAGAGGTTTCATAAACTTCAGCCCATCTGACAAGGATGAGAGTTGTGCGTCTCCCCAAAGTGATTCATCATTAGCCCCAATTGTATGCTTATTGCACTTAACTGGTGATGAACTCATGAAGGAAAAGAATAAATCCAAGAACAATGAAATACATTGTTAAATAACTGAAAGTCAAAGGGTAATTCAGAATCTTGGTATATTAGTTTTTCCTTTCTGGGACTAGAATTTTCCTTAAAACAGATGTTTATCATTTGACCCACACCTATTATAACAGATTCCCAGGAAGAAATATAAATGCCCAGTGCTTGTTTGTATTCAGACCCAAACACCAACATATAATTTGGAATAAATAAGTATCCTTCTTTCCTTTAACTCTTGCCATCTGTGCTTAGCCTTGCCGACGATACCGTTTGGGGTAGAGATAGGTGATCCGGTCACTGTAAGTCACTGCAGCCTGGAGCAAGGCAGGGAAGCCACCACCGTTAGGTGTTACATGTTGGATTACTTATCTGTAATCTTTACCTCGTCTCTGCTGGTTAGACTTGGCTAACTAGTCTTCTAGTCAGAGGCTAAAGGCTCTTATTTTCCTCTCCTTAGGGATTCTTCCACTTTCACTATGAGGGTGTTCCTTGGATATGTTCTCAAGTAAGACTACTTGTGCTATAAATCTCTGAGAGGAATCAGGGGGGAAAAAAACAAAGGCTAGGAGCTGCAAAGGGCCATTTTTATGCAGGTGCTTTCTGCAACATGACACTTGGGGCCATCAAAAACATAGTTCTTAAGTGGCCCAACATATTCTTTGCACATCTGGCCTCTGGGTTCTTCAGACTATTCCAAGCAGGGTTTTTGTCAAAATGAAAGTGACATGTTGCCTGCTATACTTTCCAAACAAATCAGGGCTTTCAATTTATTTCACTATAAAATTGTGTCAGATTTCATTGTCTAGGATGCCCTGTGTGGTTTTTATCAAAAAAGTCCTGTAAAAGCAATGAAAAATATTGCCATAAAGCTATAAGTCTCTGATTTCTTAAAAGATTATTGTTTTATTTTATTTTATTGCAGGATATTATATGAACATGTTACCTATTTTGCCAGGCTACCCCTAAAGATTAAAATAGAACTCCATCTTAAGGGCTTCTGGTCAGAGGTATCTTTATGAGGAATTCTACTGACCTAATTATCTGCCAAGCATCTTTCTTTTTCTTTTCTAAAGATATTTCTTATAAACCAAATAAATATTGTTTATTTGGCCCACTGTTATGTAACCTGGCTTGATCCCAAGACTGTGGGATCATGACCTGAGCCAAAGGCAGATGCTTAACCAACTGAGCCACCCGGTGCCCCAAAGCATACAACTCTTAATCTTGGGGTTGTAAATTTGAGCCCCTCGTTGGGTGTAGAGACTACTTAAAAATAAAATCTTAAAAAAAAAAAAAGACTATCCAAGATGTACAGCAGTTTTATAGTCAGCAAAAACAGTCCTCAAAATGACCACACAAGAAGCATTGTAACTTCCCACAAGGTATTCTGCAATCATTCATAATTTGCTTGCTATCTCATTACAACACTTTTATTTCATTTCTTCATCAGAGGCCTCAGTCCCAAAGGGAAAGAGAGAGAGAAACAGATAAGTGACTGTACATCATGCTCCGTTGCAGAAGTATAAAGAGTATGTGGAAAATCCAAAAGATAGCGGTAGTCCTGTACCTGGAGGACTCAGGAGAAAGAGAGCCATGTTAGTCTATTTGTTCACTGTTGTTAGTGTGTAGTCTTAAAAGGGAAAAACAAATCATGACAATGGGGAGAATGAAGATGCAAGAGAAAAGTGGGGGAGACAGAGGCAAAAAAAATTCTCCATTCTTCCCCTCCCTCAAGAATTAGGGAGAAAGAAGTAAAGGGAAGTTTTGAGGTTGAGGGAGGAAAGTTGAGGGAATTCTTCCCGGTATAAACGTTCTCAGTAAAACAGGTATACGTTTGCTGAAGTGACAAGGGCCGAATTTGGAATCTTGGAGAGAAGAAAAGGTCTGGAGCAGACTGTAGGAAACTGGAATCCACTGGGCATGGATGAGAGTACAGATCAGTGGTCACGGGCACCCATACAAGAGAAGAGGGCTGGAACAGAGCCTGTCCACATGGTGAGGTGGTTTTTTTCCTTCTGTGTTGTGGAGACTAAGAACCGAGGCGAATGTTGGTCGTGGCCTGAACTGTGAATTGGCAAGGCAGGAAACATGGCAGGAGGTCCAGGGGCTAAGAGCGTCTAATGAGCACTGGCTACGTGCAGGGCTGTGGGTAGGCAGAGTTGAGCTGAATGATTGACTGGAATGTCCACATGGGATGCAGGTTAGGGACGGCACAAACAAACCCCACTTTCCCTCCCTTACCTGGATGGCTGCCTGGTAAGGGACCTGGACCCCTGCCTTGCCCCTCGCCTGTCTGGGTCCCCAGGTTGCCTTTACTTCAGACCGTCTCTGATTAGGGCAACACATGCGCCTTCTCTTTCAGCTCACAAATAAGACTGTGTAGAATAAGGAGATACAGAGTTTTATTTTGTTCTACTCTATGGTCTTTTATCCTTTTTCTGATTTAGCTTCTCCTTTATATATTTTCACTTTCACATGTCACTAAGTTTAAACGTTTAAACATTTCCCCCTTCGGTAGCCAAAAAGAAAACAGAGCAACAGCTAATATAGTAATAAATTTATTTCTAGCTACAGGAGATAAGCTTCAATGCAATATGGCCATAAAGTATGGCTTCTAGGCTTAGGGGAGAAGCAATAAACCTTCATAAATAAAATAATTTTAAAATACTGCTGGCAGTATAAATAAGAGAAAAATATAACTTGTAACTGGCAACACACAGTCAACAACAGAGCTACTTACAAAAGAAAGCTATAAACTAAAATAAGAAAATGTTTGTAGCTTTGTTGTTGTTGTTACCTTGCACTCTAGGTGGGTGGGCTGGAGAATTCACGGGGCGAGGGGACGTTTTTGACCTCCCTTCTGAAATGTTACCTCTGTTACATTTCCTGACACCTTCTGATTTGCCGAAGACCTGTGATAATCACCAAGGAAACCCAGGGGTACTGATGCTACAAATAAGAGTTCTCAACCAATTTCAAGGTGTCAGAGAACACCTTCAAAAGGAGAGAGAGTGGGGTGCACAGGACCACGTCCCAAGGGTGCGCTTAATGCTGGAGCTTGCCCAGCTCACAGGTCCCTTGACTTTCAGTCTTGTTCTCTCTCTCTCTCTCTCCCTCTCTCACACACACACACACACACACACACACACACACACACACCCCACACACACACACCGTCATTCACTCACTCATATCAGAAGTAAGAACAGACAGGGAATTGGAGAGCCACCAGGAGGGTGAACTCAGAATTGATCTGTGCTCTCATTCGATACATTGATAATTCCCAAGCATTTGTCATCTTGGGCACTGTGTTTGTTGCTGAGAAATGGGGGAGACGTGGTCTCTCCCTTGGACGAACCGAGGGCCTTTCTGGCCTAGAGTGAGTTATGCTTGGCCGCATGTAGTGAGCCTGGGAGGGCTTGGCGGGTAAGCTTGGTTTAGAAGGTGGTAGACTAACTCTGCAGGGAAGGGGATTCCAGAGAGGGCAGAAAGAGGTCAAGATTGTGAAGGGAAATATGAATGAGAATTAGTTGGGCCTCGATTGTGGAGAGCTTTAATTGACGTTCTAAAGAGTTGGGGCTTTCTTGTGTAAATGGTAGGAAGCCATAGACAAATTTTAGAGCAAGAAGAGCCGTGGTTTGTGTTCTAAATTTGTTTTATAAAGAGAAATCTCTGTTGGCGGTAAAGATGAGATGAGAGACAGATGATGAGGGCTCTAGGGAAACAGCAGAGGGACTGGTGTGGGCATTCCATTTATAATTTGCTCTGCCTGGTACTTTTCCTGGATTATGCGGAGAAAGACAAGCTAGCACAGAAATTTAATTCTGAGTTTGATTTCACCACTTCGTGGCCAAGTGTTCGTGGGCAAGGAACCTCAGTCCTGTCTCCTGTTTCTCATTGGCAGAATGGGGCTCACAGTGATGCCTCCCGCATAGGGTCGTAACACGTGTTAACTGAAACGCATTGTATGTGTGGCCCTAAGAGCCATGCCTGGTATGTGGTATGCGCTAAATATTTTATTTTATGTTACCTTTTTTTTATCAGTTCATTCATTTACTTGTTTGTTCATCTCATCTTTGCAAATTTGCTTTTAAGACAATCTAGAGTAATCTACTGTAAATTGTCATTAGTAGATTTCATTTGCAGAATTTTTCTGACATTTTCCCCTTCTTTTCTTAAGTGCTCTTGGGCCAAAATGTTTTAGCAGGAAATAGGAGGGTGAGGCCTATAAATTCAAACAGCTCCTTCCTCCCAGTGTAAAGTGTAAACAGAAAATTTTGCAAAGAACACTGCTATATGGTGGTCCTTAGTGTCACTGTGGGTAATGGGGGCCAGGGGAGGCATTAAGCGACGGTCCAGTATTAGGAAATTTGGGCAGGCTGACTTTATGGTACAACATGGTTCTATTATTCTGATAAATGGATTCTGAAATTCCAGAACACAGTGTGAACCACATTTGAATACGAATGCAGAAACACCTTCAAAAATCTCCAATAAAAATTTTAATTACCTCTGCCTTTGCTTCCCTCTTCTTGAATACAACTGAAGTAACACTCTTAAATTGGAACAATAATTATATCTCCCTTGAATATAATAAAAATTATTAAATATTTTTATTATAGGTATATTTTATTATATAAATATATATATACATATATATATATTTGTATCTATTACATAAATAACTGCAGACTCAGATATTAGCATTCAGAACAAAACTCCAGTAGGAGAGGAATCATTCCTTATGTTTCCCTGTGCAGAGCCAGTGTTCTGTTTCTCCACAGTGTTTGGGCTTTTGTAAAACAGAAAGCTGGCCCCATTAGGTTATAGGAAGAGTCTACAGGATCTGGGGAGAAAACCTAAATATCTTGCAACTTTTTGCCTTTGAAGAACTGGGAAAGCAGTTCTTGATAGAGGGAGATAAATACAACCCTTCTGTATAGTTGAGGTGAACAAAGCTCTCCTTGATACTGAATGTTTTTATTTTGCCTGAAAGTGAACTCTTCATTGATGGAAGGGGTTCTTCTATTTGATCCATCAAGATTACCAAGCCAGGTGTCCCCATCCCCAGCTGAAGTACAGCATCATGAAATTATGATTGAAGTTTATAGAAACCAATTCATGAAGTGGCAAGAGATTACAAATACTGCATTTCCCTCTCTTGGTTACTGGGCATTAAGTTGCAATAGCATTGAGGAATTCTGAAAAAACACCTATAAGTTATTTAAATGACATTCTTCAACTTTTCCCCTGGATTCATGGCTAAACAGTTTTGACTAGTTCATAAATTAGGACAATGTTATTGTTTTGTAATAAGATAATTTACTGAAAATATTTTTGCAGGATTGTGATTGTGTGGTTAGAATAAAGAGCAAAGCTCGCAGAGGAATCAGTGATTTGTAATCCCAACCCTGGTAGGCACAGGTGTGTGAGTTTAATAGAGTAATTTATTTTTTCTGATAACATTTGTCCAATCTCCTTTGAGGGACTTTTGTGAGAATAAAATGAGTAGAATTATGTGAAAGCAATTTAAAATATAAAAGCACTAAGAATAACTAAATGTAGTTGCTGAACATCCTTAAGGCATCTTAGTAGAACAAATGGAAGTAAACGTTGCGGGTGTTTTTGTTTGATTTTACAGGCAACGAGGGAAACTCTTAGTCGCCACTGCACTACCCTTGGTGATGCTCTTCGAAAAGAGAATGATTTTGCTCTTATAATTGATGGGAAAACCCTCAAGTACGCCTTAACTTTTGGAGTAAGACAGTATTTCCTGGACTTAGCTTTGTCGTGCAAAGCTGTAATTTGCTGCAGGTAAGCTCTCCTTAATATTGTCAGATTTCACTAAACAGCACCTCGATCCTAAGTTCTTGATTTGTAAACTTCCTTGAAGTTATTCTATCCAGAATTTGTCACTGTCAGGTTATTATTTCACTCACTCAAGACTCAAGGTTTACAACATGGAATACAATTTAGTAGCAGAGTTTTTTTTAGGTGAGTCCTACTGATCATGAGTAATTATTGTTCATAATTCAAATCAGCAGGTTTGTTGCCATCTCCTGTGTTCCAATTGGGTTATTTCCCTCATTTCCATCTAGGGTTTTTTCTGTAACAGTTCTGTTTTCTGCACATCAGTCTTGGCTCCTGCTTGGAGGACTTAACTTTAGGGAATGGCATGGAGGGAGGTGCTGAGTCATTTTCCTGAAGACTGTTTCTTGACTATACATTCCTCTTTCCTGTAATTTGTAATATTGCCCCATTTCCTAAATTAGAATCTGTTTTAAGTTATCCAGGCTTACTCCATAGAACTACATTTTTATAAACTATTTAGCTCTAACTCCATAGAACTACATTTTTATAAACTATTTAGCTCTAGTCCTCCCTGAACTTCTCGTCAAAGAATCTTCCCTGTATCTTTGTCGAAATTGTTCACACTAGGTCTTCCTAAAATTTCAAGTGTGTTCATGACTCTGCCCACTGTCTTCACTGTGAAACCTAAGGATTTTCCTCTTTGCTGTCAACTTACTAAGGGTCTTACCAGCTGGTAACATCTCCAGCAGCTTTCTCCCTCCCCAGGGAGATGAAATCTTAGCAGGGCTTCTGAAGAATTTCCCAGAATTTATTCTTTTAACATTATTGTTAAAATTTTTTTATTTGCTTTTATTATTATCTTAAAAAATATATTTACTACTCAAAGAATATTATGCTTTTTGAACCCTTTTTGTCTGGGCTTATTCACTTAAATATCCTGTATATAATTTGTCTCCACGTTTATAAGCCGTTCCTTGTAGGTATTTCCTAAATTTCCATTGGAACATACTTTGTGAAATATAATTTAAACCAAACTTAATAATTACCTTTTATAAAGCATCATTTCAACCTATAAAATTGTATACTCAGAATTAAAAATTGCTTATTCCAGGAACCGTATTATTTTAGTCATTTATTTTTCTTCACTGTAGTATGTATTAATAAACGTTACTATAGAGCTCTTGGAGAGCCTATTGTACACACATTTTTTTTTAAAGATTTTATTTATTTTACAGAGAGAACACAAGCAGAGGGAGCTGCAGAGGGAGAGGGAGAAGCAGGCTCCCCACTGAGCAGGGAGCCCGACGCGGGGCTCGATCCCAGGACCCTGGGATCGTGACCTGAGCCGAAGGCAGACGCTTAACCGACTGAGCCACCCAGGCGCCCCTGTACAACATATTTAATATCAGTAATAATCAGGCTCTCTGCTTAATCATGAAAAAAGAATTGGAAATTATCTTGATGATCTCATTTGCATTTTGATATCATCAATATGCTTTTTTAAAATCTGCTTTTCCAGGGACTTTTCTTGATTCCTTGCTAATCTCTTGACCAAGTCTTAGGAATGTTCAACTCTGACACACTTCCATTAGGATAATTGTGTGCCAGATCTGGTTGTTTAGTCACTTTCACTAATGGGATCACAAAGATCAACAAAAGCTTGCTCAAAAGCACAGTAAGTGCTGGGAGGGGTGGCTCCTGTTTCAAAACCAAATGGAATCCAGAGCTACTTAGATACAGTGATCTGTCCCCTGAGTCAGCACCTGCGCGGGACCTACTGCGTGCTGGGCAGAGATGCTGCACATACAAGGGTGAGCGCGACTTCCTGCCTGCTGTCCTTCATGTCTCCTTTTCTTTTTTTCCTTTTAAGTAGAATCACAGTTACTTTGAAAGATGTGGGAGGCCGATTTTCATAATGCAGTAACTGCAGCTGAGCCTCATTCTCAGAGCATTGCCTAACACAGTACCTCCCACCATTCTTCAAAAAGTGGAACCACAAAATTAAACAATAGCAGAGGGAGAGAAGAAGTAGAAAGCGATGTCAAGGGAGAAAAAATATGTTGTGCGCTTGTGAAATTCCCTCCCGAGATCCTTGTTCTGGACGCTCACAAGTCACATGGACCTCGGGGCTCCTCCAGGCCCGGGCCCCTGGGAGGGAGTCGCACTCTGCCATGCACGTGCAGCCCAGCTCGGAAACTGAGCTTATAAAGATGTGTGTGGCCCCTTCCTCCCTCTGTCCGGTTTTATGTGTGTTCGAGGACCCGAAGGTCCCTATGCCGACACCGGGCTTTATTTAGAGATTTTAGGGTTTGGTGGTGGTGGTGGTGTTTTTTAAGTAAAGTATCTTTCCTCAGCTTTTTTCCTCTACCTTCATACTCTCTCTTTTCTCATAAGGACTGTGGTCCAGCTTCCGGGCTGGTGTTGAGAACTCCTCTAAGCCCATAATTACATCAGTACCACTTGCCGGGGTTATGTCTGTGCACCTCCTTGGCCCGGCGCCTCTTGGCATTTAAACTCCTGGCACAGACCATTTTCTTGTCATTTAGCTTACTGACCTTGAAGTATAATTTCCATGGTAATGCTGCTGTCACTGGTGAGGAATAGGTGGGCAATTCTGTGTATCTTTCTTTACCATTAAATGCAATTGTCGCTCCAGGCTCCTCAGAGGATTACCATCTTCCCAGCCCCAGGAAATTCTCTATTTTATACTCCAGTAGATCAGACACTCCAGATAAATACTGAATACTACTTCAAACTACGGTGCTGTTTCACACCTTTGTTTGTGTTCAGCCTGGCTTTCTGGGTATGCCCTTCAAACCACTGTCCGATCTTTTGTCCGTCCTCACACGAACATAATTCTGAGTCTGCTCTCTGCTGCAGGCTTCTCTTTGCCACAGCAGAGTGGGAGCCGGAGGGGCAAGCCTTCCCGTCACGGGTAACGAGGCTCTCCATAATAGTTCCATCTTCAGGATCCCGGCAGCCACTTTGGTCCCAGACATGATCAGCATAAAGGGCGGAAGGCAGTTTTCAGTGTTTGCCTAACTGACACCATCAGAGAGATGAGCCTCTTCCCTCCAGAGCCCACAGCTGAATTGAAAGAAACAGTTGTTCTCTCCATAGTCACTACGTCTCTTCCCACCGCTTTCTGAAGGGACTATTCAGACACAGAAATAATCCCCTTGTTCCAAAATTATTCAGGGCTTTGGAGTCTGGTTTTGGTTTACAAAAGGAAGGTTTCATGTTATACCTCAAGTAATTTTTTTTTTAAGGAGGTAAAACCCAACAAGTAAGATGAAATCTGTCTTGATCAGCCCCGCAAGTATATTTTTATAGATACCGTGCAGCTTCTGTTTTTTACCTCTGTGCCCGCTTACTGTACAGCCTGAGTAGTTTCATAGGAAATACACATCTAATGTCAGAGGAGTTTCTGATAAGTTTTACTGGTTATAAACATAATCTCCTTGTGGCCCTTCTTTTACCTTGCTCAGGTATACCAATTGTTATCATTGGTGTGATCAGATACTTTTGAAGAGCATGAAAGTTGTGGATCATTCCCCCCTCCAAAAAAAATACACATACACACCAATAGGTAAAACTGAATGCACCATTTTAGGGGCTTCACAGACCCCCTGAAACTCTTGGACAGGTAGGAGAGGGAAAAGCTTGCTCTAAGACTTGTGGAGATTTATGGGCACAGCTTAAATCAAGAACTGTTCTAGCAAGTGGCATTTTATCTGAGGATTCATGAAATTCTTGTTCAAATTTTTACCTCTCTGGCACTTTGGATACCGAATGGAATTTCTCTAGCTTTGGTTTTCATGGCCTATAAAATGAAGAGCTTGGCATACAGCAATGATTCAAATCCTCCACGGAGCCTGGATGTCTAAGCAGCTAAGAGTAGGGCTTCTCTGCCACGGAAAGGTGGGAGATCCATGCACACACGCACCCTTCCTTGGTAATTTCCTTCCAGCTTGAAAGTTTCTGGGCCAGAGGACCCCCTCCTAGGCCTTTCACTTTCTGGACAAACCCTACTTCTGTGGGCCACCCTCTGCTGGGAAGGGTCTGTCTACTGCTTGGATCAGGTTAATTTGGGGAAGCATCTGTTCTACCTCTTTTAATATTCCCTCCAGAAGAGGGTGGGAGTGTTGCAGTGGAATATTGCTGTGTGTTAAATAGCATGTGGTTTCTGAGATCCTCATCAGTTCACATAACCCAGCATTTCAAAGAATTTTACATTTTTTCTGTAGTTGTCAGTTTCGTTTAAACATATTTTGAAACTTATGTTCTGTGACAGTTGGTTGAAAATTGGCCTAGAGCCTCCAGCTTTTAGACTGTCTAGTAATCACCGTTCTCGTACATAATTTATGTACTCATGTCTTCTGAAAAGCAGAAGTTAAATTGAAGTAAGCATTTTTCCCTACTTGCAACATCTCTAATCAAAGTTTAACCCCCTTTTAGGCCATTTTCCCCATAGTGAATAAAAAAACACTTGACTTCGTGGAGTGTCGTCACTCAGGAGTGGCATTCCAGGCAAAACCTTTCACCTCGGTCTGATCAACGGGTCCTCCTCAAAGAGGTCTAAAGGGACACTTCGAATACTTTCTGTCATAGCATGAGTGCATTAAGTAAAGGGTCAAGACAGATCTACTTCTCGAATCTTGTGGGATTGTCTTAAACTTTAAGGATTTCTCTAAATAAATGTTCTACTTAAAGGGTAGTTATAAAGCACAAATGAAGCTCATAAATTCTCCACAGACATTCCTTTAAAGAAAAATGCTTGTGAACATCGTCGGATGCCAAGCAGATGTTTGGCTTTGAGAAGACATACAAACTGTTAATGAATGTCAACCCCATATTTGCTTCCAAGAAAACATGAGTAAATGTTGGAAATGTTGAGAGAATATTTCTTTCATACATGTATGGCTAAAAGAGGACACCCTGAGTAAATTTTATAATTTCATAAAATGGCCATATTTTGCTTTCACATAATATAATAAGCTGTTCAGCCCTGTCTCTGTCTCATTTGCTGCCCTCTCTCTACTGAATAATGTTAAAGGAGCGGTGAGGCCATGTTACAGCCTGTTAGCCACTTAGGATGTACACGTCCCCACCAGGGAAGTCCATATTTGACAGTAAAATTTAGATTGGTAAATCTAAACACTTGAGAATTCCACTGCAATTCAACATTATATAGTTTTAGATGTGATCAGTTTAGATAAACTGCCATCACCCAACACACACATACACACACACATACACACACACCAGTTAGAATTGCAGATCATATCATTCTAATAAAATAGAGTTAACCTGTACTGGAAAGTACATGAAGTATAAGCATGCAACTTAGTGAATTTTCATAAAGCGAATACACTCCTGTATCAAGTACCTGAGCATGACCAGCACCTCAGAAGCCCCCTCGTGCTCCCTTTAGCGTTATTATCCTCCCAAGAGTAACTGTTATCTTGATTTCCATGATCATGCCTCTTAAATGGTATCTTATTCATTTCAGTCTTTTTCTGTTTTCTATCTTGCTAACTTGGAATAAGTGTATATATCTTCCATAACTACGTTCAAATTCTTGATGATGCTTTTCTGTTCAGCAATTTTAAGTACAGACTCTGCAGCTTCCCAGCAAGGCCTCCCTAAAGCTTTACATAAATCAATAAGTCAGCACTCTAACGTATTCTTCAGTCAAAAACAAATCCACCTATGAGCGCCTGGGTGGCTCAGTTGGTTAAGCGACTGCCTTCGGCTCAGATCACAATCCTGGAGTCCCTGGATCGAGTCCCGCATGGGCCTCCTGCTCAGCAGGGAGTCTACTTCTCCCTCTGACCCTCTCCCGTCTCATGTGCTCTCTCTCTCATTCTCTCGCTCTCAAATAAATAAATAAAATCTTAAAAAAAAAAAAAAAAAAACAAATCTACCTAATAGATTACGTGCAGTTCTCCTTCAGTTCTATGGTGATAGAATAAAGGACTTCATTTTCCAGTTTGTTAAGGACATGATATATGTAACCTACAACATTTCTTCAATCTGTCTGTCTTCTGACCTGTGTGGAAAGGAAAGAAGAATTACTTTGGTGTAACTGGGTCTCCTTGAACCCATAAGATTTCTAGTGATTACCTTCTTTCTAATAAACCCATCTGAGCCATCCCATTTAGGGCAAGTTAAAGGCTTGGCATTTTAAGCCAGGCTAGAATTCTAAGAGTCAAGACCAGGTAGGATGTAAGCCATGACTGTTTAACAGCTGTAGGGCATGGAGTCAAGAGAAGGGAGAGACTGCATCCTAGGGGAAAATGATCTTGGAAAACAAAAGGCATATTACCAAGGGAACAGACACAGAGACAAGAAATGCATATAAAACAAGTTTTAAGTTAAGGCATGAAAGAGGAGGTGGTTCCAGATAGCATTTTCCAAGAGGAAGGGACTATTTCATGGAGCAAAGGTGGGTAAACTTTCTTTATAAAGGGCCAGATAGTAAATATTTTAGGCTTTCTGGGCTATCCGGTCTCTGTCATAGCTACTCAACTCTGCCATTATAGCATGAAAACAGCTCTAGACAAAATGTAAATGATGGGGGTGGCTGTGATCCATCATAGACCTTAAGACAGTCAGATTCCATCAGTTGTTCCCTTTATGTTTTGTTCTTTTTGAATTAGTAAGAACTTCCCACTCATAAAGATATTCTCAGACATTTCTTTTGTTAACTTCACAGCTTTCTGTTTTCCATATAGGTCTTTAATCCATGTGACAATTATTTTTGTATATCTTAGGAAGAAGGGATCTGATGTTACTCATTTCTACATAGCAAATTCTCCCAGTACCATTTTACTAAGCAATCTACCCTTTTCTCTCTGCTTGTGATACTGTATACTTTAGCACTCAGGCTCTGGGGCCAGACTTTCCAGAATCTAAGTCCAAGCCCTACCTCTTCTTGTTAGCTGAGCCGTGTGTTGTCTAACTTCTCCAGCTTTAGTTTCTTCATTCTTGAAACAGAGTTAAAAATAATTGCTTTTCGTCTGCCTTTGGCTCAGGTCATGATCCTGGAGTCCTGGGATCGAGCCCCGCATCGGGCTCCCTGCTCAGCAGGAAGCCTGCTTCTCCCTCTCCCTCTGCCACTCCCCCTGCTTGTGTTCCCTCTCTCACTGTGTCTCTCTCTGTCAAAGAAATAAAATCTTTAAAAATAAAAATAAAATAAAAATAATTGCTCTTAATTGGACTCTTCAGAATTTCTTTTAAAGGATTTCTGTCTTACATTTCTCAGCTTATACATTTGTATTTTATCATTCATTTTGCTGATTTCAACAGTTTACAAATAAATGGTTGGATAAACAGAAAAAAATAATTGCTCTTACAGAGTTGTGAGGAATAAATGGGTTAATATGTGTATTCAGTGCATTGGTAGCTATTATTAAAAATTATGTTACTCTTAGAAATCTATCAAATTTTCTTTTATATGGCCTAATTGAATATTTCTGGTGAGAAATCATACATAAAGATTCTCTCTGACATCATGGCTTTTCCTATGGCCTGAATTCTATTTTGTCTTATATTAATAATGCTAACCTGGCTTTCCTTTGTTTTGTATGTGCCTTGTCTTTTTCTTTTTCCTAAACCCTTATGTTCAATACTGTCTCTAAATCCACACTGCTTAGGGTTGAATCCTGGCTTCACCACTTACTTGCTCTTTTGCCTTAAGTTATATAATTTTTCTGTGCCTCAATGTCTTCATTTGCAAAATGACAATAATAGTAACCTATCTCTTCTAGGGTTCTTCTGAGAATTGAATGAATTAAAACAAGTAGAGAGCTTAAAACATAGTGAGCAAATAAGTGTTCTATTAGTTCTTATTTTAAAGTATGTCTCTTAGACAACATATATTGGTGGATCTTTTTGTTTTAATCTAATCTGAGAATCTCAGTCAGTGAATTTAACCCATTTATATTTATTATAATTATTACTATGTTGGCCTCATTTCTTTGATCTTATTTTGAGTTTTTAATTTATTTATGCTTTTTTGTTTCTTCTCCTACCTTCCACTGTCTAAATCAGATTATATTCTACTGGTTTGCAAGCTTTGCAATCTATATTCTATGTCTGGTTATTTCTAAGGTTTTGATAACCATATTTTTGCTTAATGTCTGTATGTATCAGTATGTCTTTCTTTCCCTGCCCCCCTCCATAAGGAGACAAGAACTGAAGATTTTAAAGTAATTTTGTGTATGCATCCAGTTCAGTCAGATCTTATTTCTTTTGTAAGTAATCTGCTTTTTCTCTCTAGAAACCTTTAGAAATTTTTCTTAATCTTAATTTAACCATAATGTGTCTAGGAGTAAGTACCTTTTTCTTATATTTCTTCTTGGGACTGTGCAATCCTTTTTAATAGAAGAACATGTTTTTCTTCAATTCTAGAAAATTATTCTGTTTCATTCTGTCCCTCTTTATTCTCTTATTAGAACTCCCATTATGAATAGACTCCTATATTTTTCCATTTCTTTTCATTTTTCTTACAATCTTTCATTTTCATTTAATTTCCTAATTAAATGAAACATTTAATTGAGACAGTTTTTTTAATTTGAACTTCCAGGCCCTATTATTACTATTCAGTTTACTATTGGCTTTTTTATTGTAGCAGTTATATTTTTATATTACTTATTTTCAGTTCTTCATTATAACTGCTTGTTCTGGTTTCATGTTTTCAGTATCTTCCCAAATCTTGCCAAGGTTTTTTTGTTTGTTTGTTTTATTGTATCTTTGAAAAATTCTTGTTGTATCTGTTTTTACTAACTCTACTTTCTTATAAGTCATTGTAATTTCTTTTGTACTCACGATCTTCTCTTGTTTTCCCTGGGAGATATTTTTCCTTATTTTCCCTAATGGCAGTAAAGTCCTTTGGGAGAAAGGTGACAGCTACATCCGAACTTGAGGTAGAGTTGGAGACAGGGCTCAGTCTGAGCTTCACGAATCCCTGTTTTCCCCTTGTTCTTTTGCCCAGTATTGCTCTTGTTAGAGGCAGCCAAGTTTTGGTGGAATTACCTAGGTAAGGTAACATTGAAGGCTTTGTTAACACACCCATGTCATTGTTACCTGTCACTGCCTGGCTCCATGGCCTGAGGTTGACTAGAAAGCTCTAACTTTCCTGTTTCTAGATATGAAGTGGGAATTTTCCTGGGGTCTTATTTTTAGGGCACTGGGGATACTCCTGAAATTGGGGAAGTCTTTCAAGGATGTTATTTGGGGGAGTCTGAGTTTCCACAAGCTCCATGCCTACATCAAAGTTTTCAGTTACAGTGAGAGAGGAGCCCCTTTGCTCCACCTAGCCCACTCTCACCTCCCTGACACTGGTCAGCCTGGGCTCACACAAGGCACCACTGGGAGTGAACAGTACAGCTGAAAAGCTTTCCCTGCCTGTGTGTTTATCTATGGCCCCTGGCACACCACTCTTTCCTTCTACACCATTTACCTTCTGACAGGTATCCACTACTTCATGTTTCCCCCAAAGGTTTCTCATAGATTTTTACTAAGCGTGACCCTCAAATTTACCACACTTCTTTAGCTCCTGGCATCTTCAGGATTTTATTTCCATTTCTGTCAGTAGCCAGCACTACCACTCGTTTCATCTTCCACTAGGTATTTGTAAGAGGAGAGAGAAGTCTTTGGTGAAACCCATCCACATAGGAGAGAATTCCCAGGAGGGAGAGAGGGATGAAAGGAAAGGCAAGCTGGTTTCCTTACAGCCTAAGGAAGTTCCAGTCCTTCCTCACCCAGAGTCACAAGAAAAGGGAAGAGAGTCAGTGCCCATGTGGGCACCAAGAATGGAAAGAGATGGAGGCCATAGCTCTTACCACTCTAAGAGCAAGGTCACAAAAGAGCAGAGCTAGAAAGGGGAAGCACTCTAGGCCTTCTTAAGTAGACATGCTTGCCAGGTGGGAGCGCACCATTCCTGTAGGCAAGGCTCCCTAGACAGAGAAATGTAGCTGGACCTTGTGCCATGCAGGAGAGATTTCTGTCTCTCTCTGCCACTTATGTCTCCTTGGAGCAAGAGTCCATAGAGAGACCACTGTCCTATATATAGGCTCATAATATCAACTCCTGGTACAGTAGTTCAATAAAAGTTCTTAAATTAATAACTTTTAGGGGCAGAAGGAAGATCCTAAGATCTTGTACTTTCTTCTCCTTTCTCCTCTTTATATTCTTCCATAGAAATTTCATCACGTACTAAAGGATCACTTGATGAGTGAGTAAATGGCCTGAATGCACATCCCCAGCTCTGCATTTTTTTCTAAGCTTAGTTCTGACTCTTCATTCAGTATACTTAATGATGCTGCTAGGATATCCCACTGCTCTCTCAACTTCCGAGGGTCTAGAACTTCCCTGAGAATTTTCCTATATAAACCTTCCTGCCTTTTCTATTAACGTTTAGACCATTATTTTCTCTGTCACTCACATTTGAAACCTCCGGGTCATCTCTGATCCCACTTTCACTCAAAACCCCTTACTGACCCCATGTGTCCTTTCTTTTCATTTTCTTTTCAATTCAGATACATATATAGAGATAGGAATAGGTATCTACCTTTATAAAAAAAGATACATTTTGGTGGGCAATCCAAATTAATATATTTTTTAAAGATTTTATTTATTTGAGAGAGAGAGAGAGTGAGCATGAGCAGGGGGAGAGGGAGAAGCAGACTCCCCACTGAGCAAGGAGCCTGATGCGGGACTCGATCCCAGGACCCTGAGATCATGACCCGAGCTGAAGGCAGCTGCTTAAGGACTGAGCCACCCAGGCACCCCCTTATAGCAAGGAAAATTTTTTTAAATGGTTGCTGTAAAAACAATAGATCTTTTCAACTGATTTCAGCTTGACTAACCTGAGTCCCCTTGAACCACATTCCCCTCCCTAAGACATGCTGTTGGGGCCCACAGCACATCACCCCCAGAGCTGGAAGAACACTTTTCATGAGTTGACTTGGTGCTTGCTTACTAAGCATCAGTCAAAATTGTTGCTAGGAAAACTAGGTATAACGCTCTAGGGAGACTATTTGAGTTGTTTTAAAAAATTGCTTTTAATCTAGAGTGTAAAAAAACAATAAACTGAGGTGGAGGCATCATTATATTCTGATTTCCACTTGAATGGAACCAACCATGGATTGCGCCTCATGAGTGAGACTTCTGCCACAAAAAAATATGCAGAATCTCAAAAAGCTGACCCCTGTGCAAAGTAGGTTCTTTGCTCTATAGCACAAGTTTGTATGTTTATGAGGTAAATGTTTTCTGTATGTATATTTTACTTTTTATGAATCCCCACTTAAATCAGACATCTTTTTTTAAGCAACCAACTGCTATGTCAAACACATCACATACGAAGGCTTCCGCAGTCTCTTGAATCTTCTTCCAAGCCCATTGTCTGCTGTTAGCTTATTGATGCTCCTGCTAGTAACAGTTGCAGTGTAACCTTGGGGAGGCCTCCCACTGTAGCATCACCTTTAAAACACACACACACACACACACACACACACACACACACACATGCATTGTTCTTGCCAAGGGGATTAATAGTCCGTTTTTAACACCTGAGTTAACCACACTCACAAAGTTGGTGGAAGTCCTCAGCCAATTTTAATTTGGGGGCATTGAAAATTGTAGTGTCAGGCAGAGAAAATAGTGGTTGGTTGTAATAGCCACGAAGAAAGAAAACAGAGTTGAGTCCAGCTCTTTTCTGATGTTGCTTTAAATCACTGCTATTAATTAACTCACCGTGCAGAGATTTCTCCTTTATTACACATTCAGTCGATGAAAAAAAAAAATACCACTGTTTTCTAGCTCCATCAATCCCATGGTGTGACTTCACAATTATGTACATTGTGAGCCTGTTCAATTGTGAAGGGAATTTGATGAATGTTTTCAAATGCTTCTCTCTTTTCATGTCCATTTCCCATTTGCTGTTTAGATCATTTCTTGGTGAGCATTCTCTTTTGACATTTACTAAATGTCACCTCTAGTCCATGTCTAAAACATTGGCCTAGAGCCAGCAGGCTTACCAATTTATATTAGCCTGGTAAGAAAAATTAAATAAAATGTGAAAATGAAAGGAAAATTGCTTCAAAGAAAAATGGGGGCCAACCGTGAAAAAGCCCATAATGGCTGCTACTCACACCCATTCGCTTGCTGTGTTCACAGTTGGGTCATTTTGTGCTGTTGCCAGATTCTGAAAGGAAATCCAAAGAAAGAATTAAACATAATTCTTTCTTTTTTTTTTTTTTTAAGATTTTATTTATTTATTTGAGAGAGAATGAGATAGAGAGAGAGCATGAGAGGGGGGAGGGTCAGAGGGAGAAGCAGACTCCCTGCCAAGCAGGGAGCCTGACATGGGACTCGATCCCGGGACTCCAGGATCGTGACCTGAGCCGAAGGCAGTCGCTTAACCAACTGAGCCACCCAGGCGCCCTAAACATAATTCTTTCATATAGCAACCATTTATTGAGTACCTATTCTGGATCAGCACCAGCAATACAAAGATGAGGAGACTGGTTCACTCTGCAAGTAACTCACAGTCTCATGTAATGATTCTCAAACTTGAAATGAAAACCGGGCTGCCCTGATGGAAGGCTTTCAGAAGGGCAGAAAGGCCTCCTAAAGCTACCTATCTGTGCTAGGAATTATTCCTAAGGAAATAATCAGGAAAATTGCAAGATGTCGTTTTTCAGAGTAATGGTCTCCATTCTTATGTAGAGTAATAAATGACTTACCAGATGTTCCAACAGATATGTATTAGACACCTATTCCACTTCATCTTGATAAAGAATTAAATGAGTTATTTTTCTTGACCACTAATATGGTGTGTGTTAGTTGTTTCTTCATGTTTAATTACTGTTTTCATAGTTCACTGACTCAGTTCACTGTTTAGTTTTCCTCTTTTAATTGGCAGTAATTGTGGATGATATAGTGATGACGCTGATGCGTATTGTCTTTGAACCCTTCCCTCATTGTCATGGGGTTTATTTCTTGAGTGGCTTTTAAAAGTCTGTGGTACACTGATCCGAAGTTAATACCAAATATGATTTTAGTACAGATGCTGATGTTCTCTGTTCCTGATCCACGTCTGTATAAAAGGTTGCTTGAGGGCGCCTGGGTGGCTCAGTTGGTTAAGCGACTGCCTTCGGCTCAGGTCATGATCCTGGAGTCCAGGGATCGAGTCCCACATCGGGCTCCCTGCTCAGCAGGGAGTCTGCTTCTCCCTCTGACCCTCCTCCCTCTCGTGCTACCTCTCATTCTCTCTCTCGCAAATTAAAAAAAAAAAAAAAAAAGCTTGCTTGATTCCACTTGGCCGTTAGTAACTTTGGAAGAAAATGGAGGCACATGGACTATGTAATCAGGCATTTGGAGTTTATTTTGGTTGATTCATCATGGTATTTGAGCACAGGTCGAGAGGTTAGCCAATTCCCTACTGTTAATTTGAGTTCTAAGTTGTTTTAAATGTATATCTAGTAAATTATCTAACAACTGCTTCCAGAGGCTCAAAACTTTTATCTTCCAGGTACAGTATAGGATTTAATTCGTATAGTATTTAAACTACCATTCTGACCTTTTTCATTCACAAGTGAAGAATCTGAAATTTCGATGTTATTTGTTAGGAAGTAATGGAATTTCTAAGCTCCAGTGTTATTTCTTTAACAAAGTAATGCAACCATTCTGGTAAAATAGCATTTAACAGGGCATTGTGGCTTCTACCTATCACCTAGAGGTTTGCGTCTTAGACTTGACTTTTTCCTTAAAGCGGCAGCCAGGTTAATAAAGACCTGAGCGTTTGCAAACCTAAGACTTTTCCATAATGGTATTTCACAGAACTCTTCTTTTGGATCTTCTGCTGCTTTTCTCCTTCAAGACAATGACATTTCAAAATTCCTTTTTTTTTTTCCAGAAAGCACAGGTAATTGATAATTTGTTCTATTTAAGGGTTTCTCCTCTTCAAAAATCTGAAGTTGTTGAGATGGTTAAGAAACAAGTCAAAGTCATAACGCTGGCAATCGGTGATGGAGCCAACGACGTCAGCATGATACAGACAGCACATGTTGGTGTTGGTATAAGTGGCAATGAAGGCCTTCAGGCAGCCAATTCTTCCGATTACTCCATAGCCCAGGTAAAGCAGCATTTCTGCAGAACACAGCATGAGTACTCAGCTGACAGTAGGAAGAGAAAAACACTAATTCTTTTCTACTTTTATTTTAGTTCAAGTACTTGAAGAATTTATTGATGGTGCATGGTGCCTGGAACTATAACAGAGTCTCCAAGTGCATTTTGTACTGCTTCTACAAGAATATAGTCCTCTATATTATTGAGGTAATCGCAGGTTAAGCTTAAAATCCTTGTCAAGTGCATATATATTTAAAGAAAAGTTCTCATTGTTCTAGTGAATCCTTCATTTGCCCACTTTTTATAACTTCCAAACATGTTGAAGTCTGTTGGCCATAGAGAATGATGAATGTTTAAATTTTCTGGCTAAAAATGTTACATTGTTTTGGTAAGTTATGTTGAATTAGAATTAATGAAGTAATGTTTTCAGTTTTTAAGAGACTACAGACTGGGGCACCTGAGTGGCTCAGTTGGTTAAGTGTCTACCTTCAGCTCAGGTCATGATCCCGGGGTCTTGGGATCAAGCCCAGAGTCCGGCTCCCTGCTCAGCGGGGAGCCTGCTTCTCCCTCTGCCCCTCCCCGAAGTTGTGCTCTCTCTCTCTCTTTCTCTCTCTCTCTGTCAAATAAGTAAATAAAAGGTTTTATTAATTTGAAAGAGAGAGAAAGCATGAGCATGGGGGGAGAGGGAGAAACAGGCTCTCTGCTGAGCAGGGACCGCCCCCCCAAGGTGGGGTTCGATCCCGGGACTCTGGGATCATGACCTGAGCCAAAGATAGATGCCTAACCGGCTGAGCCACCCAGGCACCCAATAAATAAAATCTTTAAAAAAAAAAAAAAGAGCACAAACTTCATAGCCTTTTTTATAAAGCTCAAGATCATACTAGAGAAAGCAGTACACTGTTTAAGGATACACGCATGGTGGGCGCCTGGGTGGCTCAGTTGGTTAAGCGACTGCCTTCGGCTCAGGTCATGATCCTGGAGTCCCTGGATCGAGTCCCGCATCGGGCTCCCTGCTCGGCAGGGAGTCTGCTTCTCCCTCTGACCCTCCCCCCTCTCATGTACTCGCTCTCTCTCATTCTCTCGCTCTCAAATAAATAAATAAAACTTTAAAAAAAAAAA
>NC_138370.1:146559901-146598120 GCF_054177405.1 Leptonychotes weddellii
CCTGGGTGGCTCAGTTGGTTAAGCGACTGCCTTCGGCTCAGGTCATGATCCTGGAGTCCCTGGATCGAGTCCCGCATCGGGCTCCCTGCTCGGCAGGGAGTCTGCTTCTCCCTCTGACCCTCCCCCCTCTCATGTACTCGCTCTCTCTCATTCTCTCGCTCTCAAATAAATAAATAAAACTTTAAAAAAAAAAAAAAAGGATACACACGTGGAAAACTATTTAAAAAGAAACTAAGGGAATGACAGACATAAAATTGAGGGTAGCAATTCTAAGGGGTAGAATCAGGAAGGATACACACATAGTTTTGCTCGTATTGGTCATCTCATAGTTCTTATTGTGTTTCAAACTTACTTATATACAAGTATGCCTTGCTATCCAGACCAGTTTGGCTTCTGAGTTGGTTGGTAGGTAGCGAGAGTTCAGATAATGAGGAATTTGTCTAAAAATTATCAGAACATTCAGTTCCTATGTCTGGATGGCAACAGATTTCTATATTCCTTTTCTGGTACCATATAGAACATTATTACTAAAATTAAAACTTAACCCAGGTCAAGGATGTCACCTCTAAAAGGAGGCATTCTGGGTTTTTTTAAGATTTTATTTTTATTTATTTGACAGCAAGAAAGAGCACAAGCACAAGCAGGGGGAGGGGCAGAGGGAGAAGCAGGGTCCCTGCTGAACAGGGAGCCCAATGTGGGGCTCGATCCCACGACCCTGGGATCATGACCTGAGCCGAAGGCAGATGCTCAATCGACTGAGCCACCCAGGTGCCCCGGCATTCTGTTTTATAAACATTTTTGCAGCACCTGCTGGGTGCCAGACACCAGGCTTAGTTCAGCAACGACAAAGTAAATCAAGCATGGTTCCTGTCCTCCAGGAGCTTGCCAATAGAATATAATGTAAGCCATATGTGTCATTTTAAATTTTCTAGGAACCACATTAACAACAAGTAAAAATTAAAGCCCGGTTTAATTTTAAAATGACATTTTCTTTATCTTAGTATATTCAGAATTATCATTTCAACCTGTAATCACTTTAACAAAATTATGAATGCAATATTTTACATTCTTCATACTAAGTCTTTAAAATCTGGTGTGTATCTTACACTAACAGCACATCTCAATTTGGACTAATCACATTTCAGGTGTTCAGGAGCCCTATGTAGCCCATGGCTACCATACTGGACAGCACAACACTTGTGGATAAATTGAACTAGATGATTAACCAGGACATGATAGAGAAATTATTTACCTTTTTTTTTTTTTAAACATATAGCCATTTTATCATCAGAAGCTGTATTTGTAATACTTAAACTCTAGTAGGTGTTATCAGCTTCTTGCTCTCCTTGCTGCTCCACACAGCATGGGGATAAGGGCCCCGTAGCTTGTTAAGAAAACCCTCCGTCTTCCACTCCTGTCTGGGGACCTGCCCACACCCTCGTAAATCTGCCCAGGGCTCCCTCACACACGTCTGCTTATGCCACCCTGCCCTCTAATCTGCTTTTTCTACACATCTGTCAGGAGAGACATAACTAACCATTTGCCAAACGGAAAGACTATCTCGTACTTTACACTAGAGAAGTAACACTATAAACAAAGAAAAAATCCATGGATCTCACATTTACGCTACTGATGGTTAGTTGGGAGCTGCTGTCTGTTTCGTTCAGCCATTCTTTATGCCTCTGTCAGAATGCTTATCTCCTTATTAAAATGTTGACTGAGCATGGTTCTTATGAGACAAGCTAGGAAAATTTGAAACTTAATTTCAAAGTATGCAGGCAGTTTCATTTATTGGTCCACGAAAATGCTATAATTAGGTTACAACCCATTAGGTAAAATAATCAAGTACTTGGAGACATAAACAGGATAATCCATGAGTTTATTGTTCATTACTGCTGAATTTTGTCTGGAATAGTCTGTGTTTTGAAGCAAAATGCACTTCTAAAATAGCTTATAAGGTCCAAAAACAGATACATTCTTTGTTGTATGTGTAAATTTGTGGTTCTTTTCTAAAATAATAATTTTTGATTCCCAATCCCCTCTATAGTTCTAGTTTTTCTTAATTGTATTTTCTTCTCATCCCAAACATTGATATTCAAAAGAGTATCAGTTTGTACAGTTATTTACAAATACGTTCAAAGATACCAGGAGTTTAAAGCCACTGACAGCAATAAATCTGCTTAAAAAAATTTAATTTTATGAAATGAAATGAGTGCGCAACTTGTTGCTTTTTAAAAACCTAGATTTTTGACAATCAACAATGAAGTGGGCAAAACTTACGTACTAATGGGGGAAATAAAATATATTAAACTCACATGAAAGACTAAAACTGCACGCTCTGTTTCAGATCCAGAGTTATGTGATTTGTGGTAGATTAGCCCTAAATTTCACTTGGCTTTGAATTTAAAGCCTCTTCGTGAGATATTTAGCATTGATCAAATTCTTTACGCATGGAAAAGGAAGTAGGTCCTAAACTCTATGGGAAATCTCATTTTTAAGGTATTTTTCTTTTAGCACTTTATAAAAATATATTTTGAATATAATTCAACTGTCTTGGACAGGAATTGACCTTTTAAATCAATTCCCAGATACCCAACGTTTGCCAGCTAAAACAAGTTCTGCAGATGTTAATGGCTCATGTCACTCCCATGAGTGAATAGACAGAGAACACATCGCTGGGTGTCTCTAGTGAGGACAACTGCCAGTCTCGAATCTCTCCTTTCAGTTTTTTGTGCTGATCAGGCGTGGGAGCAGAGGACTCATTGACTGTTTGTAAGCTGCTGTTTAACATGCAGAAATGCTCCATGAGGAAAATGTCTGTGAAGCTTTAACTGCCACGCCTCTGCCGGGACGTGGAACTCAGAAAATAATACCAGGAGAGGCAGGTCTGAAGTTTCTTTGCTAATAAAGGAATGGCCTGGAATGCTACGGGTTTCATAGATTATCGGCAACAAGTGCTTTTCCCGTTGCTGTAGCCGGCAGGAACGTCACTGTCTGGCTTCTCCATTGCCATAAATTACAGCCAAACACGCACACACAGATTTGGCAGGTGCAGGATAAAATCCTTACTTGTGGTGGCCGCCCAGAAGCAGCCCTAGGTGTTCATTGAAATCACTGGCTCTTTTCTAAAGGGATTTTTTTCCTCTGAAATAATCTGACTCCTTCCTAGCAAAATAGGACCTTTTCTTTTCAAATGATTGGTCTCATCCAGGTTTTCTGCTAAGATCCCAAAACAGTGTAGTGTTTCTAAGTTCCAGAAGCTTTGATTAAAGTCAAAGAGGTGATACTTTCCGAGCACATTGTGCTGGAATATGGATTTCTTGTGAATTTAAATAATCTCCATACCTCCCCAGAAAGACTGGTATTTTCTTTCTGCATCCATGGTTCTGGTTGAGTCAAAGGAGGGGCTTTTATGTGCTTATAGTCATTTAGGTGTTGTTTCATTTAGTACAGGCTATGTTTCTAATATTAGAAATATTTTTAGAATATTAGAAATCTAATATTAGAAATCTTTTAACTACAAATCAGACTAGCTTGAAATCAGCCTTTCCATAGACTTCTTCACTATCAAAGACCTTCTCTTTCTCCTTTAAAATATGTAAACTTGAATGCCAAAATATTTGTATAAAGGTGTAGGGTACTATATTGAAGGATTCTGTTCACAAAGCTAAGAGACCATTCACATTTACAAATGTTTACTCACACACAAATTTAACATAATTTTCTCATTGGATAGCATTGATGATTGCAGGTACATTTATGACTATAAACTTTAGAACCAAGTCCTATCCATTAGATAATTTGGTATGCATCTTTTTTTCCGACCAACAGTGATTGGACCACGTCTTCATAGACTAATGAGGCCATAATTTGAAACTTTGTGTTTAAAAATTCCACATATTTCCATCATACTCTAAGATATCTCGAAGAGGTTCTTAGTGTGTATTGCTGCAATAAGTCACAGTCCCCTTCAGGGAGAATATTACTATCACCCGGAGTATCACAAATATGTATTTACATAATCCACATCTGAAAAAGGCCAAATGTGAAAACACAATAGAGAGCATTAAAGCCCGTCTTGTCACCTTGTGTCTACTTAAGCTTAAAAAAAAAAAAAGTCAGCAGCACCACTCTAAGGAATAAACCTAACTTCGTATAAACATGCTAAGTTCTTTTAAAGCATGCACAAATGAATGACCTGGCTCCTAGTCTAGGGCAAATGTTCAGTTTTTTTTCTGTAAACAGATGGAGCAAAGCAAGCAAGAATTTCAGATTTGACTCTGATTCCTATGCTTCTGTTATTGTTGTTGGTAATGTGTGTTACAACCCTAACACAATTTGGACTTATTTTTCATGTGCTATGCTGCTTTGTTTTCTTTTCCATCTCATGAAGCAGACACTCGTTTTTATATATGTTCAATCATTCCTTTCCACTATAAAAAGGAAAAAGATCAATGTGGGTACAGAAGCTTTTCATAGGGAGGCCAGTCTGGGTACATATTGATAAATGGTGAATTTGTAGCAATTCATGCTTCCATAATGAGGTTAAATGAAACGTGAAGTGTAGCAAAGTCCCTGCAACTCTGATTCAAAAATTCACTTGACTGGCATGTCAAGACTCCTTTCCTGCAACAGGTTTTGTTGTTGTTGTTTTGCTTTGGTTTTGTGTGTTTACGTAATCTCCTTGTCGGGCTAGACTTTTTACTCTTCCAAATCAACTTGATTTTTAATTACATCTTAGGTCTGCTTTTCTAAAAGCAATCCATGTATTATTGACTTACTAATATTCACTTAAATTTTCCGTTTGTCTTAAACATGTTAGAGAAAGTTTTTTTTATATTGCCTTTCATTTTGTATCCAAAGTTAAGGCTGCTGTTTTTAAGAAGAACATTATGCTTTATTACATGAAGATTTATGCTTAATCAAGGCATAAATTCAAGTGACCAAGTATTTTTAACATATAAATTCAAATTTCACTTTCAGATGGCTATAATTATCAAGAAATATTTAAAAAGTTTATAAACTTTAACCCATTCATTCTACTTCTAAGAATTTATCCTTAAAAAGGGGGGGCCACAAGAAAATTTTTGGAGGTGATGGATAATGTATATTACCTTCATTATGGTGACAGTTTCACCAGTGTACACATATGTCCAAACTTAGCAAATTGTATACATTAACTGTGTGCAGTCTTTTGTATACCAATTATACCTTAATAAAGCTTTTATTTACAAAAAAAATAATCCATCCTTAGAAAATAGAGATGTATAGGATTTCTGTACAAGAATATTTTGTTCAGAATTATGTATAATGGCAAAAACTGAAAGCAAACTAAATATCCCAAAATAGTTATAGTCACTCTATAGAGGATGTACATCTACTAGTTTCATTTTAAGGGATATGTAACAACTTAAGAAAATTTATTTTATATAATGTTCAGCAGGAAAGGAGCACAACAGGACACTATATAAACCAAGTTTCCAGTAAAGTAACTTTGTGAGTGTATATAAATGACCAATATGAATGTAGCCAACACAGAAGAAAACTGTGATTATATTATTAGAGGAAATCATTTCATTTTCTAAACAAATGTGTTATTTTATATAATCAAAACAACAGTTTATCTCTTTACCAAGAGATATTTATCTCTTTAATTACCAAGATATATTTCTCTCTTTAATTACCAAGAGATAAATATTTTAAAAAGGAATTAAAGCTCTAAAAATATAAGGACAAAATATATTCCCTAAACTGCCTTTTAGAAAATAAGGTTATATTTAATTTTTTAAATGTATGATTGCCTATTAATATTCCTTTTTGACTGAAACTAATTCTGACTTAAATAACAAATACCTTCTGAAAGCATCCCTTCAAATTAGAAAGCAAAACAAAGAAATGCCATTTTCAAGAAAGTTGTGAAAATCCTATGTTAATACTGCTGTTATGCAGCAGTTGAGTTTTTGGATTCTAAGCAATGCATTTATGTTTTTTTGTGTTCTAATTTGGGGGGTTTGGGGTTGTTTTCTTCCTAGATCTGGTTTGCCTTTGTTAATGGCTTTTCTGGACAGATCCTCTTTGAGAGATGGTGTATAGGTCTTTATAATGTGGTAAGTTTAAGACATTTGATTATTCCTGTTTTATTAAATACTTTGAGATAAAGGTTCACCCTGCATTAGACTGCTTGGAGTAATGACCAGTGTGTGCCCTTTAGATGTTTACAGCAATGCCTCCTTTAACTCTCGGAATATTTGAGAGATCATGCAGAAAAGAGAATATGTTGAAGTATCCTGAATTATACAAAACATCTCAGAATGCCCTGGACTTCAACACCAAGGTAGGACACACTGGCCCGGCACATTTGGGGTGGGCAGTGGGACTCGCTTCACTGTTTTAATTCCATGGGGCATCTGGTCTTCCAAAGCCATGGAAACAAACTCCAGGGTTCTGAGTGTGGCAAGTCATCTTTCCCGAAGGTTCTGATGTGGACTCAGAAGGGTTTTTATTTGTTTGTTTTCTTATAAAATTAATGCATAACCACAGTTCACTAGGATTTGCCAGGCAGCAGTAAATTGGGTCTGAAAGACAGACACGAGTGTCCTTTTGGCCCTCAGACTTTCTATCTTTGCAGTGTTGTGGGGAAAGGCTCACTCCTCGCAGGGGTCAGTCATCCAGGACCCACAGGGTCTGTCTTTACATGTGTAAAGTGGTGGGGGGGCGGAGAGGGGCATATATCATTCTTTGTTAATTTTCTGTTTTGCAAAATCACTTTGACTCTATTAGAATATTAGATTGCATTATAATCTCTGGTCAGTAACTCATTTAGTCATAATACTCAGTATTTCCAAGCCATAAAATTTTAAATACAAGATAAAATATCTAACATTTTATCTAAAATCACATTCTAAGTTTATATCCTACATAACACATCATGGACTATTTGTCATCCCTTGGGGTCCGTGGTATTTATTCATCCCAACAAAAAAAAAATCTCATTTTCCTCCAAGTTTAGATTCTGAAGTCTTTCCAATGGCATTTGTTAGTCATTCAGGTTTCTGTTCAGAGAGAAAAAATATTTAATTTTATACCAGGCAAGGCAGATGCCATTTTGAAACTATAATAAAAGCAACAAATATAATACACCTTCACAGAACTATTCCCATCTAATATAGTGCATGTTTATTAGCGTGTCTCTAATAATCAGATGTAATCAGTGCTTCGAATTTAGGACCGTTAATGTAGGATATTTTTAATGTTTATTAATTTGCAAAGCTCTCAAATGATGTTTATTCTCAGTATACCAAGAGAATAAAGCAGACAGGTGCTTCAGCTCCTCGAAGCTGTAAATGACAGTGCCAAGTTGATAGCCAGGATGTTATTCATCTTCTGAGACGAGGTCTTCCTGAACTCACTGTGCATGCGTGTCCAGGTGTGCAAGTTGTGCGAACACAACTTGTTCGCATTGTTTTAAATAACTGAACTTGGTTAATTAAAAAAAAAAAAGCTGAGAAGTGTCTTAGACCATTGGTTCTGAGAAGTATTTTTAATGGTCTCTTAAAACAATTAGTAGTTACAGTATGCAATATCTATGCTTTTATTTTTTAATGTTTTATTTTGGGATTTTTTTTTTTTTTTTGAAATTTACCTATGATGTCCAGTTTATATTAAATATCACCACCTTGCTGTAATGTTTTTTGTTATCTGTGGTGGGTATTTCCAAAGAATGGTAAGACACAGTCAGGACAGATACAGTGGACTGTGAACTCTTGTTTTTCGGAAAAGGAGATTTGAGGGCTGAGAAAGTTCAGGCCTACTGGCATAGTAACAGTAATTCTCACTGACCTGGACAGTTGTATCAACCTCAGCCACAAGTATCCAGTCTACCATAGCTCAGGCTCCACGATGCTCTCTCAAGAATTAACTTCCCAGCCACAAACTTCGCCATGGTACTCTTGCTTATAAACATAAATCGATCCTCACAGAATTATCCAAAGCTATTCCTGGAAAGTCACATCTTTTTACACCCTTTGCGCATGGCAACTTGGACAGTCTTGCGGCCAAGGAAAACACAATCTGTAGTTTTAATGTGGAAGCATCATTCCTTGGGTCCTTTGCTGTTCTTTTGTTGTTTACAAAGTATTTCATTATCTGCAGAGCCCATGCATTTTGAAAAGTCATCAGATCAGCTCAAATGGATTTTGCAACTCTTCTGTCCTTTGAATATTTATACATAAGTTGCCAACCATTTTTTTATAGCGTATGTGGATTTTCTAATGATTTCTATGAAAAACCTTTGATTAAATCCCTTCTAAGTGTTTTAAAATTCAGGGACAAATGGCGACAAAATGCAGAGTTGTATACACAGCAGTCGCTGTGGGTCCCCAGTGTAGGAGCATTGTTGCCCTGAATGATGATGATTACGTTTGTTATGGTAAAAAGGGTCGGAGGTTCTGAGGTCCTGACAGGGGTTAAAGGATTAGCATGTGACAATAAGTATCGGTCAGGAAAATGGAGAAGTAGAACTAATTTTTCTTGCACCCACCTGTGCTTTCTGTCAAATAAAAACTTGTGGTAATGACATAGTGAGGAGAAGAGACAAAGGTTAATGAGTAACACAAGTTCAAATGTGTAACGTATTGGAGCGTAAATTGGATCATACAATCCAGTGTGGCTGGGTGAACTAACAAAGGAGATTGAGATCACGGTGGAAAATTTGGGGAGGCAGGCAACTTAATTTCTGTTGTTTGAACAGCTTAAAACTATTAATACGATGCCAATTTTATTTAGTGTAAGTTTTGCTTGCAAGAAGCACTTTTAAATGACAAAACTGCAACTCTTCAAAGGGCCATAGGAATTCTAAACAGGTTTTCTATAACTTAATCTTTCACATCCTTGCTACAAAGAAAGTACCAGGGATACATGGTCCCTTGCTCTTAAAATACAATAGATATAGAAAAGTAATAACTATTCAGTGATGTTATAATTGTAGGAAGTTCGATGTTGACAGGTGTTAAAAATTGTGGAAGCCTTTTGCAAATTCAGTAATAGCAACGGTGCTTTAAGGAATTACACGACTTAAATGGTATACCTGTTATTTTTGGTATGTAGTGTGTGTGTGTGTGTGTGTGTGTGTGTGTGTGTGGAGGGGTGGGGGGAGAGAAAGAGAGAATGCGTTATATTCTCACCATTGAAAAGTGTACCCTTTTACTGCACATGGGAAAGAGAAAGTAGGGATTTCACCAAATTACAGTCTTTTCAAAAGTCTGTTCTTCGAGAATTATGAAAATAGTCCCACCTAAAGAACTGCAGCACCTACATTTCTTTTAAATATTATTTTCTTTTTCAGGCAGAAATTTAAACTTTTAATACTCAGTTTTTAAAAAGCAGAAAAAATTTTCAGTGAAGCTGAAAAAACATTTTGAGAAACATAAAAATAAATAAATGACCCATGAAGGTCTAAGAGGCAGAAAGTGTCTGTCAGTTCTATTAATTCACAGTGGTGGCCCGACAGAAACACGTTTTGTGAATCTAGCTCACAGATAAAAAGAAAGGTCAGAGTTCACAGAGCTAGTTTATCGCAAATGGTTCTCATGGATTTTTGTTTTCCCTCAGGTTTTCTGGGTTCATTGTTTAAATGGCCTCTTCCACTCAGTTATTCTGTTTTGGTTTCCACTAAAAGCCCTTCAGTATGGTAAGTAGAAAGGATATGAATGCTAAGAGATGACTTTTTACGGTTTTAGAAAAATAACTCATTGTCAATATAGGTTAAAAATTATAGCAGATTTTCATTTTATGCTGTTTTCCTTAACCTAAAATACATGCATCCAAAAGCTGTACACACTTTAAAGATTTTTATTATTCCTTTGGGAGCAAAGTGATTTAATATATGCAAAGCCTTTCTTCTCTGCTTCTCATGTTTTCCAAACTTGCAGAGAGTTAAATTTTAGAACTCTTTCTTCCCCCTCTGTTGATGTATAGTTTGAAGACAACAGGCTAATATTTTATGTAGTCCATTTATTATACCTTTGAGGCTTGCACCAAGCTCTTTATACTGAACCTGATCAGAAATGTTTGTTTTCAAGTATACGTGAGCTGATGTTTTGAATGAGATTTTTTCATATGTTTTTATGTTCATCTTGGAATGGAAGCTTTTCCTCAGCTTGTTTTGAGGGAGTAATTTTATTCTGTCAGTTTGGAGAGAGGAGAGCATGGTGAATTTCCTATGCCCATAAAAATGATGAAGTAGCCACTCGACAAAAGAGATTTCCTGGGATGCTGTGTCCCCCGAGCAGACCTTACCCTGAGATCCCCAGGAAGGCAGCCGGCCGCTCCGGGCCTCTGCTCCCAAACGACAGGAAATAAAAACATGACACATACTCCATCGGAGGATCTGTCTGTCTTTTAGAAGCACAGGCCTTACCTGGCCAGCTGGGCATTAAAGACTGCCCACAGAAGAATGTCCTGTCCATCCCTCCTTGCCCACCTGCAGTCTGTTCTCCACAGGCAAGGTGGTCCTTGCAAAACGTAAACCAGACCAGGCGCCTCTCTCCGTCAAGTTTAGAACAAAATGCACAGCACTCACTGTAGTTAATCCTTCCACCTGAGGGAGCTCCACCATGTCCCCCCCAACCTACCCCCCACCCCCGCATCACCTCCCCCCCATCACCATGCTCCATCCAGCCTGCTACTTGCCTACACTTCTTCCCTCCTCCCCCTCTAGTCCAGCTGGCTCTCCCCCTCACTCCCTCAGGCCTGTGCTCCCAGAGAGCCACCAACGCCGCCCTCCTCTGCCCCCGTTGCTTCCCCTCATTATCCTTCATCTTCTCTAGGGTATCTTCACCAATCAGGGTGTGATATATTTGCTCATTTTTTATTGTCTCTCTCCCCTGTTAGAATCAAAGCTCCCAAAGAGCAGAGAATGGTCAGTGTAGCTCACGGCTGTATTTGCAGGGCTTAGAACAGTGCCTAGCTAGTCGCCGGCGCTCAGGAATCTGTCAGGGCCTGCAGGGGATGAGTGTTACAGGGAGGGCAGGGCCCTTCGTGTCCTAATCAAAGATTTTCATCTCATTTCTTTATTAATTTCTCTGCCGGTACACAGCATACTTCTCATGTTCTAAGCCATGGAAATGAGTGGTAAGAAAATCCAACTAAACTACAGCCTATTGACTCTAGTAGGCCAGGAGAACCACAATGGATTTTTTTTTTTTTGAGATATAATTCACATGCCATAAAATTCACCCTTTTAAATTGTACAGTTCAGTGGGTTTTTCTTAGTGTATTCAGAGAATTGTACAAATTCACCACGATCCAAGGCCAGAACATTTCCATCACCCCATAAAGAAACCACACACCCATTAGCAATTACTCCCCATTGCTCCTCACCCCGAGTCCCCGACAACCACTAATTGTTGTCTGTGGATTTGCCTATTCTGGAGAATGGAATCATGGAATATGCGGCCTTGGTCCATTCATGTTGCAGCATGAATCAGTACTTCACTCATTCTTATGGATGAATGATATTCCCTTGTATGGATTTACCACATTTTGGTTATCCCCACATCTGTTGACGGACAGTTAGATTGTTTCCACTCTTTGAAGCCACGGGATATTGTATCATATAGGGGCTTAGACAATTTCTCTAGGTAAAGTTTATTTTCAAATTGCAAAATCAATATAGGTATGAAAGACTAGGCATGTCCATCTCTTGCTATTTCAACAGCAAGAGAAAAATAGAAAAAGGAAATTTAATATCAAAAGTATCTCAAGCCAAATAACACGTAAAATGCCTTCACAAGTGACAGGGTTTGAAGGGAATTCCCAAGTAACTCCAGCTCCTGGAGAGCCGATCCTAGGGCTCTCTTGGCCTTTGTCTGGGAGACTGCCCAAGCCTGCCACCTTCAGCGGAGGCAGTTCATGAACGGTGCCGCCTGGAGAACCCAGATCTAGCCAAGTCCAGGGCACACGTGCTTTCTCTTCTTAAGACATGAATGGCGTATGGCATAAATTACATTTTAACCTTCTAATGTTGAGGGGTTTGTTGGGGTTTTGCCTTGTTTTTAACTTTTAAATAAGGAGAGGTTTGGGGGTCTTTTTGGCTTTTGAAAGGATGGGGTACACAAATATAAGAGTATATGAAAGTGCAGCTAAATATGCGTTAATTCACTCGCTTCGGCAGTTCCCAAAGTACGGCCTGTAGACACCTTTATAAATACCCATGATGACCTTTTTGGGGTACCTGATGTCAAAATTTCAAAATTTTTGTAGTATTATCCAGACATTATTTTTCTTTTTCACGCAAGGGTGGGTAAAACTGCTGGTACCTTAGCACAAATAGTGGTTCCACTATACTAGTGGGCATGATATTCTTCCCTGCCATGCACCCACATTAAGGAAACAACAACCAAAGCCAGTCTCACTTAAGAATGCCCTCGAAGAAGCTGTAAAACCAAGACATTTATTACATCTTGAAACCTGGTGCACAGCTCATTAATATTCTGCGTGACACAATGAGAAGTGAGCAGAAAGCCCTTCTGCACTCCAGTGAGAGTCATACCAGGCAAGATGCCCTGTGGACCATTCGAGTTGTGAGGTGCACCAGCTGCTTTCATGAGGTTACAGAATCCTGCATGAGTTGAAGATCCACCCAAAGCATCAAGGGGAGCCATTGGCTTTAATGTAATAGAGTACTGTAAGTTTACAATACAATTTCAGGTTCCACACTATAACTAACCCCTAAGAAACCACTTGTCGAGTTTTGATGTAGTATCAAAGAATATCCACACTCATGAGAAAAGATTATTAAAACACTCCTCTCCGTGAAGCTGAATTTCCCTCATATATTTCAACCAGAATATGAGAATCCAGCTGCCTTCTCTTGAACAAGACATTAAAGAGATTATAAAAATATAAAACAAGGCCAATTTTCTCACTAACCTTTTTTGTTTGGGGAAATATTTATAAAATCTATATAAAATATGTATGGGGTTTCTTACTATTATTCCATGGTGCCAATGATTTAATTATTCAGTTATTTTTATTTTTTTTTAATCAGTACATGATTTTTGTTAGCTACCATGCCCTTCATCTAAACCCACAGTTGTTAGTCATTGCTGGGTAACAAAATACTTTAAAATATCTGCCTAAATTCAGCCAAACCTTCCAAGAGCCATATGCCTGGAACCATATTGGTACTCTTCATTCAGTCTTCTGTGGTTTGCATTTATGAATCCCTTTTGGTCTGATGCCAACAACTTCATTGAGAGAAAGCAAGAAGGCTCCCTAAGATTCTCATCTATATTGTTAACAAAGTTCTTTGGTAAGGTTCAGGATGTTTTCTCCTGTCTTCAATGCCTGTAGAATTAGGCTTTCCTTGAACAATTAGTTTGATTTTTTTTTTTTTCCACCTCGTGGATCCTGAGGATTGGTTAACAAGTCAAGTTTCCTCCTTCATGTTGGCTATTGAAAAATTGTTTTTAATTTGTGACCCACATGTGTAACAACTTTGTGAAACTTCTTATAATTTTTTTTAATTAGCCTAGTTTGATTCTGTGGTGTGACACTTGGTTCCCCTTCTTTTGTTCAACAATTATAAATTGATTTATCTTTGAAAGAATTCTGAAAGGATCTCTTTGATTTCCATTTCTAATAAGCCTCTCTTCTTGTCATGCAGGTAATGTATTTGGAAATGGGAAAACCTCCGATTATCTGCTGTTGGGAAACTTTGTTTACACGGTGAGTACAGAGCATTTGCCTGGTTTGTATATAAAATCAAATCCTTTCATACGTGCTCATTTTATTGTCAAATTTAACTGTGTGCATTTCTGAACATAGGGTTGTTTGCACTTCCCTTTAAAAATGAAATAAGATGTTTCGACTATTAAGAGATTATTTTATGTTGGGTTATTAATAAATATGTCACTTAGGCTCACTGACTTGATAGGACTTTGGTTGCTATTATTTTCAGTATTCCCTCTTTCCTCTTAGCTCCCCCCCATTTCCCCTTTTTTTCTTCCTTGTCTCTTTTTCTTCATTTTATTTTACTGCCCTTGTTGTTATTATTTTTTTTTTTTTGCTTTCCTGAATTTATGGCAAATATTATCATACTGTTCTTGGGTGTTTAACCAGTAATGATTCTAGAGTCTCATGAGAACTAAAATGGGAGAAAAATCACTCTTTGGGGACATTCCATTCACACAAGGCATGGAACCCGCTGTGTTAAGTCAGTATCCAAACACTTACAGAGGACACACACATGAGTACAAGCCTGTTCCTGCCATAAAGGGCCAAAAGATGTTTTAAAACCACTTTTCCCTTAGAAAAAAGCACTACTTGGATGCTAACGCCTGAAGTCACGTAGTTGGTGTCTGGTAAGCTTACTACACCCTTTGACACTGAATTCTCAGGCTGATGTTCCTTCTTCTAATTCTGTGTCCCCCGAATGAGGGCCATGTGCTGCTCCAAATACTAAGCAGCTGTCAGCGTGGCTGACTCAGTTGGGAGAAAAAACATAACACGATGTTTAAATATCAAGTGTTTAAGTTACTGAATGATGATAAGCCATTGAAGCCATCAAGTAACAGAGGGATGAAGTTATTTTCTGGAAGTTTCCTCTCCATTTACATCAACCCACGGAAGTAGTAACAGGAAGGAAAAATATGTTTGGAGGGCTGGTGACTTGGTCTCCTACAACATGAGTGCAAAACAGAAATAAGTACCCAATAGAGTCAGTTTAGAAATTAATCCGAGGATAGAGCAGGGATGTCTCTCAGGGACGCATTGAGATACTCAGGTCTCAGGAGGGTGTTTTTCTTTAATTTTATGTCAAACTATGTCTCTTAGTTTTGAACTTTTTATATAGCTCATTAACAAGTACTTACATTTTCATAAGAGTTTTACTTCTACAGATATTAATCCTAAATCACCGTTAGAGATCTTGCTGAGAAGGCCCAAATGCCTCACCTGAGCCTGACTTTCTGACCCCGTGGGGAAGGCGCTAATGCTCTTTGCAAGCCTGAACATATAGGCCAGCTTCTCACTTCCACCACCACAAACTACTGGAAGTGTCCAGAATTCCATTGACTACTAACAGTATTTAAAATTTTATTTTTAGGGCGCCTGGGTGGCTCAGTTGGTTAAGCGACTGCCTTCGGCTCAGGTCATGATCCTGGAGTCCCAGAATTGAGTCCCACATCAGGCTCCCTGCTTGGTGGGGAGTCTGCTTCTCCTTCTGACCCTCCCCCCCCCCTTGTGCTCTCTCTCTCTCTCTCTCTCATTCTCTTTCTCTCTCAAATAAATAAAAATCTTTAAAAATTTTTTTAAATTTTTTTATTTTTAATTATACATAGCTAATAACAGATTACAGTGCTATGCCCTCTTCTTGGTGTTTTATACTACCTGCCCTTTGAGGCAGGTGGTCTTTATCAGGCCCAGTTTACAGATGAAGGAGCTGAGACACAGATGTCAAGTCACTTGCCTTGTTCCTTAACCAAAACACCTAATAAATGGTGGAGCCTTGAGCACGAATAGTCTGACTCCAGGGCAAGTCCAGTTAACCCTTGTGCCACCCTCTGTAAAACCCAGGGCCGTTCATTAAACCTAGTTCCCTTACTTCAGAATCAATAGCAGGGTCAGCGATGATAATGGGTGTGTACATCCTGGAGGGTATTAACAAGCTTTTATATCCTGATCTGGAGGGTTGTAAGTAAGTCAAGTTACAGAGTAAGTGTTTAGATTTCTAAATATCCAGTTATATTACTTTTAGAAGTTATCTTGAAAATTCGGAAAGTAGGGACTTTAAGTTTTACAGATGATGTATAATTAAAGCAAGCTTGAAAATCCAAGTTACTGCAGACATATATTCATCGTTCACAAGTGAATCCACACAAGCCTCGTGGATGGACGTGTGCAGGGAAGGAGAGCGGCAGTGGGATGCTGCTCATGGGCCCTCCTGACCGGTCACGGCCGTCATGGGCAGGCACCCGGCTCATTCACCTGTGTCTTTGCTTGGTGGACATACACGGCAAGCTGTGAATAATCGACCAGTCCCACAGTCTCATTCACAGTGTAATACCTGGTCTTTATAAACCTCCTTTTAACCATTTGAACTAACACATTTATGAGATAAAATAACATTTTCCATTCTGTTTTAGTTTGTGGTGATAACCGTGTGTTTGAAAGCTGGATTGGAGACCTCATATTGGACATGGGTAAGAGCATCTCTAACCACAACTGAGGCATGTCACATTTACTTATGTGTTATCACGAACATCGCTGTTCTTCATTCTAACTTTTGTATCCCTGTACCCTCGTTCCACCGGTTGTTAATCATGAGGGGTCTTGGGTGGAGGGGGAAGAACTGGGAATTCTAGTTTGTCTAGTTTGGAAACAGTGAGTAAAAAAAAAAAACTCACCTAAGTTTATTGACCACAGGATTTTCAGATCCTTTAATATATTATTGTGAATATCCCAGGAAGGAGAGAGGCTTCCAAACCTGACTAAGAATCTTTTCTTGGTAGAGTGTGTTACAAGACGCATTCTGCCAAAAACCCATTGGAAAATGATATGAAAACTGGAGATATGAGCAAAAGATTTGTCCTCGGACATTTGTAAATATCCAGTCTGGATAAAACAAGTTCCATTTTAGAATGTTAGTTTTGAAGTAGAGAGACCCAAGAAACAAAAGGAAATGAAAGTTTGATGTGCAGGGGAAAGATGGGCCCAAGAAACCTGGATTGGACGGTCACCGACACACATATTCTCACAGGGGTCTCGCCTCTCCCGGAGAGAGCGTACAGAGCAGAAATAAAGGATGTTAAAGATGGTAGCGGAGAAAGAAAGAGGAGAGTCAGGGGAGAGAGGCCCCCAAAGGAGGTAGAGAGGGAACAGTTATAAATGCCAGTACCACAAACATCCTAGCGGTTGGGGAAGACATTAGCATCAGCGCTGATGAAAGATCCAGTTAAAACACACATACGTCATTATTTAGAAATTCCTATAGAGAATATTTTATGGATGAAGTAAAAAATTAATATGGGCACTTACAAAAGCTTCATTAGTGTGTATTTGTGTACTCAGTCTCCCTAAAAGTCTGTGACTCACATTCCCTTCCTTCACAGTTCAGCCACATAGCGATTTGGGGCAGCATCGTGCTCTGGGTGGTGTTTTTTGGCATCTACTCATCTCTGTGGCCCGCCGTTCCGATGGCCCCTGATATGTCAGGAGAGGTAATGTGTCCTAATAACTCATGACCCAACAAATCTGAAAAATTGGTATTCATTAATGAGCCTTAATCATTCGGCTTGGATTTATATTAAAACAGTATTTGACCATTTAAAAGCTATTTTTTAAATTCCTCAGTTGCAAGTGATAAATCTTGAGAGAGAATATTTTACACTTGGACATTTTACTTAAATCTGACTTATCCTTTCAAAAGCATAGCAAAAACCATAAAATATGGTCGTCAGGGGCTTGAATCATGTTAAGAATCTCCATATATAAGGTGCCATTTTAAAATTAGACTGTAAATCAACAAATACATTTTGGAGAAGAGATTCGGGGAAATGGCGAGCTTCTGTCTTTGGGACAGTCTATCATTTCTTCTGTTATCTCTTATTCTAAAGAAAAGTCTACTGTCCCTGGATCAAATGCACTTTTTAAGCATCGTCTTAAATGATACCGGTTTGGTTTTCATTTTGAACGAGTTAGGGCATCTGACGTTTTGGCCTTATCACAGTCCATTTTCAATCCTGTCTTTCAGTTTCTTGTTACACTGGTAGGAATTGACTTATTAGGTGTTCATGGGGGAGTGTCACAAGATCTCCTTTCCTTCAGAAGAGATTCCAGCAGTAGGAGGGTTTATGATTTCAATTGCAGGAAATTTGACATAAAATGTATAAAAGAAAATGTGGAAAACATTTCAGGATTTCCTGTGACCTCACAGTAACTTGCAAATCAAGGAAATGTGAGCTGCGTTACAGTACACTGTTGTCCTGCAGCCCCAGGAAAGCCTTCCAGTGGTTTCCATGGATTTGTTGCAACCCTAAGTACTGCCTGAGTACCTTTCACTTTTGACAGTCTGGTTTATAGATCATTTTCATGAAATTTTATCTGACAGCATCCTGCTTTTTATAAATTAGCAGAATGCAGACACATTTTCAAAAAGTTTTGTGGTTAAATTTATTAGAGAGAGGCATTATATACTATTACAGCGAAACCAGACATATCAAGGAGCAAGGACTTCCTTCCACCAAAAGTGAAGGGCGCTTTTGAAACATGTACTGTGAACTCGAGAAGATTTACAGCATGTATTTTGAGGAAAACAGAGAGAAAGCTATGAATGCACCTCCTCCTTACCTTGGTTTGAGCCCTTTTTCCCTGAAGAAATAAAATCGAAGACCCTATGTGTCTGAAGATGCCACTTGGAAAATCAATTCTATTCTTTGTGCCTATTTGATGTGCTCTGTCTGATTGGACCTGCTTTTCCCTGAGGTTAATTTCAATTTAATATCATTTTCACTAGACCTCATTTTATCTCATTTCTTAATGTTTTAGCTTCAAAACGCGGGACACAAAAGATGTTGAGATTCAGATAGCTTAAGCAACTATAGCCAACAGCTTTGATGACAAGAACAGAGTTTTTGACCACCTACTTCTAGAACAAGTGTGAAGTTTGATTGGCTTCTTGCCAACCAAATATAATTCTACCCTTGCCTGTAGAATTCCTGGTATTACCCAAATGCAAAACCTAATATCATCTCTTGGGACTTGCGGTGGTGCTGTGTTTAATTCAAAGTGAAATGAATGTCAGTACTCCATCACGTTTCTCTTCACTTCATATACAGTGGGAAGTGCTAACGGGTTCTTTTTCTTGTTATTTTATTACTACTGATTCTTTGAATATAATGTTTAAGTAGCTGGGGCTCCATTGAAAATATGAAGAATGGATTATTTTACCTGTAGCCTTGACTAGCTTGTCCAAAGTGTAAGTCTGTTGAATTTGTTCAAAGAAAATACTTTAAATTTATATAGTACTTAGTGCTTACAAAGCATTTCGATATATGTGTATGTGTGCAAATGAGCCTCACAACAACTCCCAAGAAAGGGTTTAACAAGTATGCCACTCAGATTTTCAGAGATAGATAGTCTACATTTACTGTTTCCTGGGCCTAGGGTAATAGATCCCAGGAAATATTTGTAGCAATACTCAATTTTTGAACATTTTTATTATGTGTAGAGTGTCACTAGTTCTATAATCCAGTTAATCGCAGAAAGAAGTAGCTACCCTTAGGTTTACATTTTTCTAAGCTTGAAATTCTGTATTTCAATCAAGAGTATAGCCAGATACAGGGGCACTTGGGCAGCTCAGTGTGGGTTGAGCGGCTGACTCTTGGTTTCAGCTCAGGTCATCATCTCAGGGTCCTGGGCTCGAGCCCCATGCCAGGCTCCACACTCAGCACAAGTCTGCTTGTCCCTCTCCCTCGGCCCCTCTCCCTGCTTGTGCGCTCTCTCTCAAATAAGTAAATCTTTTTTTAAAAAAAGAGTATAGCCAGATACATACATACATGCATATATACAAACATGCAAATATATGAAAATTTCATTTCATGTACCAATATTTATGTCTGTGTGTGTGTATAAAATGGGCCAGCCATCTTGAATAAAATTTACTTACTCATCTGTTAACTTTCATAGCAAAATGCTATTATATATTACATATATTACTGAGCGTTACATATAGTAATATATTACTATAAATAATATCAGTGTCAGTAGAAATATTAGCCTTCCTCAACTTGACATGTTTTATGTAATCCACATAATGAAACATGGCCCAGGGCAGCCCCCAGGATTTAAGGCTACTCCACAGGATTTGTGCTGTGGTGTGTAGTAACTTTCTCTCACAAGCACTGCTGAGTCTCAGTGTCTGATCCCAACTCTGTACCCTAGGACTCCGGTTCCTTCCTGTATTAATGTGGCAGCAACTCCTCCTAAAACAAAACAATTAATTAAATACGGATGTATGTTTTGGTTGCCTAAAAGCTTAATAAGGGCCTACAGGATAGAACAGAATTATTAGAGATGGAGTAAGACTGAAAACAGCAACCCTGCTCCCCCATCCTGGTTCAGGTGGTATTTTGGAGGGCGATACACTGTGGCATCAACAAGACAGAGAAGTTCTTCAAAAAGGCAACCAAGATCTGGGAGAAATAATACCACCATTAATACCTAATGTGTATTAAACACCGTATCTCGGGAACTTCTCTAAGTACTTTATATGCAGTCGTTCATTCAATTCACCAACTATTTGTTGACATTCTTCAATGTGTCAGGCACTGTTCTAGACACTGTGGATTCATTAGTGAATAAAATAGACAAAAGCTCGTGTACTTCTCAGCCTACTTTTCTAGTGGAAGAAGACAAAATAATTAAGTGAAATATATAGACAGATAGAAGTATATAAAGAAAATTACAGCAGGCAAGGGGACCGAGAGCCAAGCTTTCAAGTCATGCTCCCCACACAGCCTTGTGGCTTTTGCTTCTGGTCAGATCAAGAGCCATTGGAGGGACTTGAGAGGGAGGTGTTAGGATCTGACTTAGGTTTTCGGGGCAGGACCATGGCTGTCGTGGTATAAACATACATTTAAGAGGTTATCCCAGTAACCCAAACAAGAGATCATGGTGGCATGGGCCAGGCGGACAGCACTGGTGGAAGTGGGCAGATTTTGAATCCCCCTTAAAGGCTGAGCAGATAGGATTTGCCTGCAACCTGGATGGGAGGAGGGAGAGGAAAAGAATACAAGGCAGACCCCATCGCGTTGTCCGTGAACTCCGTCAGGATGTGCTTGTCCTCAATTCACTGGATCCTCACAGCTAACTTGTTATTATAACCAGTTTACAGATGAGAAAACAGACACAGAGAAGACGCAGAGGTCGAATTCGGCTCAAATAGAGCATCTTTCTGACATCTAGAGAGCCAATAGGTCATGATGTCTAGTGGCAGAACAGGATGCTGGGCTCATTTAACCACCCGTTTCTGTGCCGGGTGGCCACTGGTAACCCTTCGGCAGAATCTATCATCTGCACCTCCAAGGCTGCCTTCCAGCTCCTAAGATGCAAATCTCTGTGCGCTTCTCTTCACTGTTCCCTCCCGAGGAACATCTGAAATGTCGCAAGGGCACAGACTATTTTGCTCTAGTTAACGGGATCTCAGGGTGCCAACTGTACACAAATTAGGCAACTTACAGGTGCAGGCCTCATGCTTCTATATTCAGCTGGACGCATATTCACACATAGGTCAGGATTTTCTCGTCCTTTCCAATTTACATTCTTCGTTCATCTTTGTAGCCCCATCTGAAGACAGAGCGATTTCTCTCAACATGTTCAAAGAAAATCCTTGCAACATTGAGAGGGGACGGTAAGGGAACCAACATTTATTGTGCACACACCATGTCCTCCAGGCACTGTGTGTGATTTCCAGCGTTCCTTGTTTTATTTAAATCCATATGATAAACCTTTGTGGTAGGCAAAGTGAGAGCAAGTGGCACGGAGAATTCATCCCAGGTCTTCTTTTCAAATCCATTGGTTTCCTCTAACATCCTAAGGATCTAAATATCTTCTCTTTGGGGCCCTTGCTATTCTTTACCCCCAGGTGGGAAATTGTTTTTTTTTTCTTTCCTTCCTGCAGTCCATCAATGTCCCTGATTTAGCTGCTATTCCCCGGATACCCACAGCCCTGATCAGTTTCCCTAAGTGAGCCAGGTACAGACACGTTCCCATCTCTTTTCAGAAGCACCCAGCTTTTTAATTCCCCCTTTTCAATACCTGCCTAACTCCCTAACATATTTATAGAAATTCCATCTCACTCCATATCTTGGCCGCTTGTCTCTTCTTAACAGCAATATTAGGGTAAATAATACCCAGCTCATTAAAAAACTACTTATGAAAATGAAAACCCAATCATCCCATTATCATTGGAGAATGCCCAGTTTCCACTCGGATAATAATAGGGCCTCATTTTCTGAAGGCCAGTCACCGGTATAGCACGTTCCTCGCCTTCGCTGCGAGCATTCACTACAACACGGTGAATTGTACATTTCACAGGCACAGAGTGCTTACACACTGTTCTCAAGGTCACACAGCTTGTGAGTGAGCTGAGACTGGATCCCAGAGTCTGTGCCCTCAACCTCCTTATACACTGTCCTCTGTGCCTTCTACATTTCTTCTCTTCCTTTTCTCATCCCTCTCCACAGAGGCGTTTCCTCCCAGCCTCGTCGGCCTTAAAGATGTGAGATGCATTTTTCGTGTCAGTGGCACCCATCAAAGTACTTGCATCCAGTTGGTACACTAAGCAGCCTGTTGTCTCTACGAATTATTTCTATCGTCAGCAATCCTCAGGAGCTATACTCATTTCCCACTGATCGAGGGTTCTTCTCACACCATCGTTTCTTTACCCCTTACTTCAGCACATTCTGAGTGCACGAAGTTCCAAAAATCTGTTCCCCAAATATCTCAGAGTTAAATGCAGTCTTCAGTGACTCCAGCTACAGCCAGATTGGGTGGCTCTCAGTTGGTGGGCAGGGTGTTGCCATTTGGGAACATTCCTTCCTTATAGCTTTGCACTTTGTTTCCATTACAGTAATTCTGCATCTCTGTCCAGAATAATGATTCCATGATAATGATTAACAAGTATCCCAGTAACAGGAATTATTGACATATTTAACTGTTACGAGGGAATGCTGACATGGGGGGAGGGGTGGGCAGTGGATTATACAAAGGTGTAGAACATGCAACAATAAGAAATTACTGAAGAGAGGAAAAAGAAAAAGAAAGCAGTGCGACAGGCTTGGCTGCGACTTTAAATATGTCGCTGTCTTCCTCTCATAAATATGGTTGTGATTTAAGAGAAGGACTTTTTTTTTTTTTTTCAGACCTGACTTGTGTTTTTTCACACCAGTACAACAATTTATGGGGTAAGGTAGACCCTGGGGAGAAGTGCTATGTTATATAAACATTTGCTAGCCTGCTTTTCTGACTTGTCTAGATGATGTTACTGGGTTTGGTTTGGTTTTTTTTTTAATTTCCAGAAGAAAATATTTTAACCAGTATGATTAGTACACCAGATTAAAAACTAAAAAGCAAGCTACATACATCAAGGATCATTCCACATCACGATTAATACCAGAAGCTTAGTATCGGCAAAACTTTTAAATTTATCATGGCTTTGCAGACATGCCCTGCAAAGTGCTCCGAAGCACCATCTGGTTCTGCTCTCCCTGGCCTAAGGGATCTATAAAACTACCGAAGGAAATTGAAGTTAAGGAACAAGCATGTGTTTTACAGAATTTCAGATCTCTTGACTGAGGTTTGTAAAGTCTCTCTGAAAAACAATAAAAATCTTTGTTGAACTCTTTGGTGTCACCCCTATAGGAAAGGCATTAATAAACTACATTAGTGATATGATTTTCCTAAATTGTGCCATTGCCCACCTGACCAACACAATAAATTACGTATGAGGAGTTTCCTGGTTAAAATAGTCTTTATTCATCTATCAACTTTTAATCACCTAGATAGCTTGTAGTAATTTATTGGTCACAAGACCAGCCCTGGCCGACGGGGTGGGGCAGTGTTATGATACAACGGAGGTTCATCCAAGATGACTGTGCTTAGCCAAGTAGCCTAGAAGGAACAGCGACCCTGAAGTCTGTCAGATGTTCTTCAACGAGCCAACAGTTGGGAGTCCATCCAGCAAAACACGCTGTTGGTTGACAGGCCTCATGCCCCTGACCGTAAATGAGACAGGCCAGACTTTCACGGTGCTGAAGACCGGTGGCTGCATAGCCACTTCCAGGCCCATTCTGTAAAGAGAAGCCTGTAGAAACACTAAGAAACAGGGGCACCTGGTGGCTTAGTCTGTTAAGCATCTGCCTTTGGCTCAGGTCATGGTCCCAGGGTCCTGGGATCGAGCCCCATGTCGGGCTCCCTGCTCAGCAGGGAGCCTGCTTCTCCCTCTGCCTGCTGCTCCCCCTGCTTGTGCTCTCCCTCTCTCTCTCTCAAATAAATAAAATCTTAAAAAAAAAACAAAAAACACTAAGAAACAGAGAGAGATGTGGATATGACAACTGTAATGGCAAATCAGGACATTTTAAAGTTGTAGCTGTCTTTAGAGTCGGTGTGAGAGCTGGCTTTCTGTAAACACAGCAGCTTTAACGACAGCGCAGAGCAAACATATACTGAGTGTCTAACATATGCCACGCTCAGTGTTGGGCGGTAGAGGATGCAGAGATGAATGGAATCAGTCCTTGCCCTTAAGGGTCTCATTGCTAAAGATGGGATGCTGATGTCATAAACATAAGAGGTGATAGGGCGGACCCGAAGTGCCAGGGCCGCGAGCAAACCATAGGAAATTGAACAGAGCCTGCTGTCAGTATGGGAGAGCTTTGCCTGTTCTCTAGAGTCAATTCATTCTTGCATTCATCCATTCCATAAATATGTGCTGAGTGCTTATTGGGTGCCAGACGCCGTGTCTAGATAATGGGTTAATGAGGCCAGATCCCCATTAGCATGTGGGTTGAGGGGACCAGGGAATGGGAGGGAGAAACAATCACTAAATCAGTTAACAGATGACTAAAGGTTGAATGACTAAAGGTAATTTCACAACGTGACAGGAAGAAAACAGGGTGCTATGATATGTGGCAGAACGACAATGGCTGCCCCGGGAAGATCTTTTTGAAGAAGGAATGATTAAGATGAAACTCCAAATGATGGGTGTGTGCAGAAGAGCATTTCAGGACTGAAAGACCAGCAGGTGCCTGTGCTCCGAGGCAGGAATGCTGGAGCAGAGAGGGCGGAAAAGAGGACTGTGAGGACTCCGTGAGTTGGGCAGAGGGCAGATCACCCCCGCAAGCTTGGCATTCTCACTCACAAGACCGGCACAGCTTGTTTCTGAGTTACATGCCAGGGATTCCATCAGAAAGGCCCGTAAAAGAAACCACAGATGTCACTGTGTGATCTGCTTCCACAAAGCTCGTAATTGAACACAATTCTTGCGTTCTGTGTTAGAGTAAAATAAAGATACCGTCAGTGAGTGGTCAAAAGCTACTTTGTTCCATGTTATCACTTAGGCTTCCTAGCACATATCATTTCCAAGTTATTTTTTGGCATATTTTTTGATGCTTAAAAAAAAAGTGATTGCGGGTTAAATGATAGTAATTTGTTTCTCTCTCATGTAAAAGAAGTTGGTGATGGCAGACGGTCCAAGGCTGGTGTGGCAGCTTGCACAGTCCTTAAGAACCAGGTTTCTGCTATTTGCTGCACTGCCAACCTCATAATCCAAAGTGGCTGCTTCTGCTCTAGCCATTTTACCAACATTCCAGCCAACAAGAAAGGGAATAAGAAAGGTTAACCCTTTCTCTTTGACGCTCTCTCCTAGACATTGCCCACCACATTTCCACTTAGATCTCATTGGCCAAGAACTAGTAACATGGCCACACATAGCTGCAACAAGAGAGCCAGGGGAATATAGTCTGAGCTAGAAGACAAAGTGTCCAGCCAAGAATCAAGTGTTTGTATCTAAGAAGGGGTGGGGGGTATATATAGGGGAACAACTGGAAGTTTTTGCCATGAAAGTAATTTTTCAACATAAGCCATTTAACAGCCTTTATAGGTCTTTCTTATAGCTAAGTGATTTTTTGAGTTTTTTAAAAATAATTTCCTAAAAGAGATGGTAATTATGTGACAGGATAGAGGTGTTAACTGATGCTCTGGTGGTACTCATTTTACAATTTATAAATGTATCAAATCAACACATTGTACACCTTAAACTTACATAATGTTATGTGTCAATTATATCTCAATAAAGCTGGAAAATAAATTTAAAATTTTTTAAAGTAACTTTCTACAATCTGAGATATAGGTCAGTATGCTTCACTGATTGAATTACTAGTAATCAAACAACTGATGCTTTCTGAGATGGTTTATGAAATAAAGAGCAATCACAAAATTCTAAAAAACTGCAGGAATGATAGAAGAAGTGAACAGGTTGAGCACTGAATTGATGTACCCTATCTTACACAACTCATCCGGGAACATCATAACATTCTTAAATTATATTTCTTGTAATAAAAAGAATATTTGGTTACTAATTCTGCCCTAATTTTTCCACTTTTAAGTTTTTTAAATAGCACATAAGGAAGATTAAAATAAAACAAATTCTGTTCTTAATTATTTTCACTATTCTGGGAACTAGATCCCTAGAAAATAAAATTTCAGAGCCACACATATCCTGGTGCTCTGGGTTGCTTTTTAGAAAGATGATTTTTCATGTTCGGTTCTCAGTATATATTGCTATATAGAGAAATTTTACTTTCTTTTAAAAAAAAAAAAAAGTTAGCTTATCACTTCAGGTCCCAACTCACTAACTCATTGTCCCTTTCCTCTGAACATCTTTCTTAATCATTTCTTTTCTCATTCCTCACTTTGCCAGAGGGTGGAGATGCAGAGGCTGTTCCTTGCATCATACAGCTAGATTGACTACCGTTCTGAGTCCCTCAGAGTGATTGTGCCCGCTTCAGCCCCTCACCACCATCCAGAAATGTCCATGGGGGGCAAAAAGCACATAAAGGCTATGAGCTGGTATCTAATTTGCATATTTTTTCTATGGTTTGGAACAATTTGCATATTTTCTAAGATTTTTGTTTGTTTATTTGGAATAGGCCAAGCCAAGGTTTTTCTTTGTCTCTGAGTAATCAGGAGCTTCTGGGAATAATTGCAAACGTAACTGGAGTTTATTCGAAACACCCCTCTTCTGAGTTATTTTCTGGGTGTTCTGCCCTGTCTGTTTTTATGGAGAAACTAATAAATCATCCTGTAGAGGAGCCCAAGCAGCTCAGTACAACTGAGATTTACAGTGTGCCTGTATGTCAAGACCTGTCCTGGGTGTCAGTGGATCATAAGGTGAAAAAGGAGTCTTCCTGAGGAGGTTGAGTCTTATGGATAAAACAACAGATCAACAGATAATTATAATGGAGGATGCTAATTATTGTCACCAGGATGCACAGGGGCTAGCAGAGGAGGGGGCCCTCAACCCCCAGGCTATAGTTTGGATAGTTTCTTGGTACTGCTGTTCCCCAAGCTATCCCAGAAGGCAACTGGGAGAAGGACTTTCCAAGTAGAAAACAGCCCAAGCAAAGAAGGAGTCCCTCAGAGTGATTGTGCCCGCTTCAGCCCCTCACCACCATCCAGAAATGTCCATGGGGGGCATTAAGTTAAGCCAAGACTAGGTCACAGCTGGCTTTTCATTATGAAATATATAGTATTCTAGAAAGTACCTGAGACCATAGAATAAAGATTTGGGTCAGAGGACATGATAAATCAGTGCTAATAATAAACTAGTAAGGGATGAAAAACATTTTAGGTTTTGACATGACTATAATATGATATAGTTGAAAATTTGCAAGAATTTTTTTCAGCTAAAATAAGACATCGAAGACCTTTCTCAGTGATAAACACCAGAATGTAGAACTTGGCATATGTGTTCCTCTGTCTTTGGGTTTTATCAGAGAGAAGTTTTGAGTTTGACCCCCCAAGATGTGTAGCCCCTGAAGGATTTCAGTGGAAGTTCATGTCTTCAAGCCAAAGTTTCTGTGAGCTTGGGATTTGTCTCTGGTTGAAGTACAGCACCACTTAGTGCTGGCCTGGTGATACTTAGGTACCTCCAAATTCAGCCCCATACCCAGGTACCACAATTAATTGAGACAGAAAGACTCGAGCCTCTGAGAAAGGCTCACACAACTTAGAGACCTTGGCAATGTCACACCCTGGTATTCCCAGGCCTTGGACACCAAGACACTTTCAGAAACGTTTGCAAGTTGAAATTCAAGTAGCACTGTATTGTCTGAAAGCAACGTTGATTTTGATGAGCCAATATGAAGTTCTCGTACTTCGGTGGTTGTGTTGCCAGGAAAAGGCACGGTTTTGATATACCAGATACTATTCTGTTTATATAAAATTTATACTTTGCCATAAAAATATAGGCGTTAAAGTTGTGGGTTTCAGCTTTCAAGGTACCAAAAGGTATCCTTGTACCTCAGGTGCAGGGCATCAGCTCTCCCAGCCACCTGAGAGTAGGGACTGACAAAGGGAACTCACATGAGTAACAGGTTCGATGACATGGGAGTGCAAGTGGAGCAGAGTGACACAGAGTCTGCCTTTTCCAGCTGACAGGGCAGAGACAAAGCACTGAGGCACGGGAGGGACAAAAGAGCCACAGTGTGGTTGGAAAGACCCAGAAAATTTGTATGAAAAGAAACTACCTGAAAACCTGAAGTTGAGCACTGATTTTTTTTTTTTATGAAAATTATTTCATGAAGACGATGCTTCCAGGGGACCACAGAAAGATTAACTGAGACAGAGGAGGAGGCAAGAGGCATTAAGTGAGCTCATAACTTGGCAAATGGCTTTAAAAAAAGAAGTAGGAGGTCATGAGATGTGAGGATCCCCGCATAGGCAGGGTTGCTCTACCAAGATATTTCAAAGGCGCCATGGCCAGGAAGAACAATTACACTCTTGGGTCTGACACCCTACTGACCAAGTCCTAAGAAGCACATAATGGGATATATAAGCTGTATATAATAAGTGTTTGGATTTTTTTCCCCAAAACTTGTTAACTCCCTTGGAAAAGCCCTAAATCTTCAAAAATAAGCCCTCCTACACAAAGAAAATGAAAGGCCCCATTCACAGCAACAACAAGAGAGACTTTAGCCAGTTACGTATAGGGTTAGTGAGAAGAAAGCTAGAAAATTCGACAAATGAGAGAAATATAAGAAAACAAGTTGAATAAATAAACATACCATGTTCCTGAACGGGAGGATCACTATTGAGTTGTCCATTCTTCCCAATTAGAGAATCATCTGGGGAAAAAGAAAAAGAAAATACATCTCCTCTGCATGATTGTAACTGAGCCTAGGAAAATAATCCTAAATGTGGAAAGAGAGGTTAGGGTCTGACTGAAAATAGTGGCTTTATTATAACTATCTTGAATGTTTCCTGTATCAGTGAAAATTGATGATATTTCTGCTTTTTAAGGTAAAATTCATAATTTTGATTTATGTGAGTAGCTTAGAGTCATTAAATACACTTTGGAAAATAGAGGAAAAAGGAGAGAAACAGCACTACCCCACTATCCAAAGGTAATCACTGTTAACATATTAGTCCAGTCTTTTTTTACCCTTAATTGTACACTTAACTTGGGTTAAATAATTTATTCTTTCAGCAGTTGTGTGTCAAACGACTGTGCTAGTTGCTGGGGATACAGCAGTGAACAAAAGAGAAAACCCCGGCCCTTATATTCTGGAGGGAAGGAACAGGCGAAAGAGAGGGACACAAATCTAAGTCTGTTCTGTGGCATGCTAGATGGTAGTAAGTGCCATGGAGAACTGTAGCGTAGGAAAGAGCATAGAAAGAACTAACATGGGAGTGGGGCGCTACTTTAAGTGGGGTGGTCGTGGAAGGCATCCCTGGAAACGTGACCTTGAGCAGAGATCAGAAGACATGGTGGGAACTTAGGCCAGGGTGGAAGGGCTATGAAGTGGGTAGAGTCTGGATCTGGGGGGAGGAGGATTTTGTTCTTAGAATCCTTTTAATTTTTTAAACATGTTTTATTTGATAGGATGTATGTAATTTACTATTTACCCGCTTAAACACTTTTAAGTGTACAGTTCAGTGGTATTACGTGCATTCACAGTGTTGTGCAACCATCACTGCCATCCATCTCCAGAACTTTCCCATCATCCCAAACTGAAATCCATATGTATTAAACAGTTACTCCCCATTCCCTTCTCCCCCCAGCCCCTCGCAGCCACTGTCCTACTTTCTGTCTCTGAATTTGCCTCTTCTAGGTACCACATATACATGGAATCATAGAATATTTGTCCTTTTGTGTCTGGTTTATTTCATTTAGCAGGGTTCATCTGTTATAGCATGTGTCCAAATTTCTTTTTTTTTTTTAGGCTGATATCCCATTGTATGTGGTTTATCCATTTATCTATTTCATGTATCCATTTATCTATTTATCCACATTTCACTTATCCATTTATCTATTGATATTTCCACCTTTTAGTTGTTGTGAATAATGCTGCTCTGAACATTGATGTGGATTTTGTTTTTAAGTAGAGCAGATTGGATTTGCCGAAGACTGGATGTGCAGTTTGGGAGAAAAAGGGGAAGCAAGGATGACTTGTAAGCTTTCTGGCCAGAGCAGCTAGAAGGATAAAGTTTGTGCTTGTTGAGATGGATAATATATTCTTTTTATTTGACATTGCAAAGTATTCATATAGCTAATAAAAGTCTTCATTAATGTTGGTGGGAGACCTTCCTTCTCTTCCTGCCCATTCTATATCCTTTCCCAACTCCCCCCAAAATTATGTCATTTCCAGTTATAGTACTTTCCTGATTCACTGAAATATTTCTGTTGGTTCAGATGGGGGAAGGGTAGTTTAACATACCTTGCTTTTAATCCATGTTGCTCAGCTTTGTTTGTTTGTTTGTTTGTTTTAAGATTTAATTTTAAGTAATCTCTGCACCCAACATGGGGCTCGAACCCCCAACCCCAAGATCAAGGGTCATATGCTCTACTGACTGAGCCAGCCAAGTGCCCCTGTTGCTCCGCTTTTTTAACAGAAAAGACAACCTGTGTTGAAAAAGAATGGTTAAGGAGCTGCATCAACCTTTTCTCCCACCTCTCCAGATCACATAAACACCTAGTTATACCTGTTCCCAGGATAACTCCATGCCAGAACATAAGAAAACCAAGCCAAGTGTCATCGCCACATCTCAGGAGCAGAGTCCCAAGGCTCTGGTGTTTTCGACTTTCAATCTCTCCAAACACTGGGTTGTAAGAACTTTCTTAGTAAACAGTAATTTACTGAGCACCTGCTTGGTGGTTAAGAACTTCGGTTGTGAGAACTCATCACGATATACTTCTTCCTCTTATAGAGATTATGGTCTAACTGGAAGACAAAGGAGCAACTAGGAAATGGGTGCTAGGTGCCACCAAAATGGAAGCCCAAAGTAGGGTCAGCTCACCCAAGTCTAAGGAAGGAGGTGCCATCTGATGTGAAAATTAAACAAACAGGGTCAGAGATGGAATGGCCCAAGGATGAGAGTGAGCATGGGCACCTTCCAAGAACTGAAACACACATGTGTAGCTAGAGATGGGGGCTGGCTTAAGAGATGGCACGTGGGAAGCCAGCAGAAGTCAGGTAGACGAGGACTTGGAAGTCCTATTAAGGATTTTGTACTCTATCCTCAGGGTGGTAGGAAGTCATGGAATGGGTTTAATCCAAGAACTGCTGAAATCTAATTTGCACTTTGGATGTATCCCTCTGGCTGCAGTGTGGAGACAGGGCTAGAAGCAGAGCAACACAGGAGTCCGTAAGTCTAGCTTGCAGGCTGTTAGGACGATGGGTACGTTTCTGGACTGGGATCATGGCCGCAGGGTTGGCAAAAAGCAGATAGGTCCGAAGATACTAAGCACAACAGAACCTGGGGGAATAAAGAGACCAAAATAGAGCCCACTTTTGTGTCTTACACAGTTGGTGATGAAGCCAATCCCTAGATAGTTGGCACAACGGTAGAGCAGGTTTGGGGGGAAAACAGCGTGTGTCCAATTTGAGATGTATTAAGTTCAAAGTACCTGTGCGACGTTCGAGTTCAGAGCTGGACAGTCTGTTTGAAGTACAGGCAAGAGATGTAAGCCACAGGGAGAGATTGTGACTGATCCCCACATAGACAATAGAAACCACCAGTCTTCCCAGGGAGTGTGTTTACACAATAACAGAAGCCTCCTGACAGAATACTAGGATATTTTCCCTTTCCCTTTATTTAGGGCTCTTTTAGACAGTCCGTTTTCTAATAATTACAGTCTGTGAACAGCGTCTTGAACAGCTTGGATAATATGCTCTCATATGGCTGTACGTCTCCATATCCCGCCGCATGGTGTCCTGTTCGTTTTCACTGATGTTTTCCTATTTAAAAGAACCCACATTGAATATTTGCATTCCCCAGAATTAGTTCCAGGGGATGTGTTAGTAAGCGGAATGTGGCAAAAGTGTTCCATGTGGATAAATACATTTAGAAACCTTGATTTAAAAAACTGTTTGGGGTGCTTGGCTGGCTCAGTCCGAAGGGCTTGTGACTCTTGATCTCAGGGTCATGAGTTCCAGCCCCGTGTTGGGTGTAGAGATTACTTATATAAAACAATTCATAAATAAATAAGGACCTGTCCAGTAGGGTACTTTACAGTGATTTCTCCAAGCCTCAGATATGCTACTTTGCAGTGTGACTCGTTGAGAGGGTGCTGCTGGTATCTCTACCTTCACTAAGCCTTGGGCCGTAACATGCTTTCTGGGGGTTGGACTCTCAGGACTAGTAACCACAGAACAGTTTCATGGGATACTAACCTATATGCAAAAGCTGTCCCAAATTTCAACACATAGTTCCAGAAACTGAATTATCAAATTAACAGGAATTTTTTTATGTCCTTGCTGCACATTGCCAAATACCTTTCCCAAAGGCGAGTACATTGCCAGTGGGAATATAAATGATTACAAAGAGCTGTTTCTCCCACACCGACTGTGATAGTGAATTGTTTAAATCTGATCTAATTTGTAGGGTTTCTATGATGCCACAGAGGTGTAGCACTTTTCCGGGTTATTGATTACTTACTGCTGCTTTTGTGAATACCCTCTCTGGTCTTTTGCCTATTTACTGGGACCTTTGCTATTCTTATGAAGATAAATGGTCTATCTTTATAATCAGGTATTAATGCAGAATTTCATATATTTGCAACAGTCATTTATTCCCCCAGTTTCTTGTTTATCATTTGCTTTTTAGTTATGTTCTTTTAGAACATGTAGAACTTAGACATTTTTATCAATCTGTACTTTAAAGCATTTCTTCTTACAGTTTTTGTTTTGTTTTTTTTGTTTTTTGTTTTTACTGTTCTTAAGCTTGGAAAGTCCTTTTATAAACCTTTATCTAGACACTTAATAATCACTCCTTGTTTTTTTGTTAATTATGGACATGAACTCTTCACCTCCCTAGAATTTATATTAATTTATCTTGCTGTCCGCCCTCCCCTCCGCAAAACAACTAAACAAGATTTACAGCACTGTTTTCTGAATAATTTTCCCTTCCTAAATTATTATGCCCTGACAGTCTAATAATTTTTATGAAAAAGATAATTTGTCTCCAGTTCCTAAATTAACAAATCGAGATGAATGGCAGCTTATTAGTGGCCGGTTATCTTGGTCAGTTTCAGTCTTAAGATGAGCATATATTGTGACATTAATGTGATGAAAACCATGACATTTACAAACTGACTTACAGCGACAAAAATTTTCTTCCTTGAAGCTCATAGGAGAGATCACTGGAAAGAACGAAAGACCTAGGTATTTTAAGAAATTTGAAAATTAAATGAAGAAGGGAACGGTTGTTAATCGGTGTCAATAATAAAAGCAGCCACTCTGCAAACACCGTGGGGTTTAAAAATTCTTAGAGCCCACTTTCCAGCTGAGGGAGCAGAGACGCGGAGTTCCTTCCCCGGAGGAGTCTGAGAGCTAGGAAGGGAGGGCAGCGCCAGGACTACTGAGGGCTGTTGATCGTCAGTCCTGCTCCAATCAGGGCCCAAGGAGATAGTCCGAGGACGCCCCAAAGGGCCTTCCCTTTGAGACGGCCTCTGTACTTTATCCAAGAATAAGAGTCCTAGTGCACCAGTCAGACATTTATTGTTCAGAAGGCGGGGTGAGAGGGAAGAACCACATCGCTGAAGTTGTGTAGACAGGTAGCACTTTTAAAGTCTCTCTCCTACAAGACTGAATTGGGGGCCCCTGATGGGGAAGAAGTGTTTCTCTCTGGTGTGCCAACTAGGTGCTAAGGGACACCTCCTGTGGGTCAGAAGGGAAGCCCCTCTTATCCAGTCCAGCCCCCGGCCTGGCTAAGAGGCACCGACGCCGGTGCTTCTCTCCAGTGGTCCTTCTCGCAAGTTCACACTGAAGTTCGTGAACCATCCCTCATTCCTGCGCAGCCCGCGTTTTGCGGCCGCCGGAGTCACTGCGGAAGCCGGCGGGCTCGGCCGGCGAGCCAGCGCGGCTGTGCGGAGGGAGACAAGCGGTGGTTTGTTTCCCGCGCAGGCCTGTGCCCCCCACTTCCCCGGCTCTGGCACGACTTCGTCTGAGCCTTTCTCAGGTCCCCCGGGGGCCACTTTTGTGGCAGATTCCATTTGGTTTCACAGGGCCTCGAGGAGGGGCCGTGGGCGGGGGGGCCGCTTGGCACGGCCCACCAGTCTCCCACGTTCGGAGCAATTTACAAACTGCTCTCGGAGGGAGCCCGCGCCCAGCCCCGAGCAGCCTGCGCCTGTTACCCGCCCCCTCATTGTCTGCGGGGATCGGGCGCCTTTGCCCAGCCGACCTGCCTGCGAGTGGCGAGCTGTGAAAAGTTAGAGACAAAAATGGTCTCTCCAGACGGATGGGGAGCTTTCTTGTACAGAAAGGAAGGAAATACCTCTGTGGGATTTTATTTTTTTCTCCCCCTTCTTCATCCAAAAAATACAAAGAGACTCTGTCTTTAATGCGAATGTCGGCTTTGAATCTTTTAGGTTTGGATTAACTCTGCAAAAGAAAAAAAAAAATCTGACAGGCTTTCAGATATGACGCAGAAAAAGTTTTTTCCCCTCAATTCATGTTGTTCATTTCTAAAGCCAAAGGCTGGTGGACTGAATAGTGGGCGCCCCTTGTTCCCCATTCATAGTTAACATCACAATGGTCAGAATTAGCAGCCCGGAGTCTCCACCGCCACGTTTGCCTTTTCCACCAGCGACATTTAATACAAGGTGGTAAAGGCAAGCATAAATCTTGCTGCTTTTGCCCCTAAATTAAAATAGATTAAAATCAAGCCAAGCAAATGAGGCATTTTCAGTTGCAGGCTCTAGAATCCTATCTACCTTTGCCCCCCAGAAGGAAAAAGAAATGTGGTTAGGTTTTTTTGTGTGGCTGTGGGGTTTTTTGTGTGTGTTTTTTGCAGTTGTTACCTCACTAAAAAGCTTCCTTCAATCTAAACAAAACCCACGGATTTGATAGACATTTCCTATTACATAGTAATTGTTGGTTTTCACTATTGAGGATGTCAGCAAACATGTTGAAGATCATGTTTTGCTTATAAAATAAAGTGACTTTTATGTGAATATTTTTTGTCCTGTTGGTGTCTAGAATATAGGTGCTATTTCACTGAATCCACGTGGCCACATTTATTTTCTGAAATTCTTTTATAATAGCATGTTTTTATTTTAAACATGCTCAGAGCTATTTAATCCTATATAGGGGGAAAAAAAGACCATAGCATCCTTGAACTGACAGTCTATATCATGAGCCCATGTTAATGCCAAAAAAAAAAAAAAAACTAAACAGCAGCAGTTCCTGGTCTTCGGTTGAGAGTTAAAATGAATAGGTAATCTCAAACTTAATTTAAAATTAGTAATCTTTATATTAGGTAAGGATTGACTGGTTAGGACCGTTAATGTGTAATTGTGCATTGGCTCGTAAGAATTAAACTCTAGGTCATTTTTAATTCCTGAACCACACCTGGTTTAAAAAAAAAAATCCTTGTGATTTTGAGCGGAGTGTAAATGTGCTTGCGTTAGTTGGATACTTTTTAATGGAGTTATACCAATATATTTATGCACTTAAACAGGTGCTGCAAATTTACTGTGATAAACAAATAGCCTCAAAGTGAAACAAAATATTTCTTTTGGTTTTATTGTATGACATATTCCTTTTACACTCTGTGTATCTAATTACATACAGAGGGATTTTTATTCTAATTGCAAACAGCTAATAGATTTATTAATTTTTTAACCATAGAATCATTTTCTTTGCAACCCAAAAGGTTCTGATATAGTGAGTTAATACAAAGGAATGATTAAAATTATTTTTAATACACTGTTATTTGGGTTTTACACACTAGATATTTGGTTTGACTTTCACAGTAACAGGACATACCGATACGAGTTATGAAAATCTTTGAACAAAAATTAAGATTATGCTGCCTAATATCATAGATATCTTAATTTGATTATACTGTATCATGGTTTATGTGGATAATTTTTAATATAATGTAATATTTTACAAAAGTTAATTTTTATTTGCCAAGAATAGTAAATTTAGTTTCTAACTAGGATTTATTTTACATGTTATAAGAGAATGTAAGCCAGAGTATATTTGAAATTTGCTCCAAAAGATTGATTTTGATATTCTAAGTTATAAAAGAAGGTCAAACTTTATTACTCCACGTATTGACCACAGTAATAAAAATCTCACATAAAAGTATGAAAAGATTTGGTACGTGATAAAAACCTTGCTATATTAGCTGCTTAAGGGGGGGGAATAGATGTGGTAAAGAGATGTTTTAACACATTTGGCTTTTAATTCCAAATTGTGCACAAGTTTGGATTTAAAGTTACTGTATATCCTCTTGCAGAGTGAGATTTTTTTTAATTATTTTACTTAAAATCATATAAAAACTAAACATGAATGATGTATGTCTTCGTTGTTAAAGCAATGTTGTTTCTGATCATTTACTCAGGCTGCCATGTTGTTTAGTTCTGGCGTCTTCTGGATGGGCCTGTTATTTATCCCTGTGGCATCTTTGCTTCTTGATGTGGTGTACAAGGTGTAAGTATAGTACTCGGTTATTTACATAAAAATATAGATTTATAACAGGGGCGCCTGGGTGGCTCAGTCGTTAAGCGTCTGCCTTCGGCTCAGGTCATGATCCCAGGGTCCTGGGATCGAGCCCCGCATCGGGCTCCCTGCTCGGCGGGAGGCCTGCTTCTCCCTCTCCCACCTCCCCTGCTTATGTTCCCTCTCTCGCTGTGTCTCTCTCTGTCAAATAAATAAATAAAATCTTTAAAAAAAAAAAATATATAGATTTATACTAATCCTCAGATTTCTCCAGTTATAACATCAGGTCAAGACGTACAGTTTGCAAAGTGGGAATTATCAATATTAATTTTGCATATGTAGATAAAGAAATGAGTGATTGAGGAATTAGGAAATTAGTTTAAAGAGAGAATGAGAAGTAAAGCAAGTAGTTTCAATTAATATTAGTACATTTTTAGAAATCAGCTTGAAAAATCCATTCAAGGTAGAAGAAAATAATGTTATCTCAAAACACATATATATTTTATTAATGAACAATAGTTATGAGGGAAAAAAGGTTTTTGCCTGCCTGTTTTAAAGCCTATATGCAAGGGGTGCCTGGGTGGCTCAGTCGTTAAGCGTCTGCCTTCAGCTCAGTTCATGATCCCAGGGTCCTGGGATCGAGCCCCACATCGGGCTCCCTGCTCTGCGGGAAGCCTGCTTCTCCCTCTCCCACTCCCCCTGCTTGTGTTCCCTCTCTCGCTGTGTCTCTCTGTCAAATAAATAAATAAAATCTTTAAAAAAAAAAAAAAAGCCTATATGCAATATAGAATGAAGGAAACTAAAACTTTACTAATTTTTCTCAAGGATTGTCAGTTTTAAAATGTTACCTCTTCCCACAAAAAAAGATATCATTAAAGTTAATTATATGATGCTTATTTAATAACTATGAGAGTTTTACTATTATAAAACTAAACCATTCCTTTTAAGACTTGTTTCTGTAAATACGTAATGCTCAAAATTACTGTAATTTCATAGATTCTATTGAAAAAGATCGCTTATACTCTGGTTACTATTGTACCTAGCAGCACGATAATAAACCAGTTTTGTAGAGTGTTACATCTTCACACGAAGATTTACATGCAAATCCTTTTTTTTCCTCCCCCCCAGTATCAAGAGGACCGCTTTTAAAACATTAGTAGATGAAGTTCAGGAGCTGGAGGCAAAATCTCAAGACCCAGGTGCAGTTGTGCTTGGAAAAAGGTAAGATACACACGGAACATGTTCTCTCCCAAGTGAACTTTATGTTTTACTAGGGTTAGAAATAAGTGGTAAAACTTATATTTATCATGTTATGGAGCTAGCAGTGTCGATGGCCTATTTTATTTATTTTTTTTTAATTTTTATTTTTTTATTATGTTAATCCCCATACATTACATCATTAGTTTTTGATGCAGTGTTCCACGATTCATTGTTTGTGCATAACACCCAGTGCTCCATGCAGAACGTGCCCTCCTCAATACCCACCACCAGGCC